>NW_009258261.1:1937607-1987618 GCF_000687185.1 Egretta garzetta
TGCCAACCTCCAGTCAAGTGGAACTCCCCCAGTCATGCAGGACTCCTGATAGATGATGGAAAGGGGCTTGGTGAGCACCTCTGCCAGTTCCCTCAGTACCCTCGGGTGGACCCCGTCCAGGCCCATAGATTTGTGCATGTCTAATTGGCCAAGCAGGTCACTAACCCTTTCATCTTGGATCATGGGAGCTTTGTTCTTCTCACCATCCCTGTCTTCTGGGTCAGAGGGCTGGGTACCTGGAGAACAGCTGACCTTACTATTAAAGACTGAGGCAAAGGAGGTATTAATTACCTCAGTCTTATCCTCATCCTTTGTCACTATGGTTCCCCCTGCATCAAGTAAAGAATGGAGATTCTCCTTGGCTCTCCTTTTGTTGTTTATAGAAACATTTTTTATTATCTTTCACAGAACTGGCCAGTTTAAGTTCTAGCTGGGCTAGATCTTCTATTTTTTATATTTCTATATTTTTCTGATTTTCTCTCTGCATGACCTTGCTTCATCCTTGTAGTCCTCCTGAGATGCCTGCCCCTTCTTCCAAAGCTCATAGACTTTCCTCTTCTTTTTGAGATCCAGCCAAAGCTCTCTGTTCAGTCAGGCCAGTTTTCTTTCCTGACAGCTCATCTTTCAGCACATGGAGATGGCCTGCTCTTGCGCCTCCAGGATTTCCTTCTTGCAGAGTATCCAGCCTTCCTGGGCTCCTTTGCTCTTCAGGACTGCCTCCCAAGGGACTTTGTCAACCAGCCTTCTGAACAGTTCAAAGTCTGCCCTCCGGAAGTCCAAGGTGGCAGTTCTGATAACCCCTCTCCTAACTTGTCCATGAATCAAGAATTGTATTATTTCATGATCGCTGTGCCCCAGACGTCCTCCAACCATCACATCAGCCACAAGGCCTTCTCTGTTCACAAACAACAGGTCCAGCAGATGCCTTCCCTAGTTGGTTCACTCACCAGTTGTGTCAGGAAGTTGTTTTCCACACACCCCAGAAACCTTGTAGACTGTTCCCTCTCTGCTGTATTGTATTTCCAGCAGACATCTGGTAAATTGAAGTCCCTGACGAGAATAAGGGCTGGCAATTGTGAGACTTGTCCCAGTTGCTTGTGGAATATTTCATCTGTCCCTTCATCCTGGTTGGGCTGTCTGTAACAGACTCCCACCACAGTATCTGCCTTGTTGCCCTTTCCCCTGTTTTTCACCCATAAGCACTCAATCCTATCATCACCATCATTGACCTCAAGGCAATTGAAACACTCTCTAATATACAGGGCTACCCCACTGCCTCTCCTTCCTTTCCTATCCCGCCTGGAGAGTCTATAGCCATCCATGGTGGCACTCCAGTTGTGTGAGTCATCCCACCACATTTATGTGATAGCAACTATATCGTAGTTTCCCTGCTGCATGATGGCTTCTAGTTCCTCCTGTTTGTTGTCCATGCTGCGTGCATTGGTATAGATGCACTTCAGCTGGGCTATTGATCCCGCCACTCTTCTGAGGGGAGAAGTCTTAATTCCTTGGTGACTAATCACAGTTGTTTCTAACCCATCAATAACCTTTGTATCTTTGCTGCCACTTGGATTACTATCTGCCACTTCCTCTGAGGTGGCAGACCAAAGGACCTTGCTAGCACACTGTCCCTCACAGGTTGGCGTGCCATCCTCAGGCTTATTTCTATCAAGCCTGGTTTCATCCCCCGCCCCCTTCAAATCTAGTTTAAAGCTTTCAATGACCCCTGCTGGCTTCTTGGTGAGCATCCTTTTGCCCCTTGGAGACAGGTATACCCCATCATTTGCCAGCAGGCCTGGTGTTGTGTAGGCCAACCCATGGTCAAAAAATCCAAAATTCTGCTCCTCACACCAGGCTCAGAGCCTGGTGTTTATTTCCTGGCTCTTCCTGTTCCATCCCTCACTGTTCCCTGTAATGGGAATGACAGAGGATAACACAACTTGTGCACCTGATCCCTTCACCATTTGCCCCAAGGCCCTGAAGTCCTTAATTTCCCTCAGGCTTCTTGTCGATATTTCATCACTGCCTACTTGGAAAATCAATAGTGGATAATAATCTGTGGGCCTTGCCAGAGTTGGAAGTTTTCTTTTCACATCTTTAACCTGGGCCCCAGATAGGCAGCAGACTTTCCTATGAAATGGGTTTGGTTGCATATTGGGCCTTCTGTTCCCTTCAGAAGGGAGTCCCCTATGACAATGATACGTCTTTTCTTCTTTATGGGAGCCGTTTTGATGCAGGGCTTGGGTTGTCTTAACCTCGGGAATGTTTCTAAGCTGTGAGAACCATCACCCTCATTAAAATTTGGTTCCACTTGCAGTTTCATATCTGTTATGCAAGGGTACCTGGGAGGTTGAGGTTGTCACAGAGGAGACACACCTGCTGTGCTGGGCAGGAACTTGCTGCCATTTCCCCTTGTCTCCTAAATTCCTCTGTTCAGCTGGGTGGAGAGAGGACAGGGAGCCCTCCGTTGCACGACACATGCTTGGCTGTTGGGTCTGAGAGATGCAGCAAAGGGTGTTGTTCCAGTAGTCAGTCTCCCTCTCACACTCCCTGACAGTCCTCAGCCTACTCACCTCCTCCTGGAGCTCTGTCACTAAGCGGAGGGGTTCCTCCACCCAGGCACACCTCTCACAGGTGAACTCACCACTGGTGTCCGATACAAGTGCAAGAGGGGGGCATGACCTACAGCCTGACATTTGGGTGGCAGCACACACCCCCTGGAGCTCTGCCTGGGAGGCTGCATCAGTCATAGCTGGTGCAGAGCAAGGAGAGGCCTTGGTTTTCTATCAGGTAGAAACCATGGTTCTCTGGTACTTCTGACAAAGCTCCAGCACATTCCCTGCAAGCCCTGCCTGCGGAAACGGACGAGCCACATCCTGGCTGACCTGCCATGCCCTGTTCACTGGTGCTGCCTAAGGCTCACTTTTATGGGAATAGGGGTTCTGCCCTTACCGATGCTTTTGCCTCGTTTAAATGTGCCGCTGTCAGGGCAGGCTGCGCCCACGCCTCCTCAGCAGCCCTCTGATGGGCTGCCCTCCCCCAGTGGTGCCCTGGCTTTTCCCTGCCTCTGGAAAGCTCTGGAAAAGCCCCTGTTAGCTGCCACTCCTGCTCTCTGGTGCAGGCGAGCCTGCTCAGGAGCTGTTTGCTTCAGCAAAAAAAAAAGGAGAATTAGGCCTGCCAAATGCATAGTGATTCATCAGACCCAGAGGACTTTAAATTCCCCAGGTGGCAGTGACCAAAACCAACTGCTGGGAATTAGTCCTTCAGGTCACCTCTTAATGTCATAGGGCAAGCGATAGTCACAACAGCTGAAGCTGGTCAGCCAGCGCATTGGGCCTGTTCCCATTTCATCCAATGGTGATCTTGCCAACCAAAACCAGAGCAAGAAAGTTCTGGGTATAAACAACAGTAGAGTTTGCTGGAAGAAGCAAACCTTTGCTGTAACCAACCAATGCCAGATGATCTCTACTGGAGAGCAATCACCTCCATGGTTCAAACTTCTCATAGAACATTTTCCTTCATCTGTCAACAAAACAGGAAAGTAATGACAAGGTCTTGTGCAGTGCCAACGAAGATAATAGAGTGTACTCAAGCAATGAGCATTGGTTTCCTCTCTGCCAAAGCTCTGGGCTCAGACCCCATGGTAGCAGAAATGAGCAGGGGCTAATGGGTAGGGAGAGAGCTGGAGAAATCAGCATTGCCCCTACAGCATAAACCAAGCGACCCACAGTCTTGAGCAGGCTGAGGTGTGAGCTCTGCATCTTACAGCAGGCAGCTATCAGGGCAGCTGGCACCAACTCTGCAGTTTCCCTATGGACACCTCTGCAGAGCCCTTACTCATTAATGTATTTCAGGTTGGTCTTAAAGCAGATCATATAGATAGGAAAAAAACCCCATTCTGCTCAGCTGGTGGATTTGAAGCATTAGAAACATCACTAAGATGATAAATATTTTCTTTCTCTTTTTTTAATCCTTCTGCTAAAAAACATATCCTGCTCCAAAGCTGTGTTTCCTTTCTCTCTCATGCACACACACACAGTTTTTCTGTCGAAAAAGCTCACTCACATTGCAATCATGATCTACGGGACCATATGTCTGTAGGTAACACACACAGCTATCAGGCACCCCCATGGAGACATAGGTGTTACAGTATCAGTCCAATAGAGAACAAAATCTTAAGTTTCCTCCCTAGGTCTGGGGTGTACCGTGCCAAGCTCATTCAATCAGACTGATATAGTCAACAGCACTTGGATATCTGTGCCTACGCAGGGGCTCAGTTTGGGCTGGGCCACTGTTCAGCTGGGGATGCACGTCAGTTTAAAAGCCTGGTGTTGAAGGCAGTGCTAAGAGGAACAGTGTCATTCCAAGAAAGTCACCTCTTTTCAGAGTGAAAGCCAAGCTCCAATGACAGAAACAAACCAGCATCTTGCTCACTTCTCACATGGCACGACAGGGCTATGTTCTGTCTGTGTTTGTTTCAAGAGAGATTGCAGAACATCATCTGAGAGTCCAGGTGTTCTCTTTCTGTCTTCCAAGACAACTTCTCCCTCAGCTGGCTTTGAAAAGCAAGCAGTAGTGGGGTGGTTTGGAAAGATCTTACACCCATCTCTGTTCAAGACCACCTGGGCCATCTGCAGGCAACGCAATGCATATTTTGTTCCATCCCGGTTTGCTAGCTCTGAAATCTTCTGCAACAGACATTGTGATGCAGCCTCGTAGGTGGGATCTGTTCTGTCTGGACGTTTCTTGCAATACATTTTGTAGAACTCATCAAGAGATTTCCTGACACTGGTATCTTCTGCACCATCATGTTCATACGCCCATGAGAGAGAAGCATCGTTAGGTTCAGTGGGCTCACACAGCCCTGCTTTTGGATAACATCTCACGTTTGCTTTCTCAGAGCCTCCAGCAGAAAAGCTCTCAGGAACTCCAGAGGATAGACTGTTCTCTCCTGCAAGCACAAGATCAATGAAACTCATTAGTCATCAGGTCATCCCTGTGGCAAAATCTTTTTTTGTCCCCCCTCACTGCAGTCTGGCAAACAGGCTCTGTGCAGGAGTGAGCTAAGTACTGCTTTAAACTCGGCTGGACTGCCAGAGGGGCTTGCTGCATAGATTCATGCAAGATGGGCTGTACTTGGGGATCTCATAGTTGTCCCAGCCTCACCCCTACTGCAGTGATTGAATCTACTTGGTAGTATGCACCTCCTAGCTCCTCTCAGTCATACTTCCAAAGAGGTGGAAATTGGGATCTGCTGCTGGTAGAAACAACAGCTGACCCACAGGAAAGTCTAGTTTGCAGCTGAATCAGTTCTGCCTCTGTTTCTTTTTTCCCCCTTCATCCCTGGGTCTAATTCTTCCCTTTTCATAGTTCTCAATTTTACTACTACAGCACAATGTGCAGTCCTGTCCTTCAGCTTTCAGCCAGATCTAAAGCCTTGAAACCAACACTGCTGTGGTGACTGCATAGAGTTTGGAAATGAGGATTGCAAAAGGGGACATTGTGCTTCCCCATGAAGTCCCTTTTTCACAGCCCAGCTGCACTAAACACTCTTCTCACATCCTGCAGGAATTTTTATAGATAGCACTCATGTAAAGGCCAAGGGCTCACTCTTGCCTAGCTCTTCTTCTCCTTCCTTGCTGACCCACATCTCTGGAGAACAGTCAGGGCTATGGTTATCTTCTGCTCCAATGCAATCAAGGGGAATAATTCGTACTTGCACATAATTAATACAGCATCAGCACAGAGACTCTTGGCAATGACGTGACCAGGACAATCAGCAAGCCACACACAGCTTCTAGTATGAAAAGCCTCCACAAAGGGACTTTGAATTGGGTTCTGGTACCCAGGGAATGCCTCTAACTGCAGTCTCATCTCCAAGCCCACCATGCCAGCCTGTTTGCAAAGCACCTGAGTCACCAACAAGAAAATTTTCCAGGGCTCAGCCAGAGGTTGTATAGCCGTCATCTGCAAGTTACATAAGCAGGACGCAGGGAGTCAGAAAATAGCTTGGTCTTTTCTAATTCTGTGAAATATAAAGCAGAGTGCAGTCCTTCATTTTGGTGAGAGACCATGTTCAAGGGAAATCTCAGTGCGGTGGCAGAAGGCTGTTCTTTCCCTCCCGGTACACAAAGAGCTACCCTCCTCTTCCTGAGCGGTCAGATATTCATTAAAATGAAATTAAGATGTCTGTGCAGCCATACTGTACATTGCCTCTTTCTTCCTCCCCCTACTTTCTATCTTTGATCTTTGTTTTCAATTTCACTTCATCTCCGATTCTGCAATTTTAAATAGAACTTTTCCTCCTCTTGCAATGTGTCATTTCCAATGCAGTACAAAGAAAAGCTTAGTGGCTTTCTTTTAACATCAATATATGCCACCAGAGTAGCAAATCAGAGCTAATCAAAGAGAACAGGTCCATTTTGCCTCAATAATCTCTCAGCCTTGGTACCTATGCTAAGTTAGAACTGAAGCCTCATGCATCTCTGGTAATTCAATCAAGTGGCACTTGCACTCAGCCTCCTGTGGCAATCGCAACCCCCTCTGCCATGCTGTCGTCTTGCTGCTTCTTACGCACAGCTCACAGCCATATTTGTAAAAGAGCAGCAGCTGCCTCCAGCTACAAATCTCAACCCTATAAGCCGGGAAGAGCAAAACTGTGTTGGTTTCATGGTGTCAGGGGAGACCTTTGCAATGCTGTTCTGTCTTTCTTCTGTGATCTTAGCTTGGATATCAGGAAAAATTTCTTCACTGAAATGGTTATCATGCATTGGAACGGGCTGCCCAGGGAAGTGGTTGAGTCACCATCCCTGTAGGTGTTTAAAAGATGTGTAGATATGGCACTTACGGACGTGGTTTAGTGGTGGACTTGGCAGTGTTTGGTTTACAGTCAGACTTGATGATCTTAAAGATCTTTTCCAACTTAAATGATTCTATTCTATTTATTCTATTCTGTTCTGTTCTATTCTATTCTAAGCCAGTATGACCTATAAAGCAGTCATCCTCCATTGAAACACAATCCTCCAAAGAAGTGACCGGTACGTATTTCAGGGGTATATTTTGTGGCTTGATTAGTCAGAAAGTACTCAATTATATTATTGGGAGAACAGTTTTCTTTCAGTTACTGATTCAAATTTATGCCTCTCTATTTTTCAACAGTAGGCCCTACCCCTTTAGTGGATTACTTTTCCAGCAAAGCCTTCTTAAGGCAAGACATGAAATTAGACACAGAATTCCCAGAACCAATCTATATCCCACAAAGTTGCACCTTTCCTCAGCTTTCCTGACAATTTCCCAACACCTCCTCAAACTATGTGCCAAGACTGATCTTTGCAAATACACTCAACCCTTTTCCTCCCTAAAAGATATCAGTCAAGGTAGAGGTCCTTCCTTGACACCCTCTAAAGAGCTGATACCGCCGTTGTAATGCACAAATCTCCTGAATGATTTATAAGCCACAGGGCACAAGCCCAGTAGCTGGATGCCTGCAGGTCCAGAAAGAGCTTCTCAGATGGGACACACATACAGCACACAAGCACACCACCTGAGCCAGCAAATGTGCTGCTAAAGGCAAAGGCAGCATTAAACTAATCAATCCCTTTCCCTCCCCATGCACCTGCACCCCTTAAGAAAGCTAGGATTCCCTGATAACACACAGCAGCATTGCTTCAAAGCTTAGACCTCTCTGGCCAGCTCTCAGCAGCAGGAAAAATGTAGTTTTGTAAACTCACTATCCTTCCACGGCAAAATTTTACAACACAGCTGTCACACAACCTTGTGTTGGCTTGACCCAGTGCCTACAGAAGTCAATACAAAGATGAGCAGGGCTGAAAACTCACACTCCATTCGCCTGAAACGGAGTTTCGTCACCAGAGAATCTCTTGCCCAATTTTCACTCATACTACCAAGCATGGGTTAAAGGGAAAAAAAAAAACCCTCAGAAACTGAAACAGGTCATTACTCATGTCTTGATTTCATTCTCACATGATGGATAATCATCAGTAAGAATGTATATTATTTCATCTGCGCCTCCACTCCGCGCTAACTGAAGTTCAGCATTTGCAGCTTATTAGTAAAAGACCTGGGGGCTGATAAAAGGATATTCTTTGTGTTTATAAACCTCCTGATGAAAATTTAAAGTCTCCATCTGGTACAAGCACATAACCCTACCGCCTGAAGCACACAACCAATCCTGCTTTGGACTTGGGCCACTTTCAGTGATGCAACAACTCAGCTATATTATTATTTGCACTTCTACAAAAGCAGCTCACATAGCAGTTTGAGTTTCTGTATAACTGTGTTCAAGCACACACAGTCAGAGGTACAATAAGACATCCCTCAAACAGCAGAGCTCCTACACTGCTGGCTTTCTGGGGAAAGAAATCCCCCCCAGTTCAGGTGGGCAGCAACCCCTGCAGCTGCTAGTGCTTCATTAGAGCTGGTGGGGCTGTGATCTGTCTCTGTCCCTTGCAGGGGCTTAGCTAAATGCCATCAGCTGCTAATTCTCTAGTTACAACATCTGTAGCTGGATTGGTCCAAGCCTCCTGCCTTCTCCCACACCATCTGACTGCCTTCCAGGGACCCCGCTTGTAGGACATGTGGTTGCCCTCCTGCCCAGTCCACAAAGGCCCATCCTATTATCAGGGTCTGAGAGATTTATACTTTAGATCCGAGTATGGGGACAGCTAAACCACAGTGTTTGTCATCAGCAGTTCTGATGACAAATTACATTGCTTGGTTTAGGGCAGGAATCATTTGCCCTAGGGCTTAGGAATGACTCATCCCTGGCACAGATGGAGCTCGAGTCCAACCCACCAAAATGAATGCCAATCCCATACCCACCCCAGAGCTGCTCTGGTGCTCTCAGATGTTAGACACTATTGGAGCAGCCACGTTCAACAAGGGCAGCATGCCCCATCTCTAAATGGTTCAAGCCCTTGACCCCTTTCAGCTATTTGATTGATCACATATGGTAGATAACTTGGAGCAAGGGCTGAATTTCTCTGGGTGCCTCTATTGTGCCACCCTAAACAAGGACCAAGAAAACTATGAGACTGAGAAAAGGAAATAATTTTTTTGAACAGAACTAAATTAATGTGGAGACATACAAATTGCCCTTATGTTCACAGTAGTGATTGAAGTTCAACTAGATGTTGGTTAGATGATGCTAGAACATTTCCCTACGCTGTAAAGTCAATGATAGGACTGTTATCCAGAGTATCTCAGAGTGATAGAGATTATTTTGGTACTCAACTCTGAGATGTATACTGAGGAAACACGTCTGCTTCCTGCTACATCCTACTGTTTGTGAAGGCCTGAAGAGACCATTAGGATCAGCTTGTCTGAACAAATGTCCCTAAACGAAGATTACCAGAGAACTGAGCAATGCAACAGTGGAAAGGCAAAATAAAGGAAAGGAGAAAGCTAGATGCGAGAGAAACTCTTTCCTTGGGTGAGACTATCCCAAAACTCACCAATACTTTACCTAATTTCCCTGGGAGTAGATGGGACTGAGCATAACTGAACACAGCATTTTTTCAGAACAGCTGAAGAACAGAAGCAGGAGACGTGTTCTCACTGGTGAGACAAATGCCAGCTATGGACTGCCATGTCAGAGCTTAAAATACTGCCTTGCCCAAGGCATGACCACCATTTTATGCCAAGTTCAAGATCTGCAAGAGATGACAGATCCTGCCTCTTGGCACATCACAGTTAATTGGTGCTCCCAAACTTTTCCTCAGAGAGCAAGACAGAAGACTCCTCTGTTGGTCACAAAATCAGCCATTTCTTGCCGTGGACACCCCACCTGCTCTGAACACTGCCACCTGTACCTCAGCATGCTCTTTCTACCCACATGAGTCTTTTCCCCCACTGTGACTTGTTACAGTTAAAGTCAACACATTCTCGACATCCATGGGCAATGATGAGTTGTACAAGGACAACTCTAGGGGACTGGAGCATCTCCCCTGTGAGGAAAGGCTGAGAGAGTTGGGCTTGTTCAGCCTGAAGAAGAGAAGACTGAGAGGGGATCTCATCAACACATACAAGTACCTTAAGTACCTGGATGTCACAAGGATGGAGCCAGACTCTTCTCAGTGGTGCCCAGTGACAGGACAAGGGGCAATGGGCACAAACTGAAACATAAGAGGCTTCAGTTGAATATGAAGAAGAACTTCTTTACTTTGAGGGTGACAGAGCACTGGAACAGGCTGCCCAGGGGAGCTGTGGAGTCTCCTTCTCTGGAGATATTCAAAACCTGCCTGGATGATGTCTGGTGCAACCTGCTGTAGGTGAACCTGCTTTAGCAGGAGGGTTGGACTAGATGATCTCCCGAGGTCCTTTCCAACCCTTGCCATTCTGTGATTCTGTGACAAAAGTTACCAGTTGTTTTGTTTGATGGTACCCATTAAAAAAGGGCCATAAAATACAGATTGCATTATTTCTTTTTTTTCCATCAACCTGCCAGGATGTACCTGGGGAGAAAGCAATCATCCACAAATAAGGAAGGGTCCCTAACTTTGTGGTTGCTATTAAGTGATAAGGCAAGTGTACACAGATGCCATCCCTGAGGGTTGCTACAGCTGTCTCACCACTCCTAGAAAATCTCTTCTTACCTCTCCATCAGACACGTCCATATGGCATGGGAAAACTCGAGCAGAGGCGATACTACTTGGGCTTGAGCAGAGCTCCCAACTGACAGCAAATCTGTGCCAAACCACATCATTTGGGGGATGCATCTATCTGCACAGGAGGCAAGAACAGGTCCCACGTCGCAGCAGAACTCCCTACATGTTCGTGCACCTTACAATTACATGTGTTGAGCACTTGAGACAGCTAATGCAGAGAAAACCATCTTTTTTTTCCTTTCCACCTGGCTGATTTCCAGTGGGAGTGCGTGCATCATCATGGTAATGCAATTCCAAAGAAGAAATTTCAGGAGAATTTAGCAGGAGCTCATTATACCCCAATTTCACACAGTACCTTAGCCTGCCAGTAATTGCATACCAGAGTGCTCAGGCATTGCAAAGCCAGACATTTTGGGACCAAATCCTATTGCCCTTACCTGCATTAATAAAATTTCCATTGATTACAACAGTTAAAAACCCATGTGTGAACTGCAGATTATATCCCTTTACATAAACTGGAATATATTTGCATTGTATGATTTCCATTACCAACATTTAAATTGGAACAGCACCAAAAGAACAATTACCAAAAAACCAAGTATCATTCTGTGAGGCACTGTACAAACACCTATCAGTTTGAGTAAACGACAGATCCTAAAGCCTTTCTTGTATGGTATTGAGGAATTATGGTAGAGTTTACAATTTCTCTGCACACATCTCTGCCTTGCAGAAAACAGCTGTTTTCTTCTTGCATCGTTGTTTGGGAAACTCTCCAGCATTTAAAGCAAAGGCAAAATGAAAGCAAAGGCAAAATGGAATTTTCAATTACGTTATCATTCAAAAAGACTGTTGTAAACAGGGAAATTTTTTTCCTTGTGGGTATTTAAATTGTGAAGTGGAAGTGAAAATAAGAATATAAGCCTTGCTACTTTGCTGTCTTCCTGATGACACACAAACCAGCCTTCTCATGCCATAATACGCAGTAGGCTATAGCTCACAAGACAGGATCTGTGAGACTCTGCTTTACACATGACATAACTAGCTATATTCTTCATCCACCAGCCCATGGGAGAGGCACATGTTGCTGTGTCTGATTGCTGAGGAGCTGGCTGGGAGCTGTGCAAATGCTGGCTGCTCTGTCAGGAGACCTGGAGGAGGTGAGTGTGGGAGGGTGGGTGAAAGGCAGCAAGAAGGGAAGGAACAGGATGGAGGAATTTGGACTATGGAGTAGAAAAGGGAGGCAGTGATGGAGGAATAGCACTGGGTATAGCCCATTATTGAGTCAGGCTCCCTGGCTTTTTTTTTATTACCTGCTGCAAATTTGTGGTGTGAAAACTTGGAGGGGGGCTTTAATTTGCATGGGATAATATGCAAGCAGTTATTCTGGGGAAGCATAAACCCTCCCCTTTCTGTCTAACTCCCTTAGGAATTTGAAATTCAAGAAAAATAAAAAGACTGGCAAATGGTGAAGTGCTTTTGAAATGCAATAAGCAGGCATAGTGCATCCCCCTAGACACTCTTCCAAATGTCACACTTGGTATTGAGATCTGCCCTTCTCCGAGAGCTCACAGCTGATGCCTGCTGCGCCATACTTTCAAAACAGCTGGAAAACTCAGCTAAATTAAATCTTTTGGGGAACACACTAGTTAAACACACTGGATTTAATAAACCAGAGAGCAAGTCAGCTACGATATGAACTCCTACAAATTAACACTCCTTATTTGCTGAAAACCAAGAGGTAGGCACCACTGTCATCTCACAAACCTGTTCCTAAGCAACCAAGCCCCATGGTCGAGGGCAATAGGTATGGGCAGAAGCATCAGAAGCATCATAAATACCATCACTTACGGCTGTGCCCCAAGAGCCTGCTGATGATATATCCTCAGCCAGGCCCCAGAGCAATGGGCATTGCATGGAACTGTCTCTGAACAGCTGCTGCAAGTGCAACAGCATACAGGAACATCTCTCATTGCAAAGATCCCATGTATCTATGAAGAGATGGGCAACAACATAACTGGGGTGCCTGAGATTTTATCTTTGCAAGGCAACTTTCTGTCTCGGAGCTCATCACCATTCTAAAAATAGAAATAGTAAAGTTAAGAACTCTTCAACTAGGTATATTTAGAGCGGTTTAATTTACGTGATTCTGTAGCCAGCAAAACCCCCTAAAGCATCCTGTTTGTCTCAAATTGTAATCAAAGTTAAGAACTCTTCAAATAGGTATATTTAGAGCAGTTTAATTTACGTGATTCTGTAGCCAGCAAAAACCCCTAAAGCATCCTGTTTGTCTCAAATTGTAATTTTAAAAAAGCTTAAGATCTAAGGTTAAAGATTTTACTATCAAGAGTAACCTTTCTCTGAACATAAATAATAAAAACCCCTGTTTATGTAGCTGAAAACATTAACTGTCAATTAAAGTTATTATCCAGCAGCTGAGGGCATCAAGGGGCTTTATTAAACTGCAGCTGTCTGTTGCTTTCCTGTTACATACACAGTCTTGGGAACTGACAGCCAGACTCACCTTGTCTATGTAACAATAAAGGCACCAATTTCCAAAAAGAAACTCTGACAAGGCTTCTTAAGCTAATTGCTCAGCTTCCAATTAGGCATTAGGAGAGCACAGGGCAGCGACTGTAAGAATAGCACCACTCATGTTCATGTGCACAGGCACAGCAGTGCTGTGCTAGACCAGCCTCTCCCTAGCCACAGCAAAACATCCCAATGGGCTTTCAATCTTTGACAGACAGGATCCAACATGAGCATTCCCAGTCCAAGTCTCTGCCTTCTCTGCAGGTGAAAGCAAGAACCATCCTCCCATGACAAGTCCCTTACTCACCAGGACCACGGCATTGCTCTGCCCATGGGGAGGATTCACACCATTTGAGTCAAGCTTGACCCCTTTCCTCCTGTGAGCAGTCAGATGCCTTTTATTAAAAAGATTGATTTTTCTTTTAATTAGTAACTTGTAGTGTTGTTTTTTTATACATGGAAGGCTCTAATTTAGCCCCAGATCATATTTGTCTTTAAGCTCATTAATTCTATTTCAGAATAAAAGCAAAAATCTGGTGCTTGAAACCGAGAAACAATTCTGCCCGCCTGATTTTCACTGCTTAAGATTTGTAAAAAAATTTACGAAAGAAAGCTGGGGTTTCTGTTTTATGGTGCCTGAAGGAGCTTTCTCACTTTATTCACATTGCACAGCTAAAGCAAATGGTAGTTGTTTCCCTTTTTCCTACCTAAAAATTATAAATTCCAGCCTTGTCTATTCTCTTTTACCAAGCTGGCTTTCTGACATAAGAAGAATTTCCCAAAGAACCCTGATTAACTGAGAGGGAAGGAATCTTTATTCAACCCCTGGGTTCGGTTACTAGCTAGTTAACTCTAGAATTTGGAAAAGGATTTGCTATGCCCACCTCTTCAGCTAAGAGCTGAGAAAGTCCCTTGGGAACCTGAGTCATCCAAGGAGACCTCTCAAAGAGACAGAGGGACTGATGAAAGACAACATTCTTCAGAGTTCTAAGGTAAAAGATGAGCAGGGAAAAATCCCTCCTGTTTCCGGCCAGATACACAAAGGAAAGATACTGTACTTTTAGACATTCTGCAGTTGTTGTCATGCAGAACTGATGATGCTGTGAGCTGAAATTAAAAGAGGACTTGAACATCTATCTGGATGACAATTAGTGATCATAGACAAGTCTAGCAAAAGAAAATCTGGAAGAGTTATTAAATTCCATTCTTCAGGGCTTTAACAAATCCTCTGCTAGAGGCAAGAATGGGGCCCAACAGGCAGCACATTATATGCTGTAGACACCCATTTTGGAGGACAGAGATGAAATAAAGAGAGGGAAACTGCCTCTTACTCTGAAATACTCAGTAATGGCCGCTGCCAGTGACAGGAAGCAACTCTAGATTGCAAGTATTACTAAGTAAGACAATATCACTGTATTAGCAATTACTAAAAAGAAAACAAACCCCAAAGCAATATCCTTTTTTGACATATTACATACTTTGTCTTTCATTCAGAGTTACACATTTTCAGTACTCAGTAGGACCAACAACCTTCAGCTAATGCCTTTGGCAAGGACAGGAATAAGCAGACAGCTCACTGGAGATCAATAGCTCAAGTTTCAACATCAGTTTTCTACCTTCTGCATCTCCTTGCAGAGTGACATGCATGACAGTCTGCCTGGAAAAAACAAGAATATGATGCTATTCATACAGCTAAAACAGAAGAGGAGGAGCCTGTCATGGCAGTATTTCTTTAATGAGAAGAACAGACTAGAAGACCAAAATATTACATAAAATTTAGCAAAATATTTGCTTTATTTACACATTGTGTGAACTTGGAAAAGGAGAGGGGGGAACACTGTTCAATGTACACTGCCTTTCCTTGCCATTATGGCACTTGAAAGTCCAATTCATTACAATGTCAGCACCCACAAACATAAATTCAGTTTGCATTGCAGAGATTCACATGTATTTCAGCTCTGCTTCCAACCAGCTATGCACAGCTGTGGACACAAGTGACACGAGAATCATAGGCTGAAAGGCAGTTTCTAGACTGCAAAACAAGGTATTTTTTAAGCATACTTCTTGAATTGCAGGTAAAATTATACTACTTGTAAATATTTTTGAGAGTAAGAGAGTTAAGACCTATAATTCTACCATTAGCCATCTTCATGGTAGGCCCTGCACTTGGAGGCCTGAATCCCAGTGTGGAATTGATGCCTGGGTACCACAGGGCATCTACTGTGAAACAGCTGCTGTGGGGAAGACAAAATGCTCTAAAAGCTGCAGAGGTTGAAAGCCAAGTCAGATGAAGGTGGAGGCTGACTTAAATGTAACTTCCTCGCAGTTCTTTACCCCCTCCAACCTGCACACCAGTATGTCTCTTAGTCAAATGCATCTGTGTGAGTTTGTTCAACTTTCTACCAACTTAGCATTTTGGTTCAGATCCCAGATCAGTGGATTGATTTTCAGAGTGCTGAATACACATATGCTCTCAACAAATTTAAAAGAAGCCACAGAGATTTTAGCTCTTTGCAAGACAACGCTGTCTAAGCTTTAACTTCACTAATTCTTTAGCAGCAGATCACTACAAGTTGTACAACAGAAAAACAAGAGAGGTACCTTTGGTTCTCAGATTTTATGGTCTTGATCTTTTGTCTAAGGCCAAAAGCAAAAGTGTGGGAATACCACAAGAAATGCTTACAGATGGACTGGTTCTAGATACGATAGAAATAGCTGAATGTGTGCAGTCTGCCTCTCTTCAGATCAAAGCTCTTTACCTCCAGTCAGGATTGATCTTTCACCAAGAACAACAGAAGGACACTTGCAGAGGTGGTTTCCTGAATTTACTTGCAGTAAGATGATTTTAAAACCACGCTTCTTGTCTGTGTCATGCTCCTGAAAATATGCTGCATGTCAGACAAGGCAGAAAGGCTTGCACTTTTTTTAGAAGCAGAATTAGAAAAAAAACAACAAAGAAATAATCTAAAAAAGCACAGGCAGGTACAAAGGTAAAGAAATCTACTGATGTTCTGGTGAAGATTTGAAGGTAGAGTGAGGCATTTTCCCAGTCTCCCTGCAGGCCTGACATGGCTGCATGCATTGAACAGGCTGTGCAGAGACGTAGCCAGCCTGGAGTGCCTTGGCACAGAAAGAACAGACCTATGGCTCTGTCCTCTCCCCAGCCCCGCCATGTGGGATGTGGAATCACACAGCTTGGCACTTCTTTTTCTGCATTGCCAGAGGAAGGTTGTGCATCAGATACTGAGCAAAAATGAAAAACCAGGCTCAAAAATAAGAATGGAAGCAAGATACCAATCTCCACCTATCAGCTTTCCACAAGCTAATAGATGAAACATCCTCATATTGAAGAAATCAGAGAGTCAGATATATCATTCATCAAGGAAATTTTCAAGAGACAGAAAATGCAATTCCAACAGAATACAATGAAAAGCAAGCAAGATACACAAGTTTAATAACTTGGAGGTATTTATTCATCACCGGTCTGTTGCATTTTGGCTTGCCACTTTAGAAGTACACTGAATAAACATTTGAGCCATCTAGTTTTGTTCCAATATTACTTGGAATCAAGTAATAAGTAGAAAGATTCTTGGACTAGAGTGATACGCATATTTATAGACCATTCACAAATCTGGAGGCTTGAGAACCACAAGAGCTTCTCTTAATTATCTACATACTGTTTTGGGAATCACTGAAAATCTCTTGCATCAGAACCAGCTTGATAGAAAATTAGGTTTTGAACAGAAGTGTTTTGCCATTTAATCGTCAGCTTTCTACAGGAACTGCTGTGTTGCTAATAGACCAGGCACCCGAAAACTGAAATCGGAAATGGTTATCATGTAAGAAGTGCATTGGGAGTGAATCCTCAGGCCCTTAATGGGCTGCACTCACCTGCCAAACTTTTCTCAGGCAGTGTCATGGCTGTGGGACTCTATATACCCCTGAATGGACTAAAAAAACCTGAACAGCAGAGGAGAAGGGAGAAAGGAGAAAGTCCTTACAAAAGAGTATGACTTCAAAAGCTAAAAAGGAGAAAAATCACTGAGCAAGCAACTAGAGCTGTCTCCATTCCTATCTCCTCACTTTGTCCTCTCAGCCAGTCATGAGAAAGGCTTGGCAATACAGGCATTTCCCTGCTATAATTCAGCTTTGCCCTCTAAGGCTAAACAGTAAAAGGTTTTAGTCACTCAGGATTCGTTTGCATCCTTTTAGCTGGCTGCATAGCCTATTAGTCCTGCCTTCTAAGCAAATTTCTTAGCCATGAGGAGATCTAAGTGCACGCAGACCTCTTAGTTCTGCCCCAAACCAAACATTTCACCTGAATGGTGGACACAACTCTGGGTAAACTATGAAGGTCATTGAGTGTCCAAATAATGTTTTAAAAGCAAACAAAATAAACCCCCATGTTTCCCATCCCATATGGAGTATTATCTCGATATGGGATTATCACCAGTCACAAATGATGACCCCCATGGCTCAGTGTTGGGGCCAGTTCTTCAATGACCTCTTCATCAATGACCTGGATGACGCGATCGAGTGCACCCTCAGTAAGTTTGCAGATGATGCTAAGCTGGGTGGGAGTGTTGATCTGCTTGAGGGTAGGAAGGCTCTACAGAGGGATCTGGACAGGCTGGGTCGATGGGCTGAAGTCAATTGTATGAGGTTCAGCAAGGCCAAGTGCCATGTCCTGCACTTGGGTCACAACAACCCCATGCAATGCTACAGGCTTGGGCAAGAGTGGCTGGAATGCTGGTTGGCAGAGAGGGATCTGGGGGTGCTGGTCGACAGCTGTCTGAATAGGAGCCAGCAGTGTGCCCAGGTGGCCAAGGTGGCCAACAGCATCCTGGCTTGTATCAGGAATAGTGTGGCCAGCAGAAGCAGGGAAGTGAACGTGCCCCGGTATGTTGGTGAGGCCACACCTCGAATACTGTGTTCAGTTTTGGGCCCCTCACTACAAGAAGGACATTGAGGGGCTGGAGCGTGTCCAGAGAAGGGCAATGAAACTGGTGAGGGGGCTGGAGCACAAGTCTGACGAGGAGCGGCTGAGGGACCTGGGGTTATTTCGCCTGGAGGAGGCTGATGGGAGACCTTATTGCTCTGAACAACTGCCTGAAAGGAGGCTGTAGTGAGGTGGGTGTTGGTCTCTCCTCTCAGGTAATGGGCGATAGGACGAGAGGAAATGGCCTCAAGTTGTGCCAGGGGAGCTTTGGATTAGATATTAGGAAAAATTTCTTCACTGAAAGAGTGACCAGGCACTGGAATGGGCCACCCCGGGACGTGGTTGAGTCCCCATCCCTGGAGGTATTTAAAAGACAAGTGGACGAGGTGCTTAGTGACCTGGTTTAGTAGTGGACAGGTACAGTTGGACTCGGTGATCTTAAAGGTCTTTTCCAACCAAATGATTCAATGATTCTGTGATTACCCAACAGCAGTTGTGCACTGGGATGGCTCTGCTGCGAGATTGCACAGACTTTATCAGGAAAGAGTCTGGTGCTGTGTATCAACCACTTGCTTGGACAGTTTTTCAGTAACACCTTCAGCTACTGACGAACTGTGGTTAGTGACAGTTACTGCAACCACATAACATTTCTTCACTACGCTTTTATGGCACAGATGTTTTTAAGCTATACAAGACTGTCCAGACATATTGAGATCTTGCATTAACACACGTAGCTTGAAAACATTTACACAAATACCTGCGAACAAAAAAAATAATTCATTCCTGCAAAACAAGGCAAACAAAAGGACAGACAAGCCAGAGCAAGTTAGGGCAATTCAAATTTTCCTTTATTAAAGGAAACATTTTTCATGCACCTTAGGCCACGAGATTGCCTAACTGAAAATCCCCACTTCATTCAAAAATAATCACACAAAGTTGCAAGGTAGGGAAAAAGATAAAACTCCTTTAAAAAATATAGGAGAGTTAGGGTTGCAGGGATCTATGAACACTGTAATGTGTGTTTTTCATAATCCATCTGATATTTGCATGTCTAAATATTTGCACCATTTACAAACAGTAAAGAACAATATCCCAATTATTTTTCAAGGTGATGTGAGAGTGTTTGTATGACTTTCAACAGAGTAGTGAGATGAATTCTGACCATGTTTGTTTAGAATTTGTCCTCTGAATACAGGCTAGAGAGACTATAGAAACAGACACCCAGATACTAGGAAACACCAATAAGTTCAGAATTTGTAGCTTATTGATCAGACTCTCAAAATTGCCTGGCTCTTTTTGCAAATGTAAAACAACCAATGCTACTGGGGCATTTAGCAATTCCCATTGCTCTTTTGTCATCTAAATGAGAACACAAGTATCCATGTGCAACTGCTTCTCCCTCCAAAACAATACCAGAGGGGAAAAAAAGACAAGAAATAAAATGATGGAAATAAACATGAGTAAAGCTGGACAAACAGGCAATCAACAGATACAAGGAGTTCCCTAGAGTGTTTTTGAGTCCAGACAACCAGGGGCTGCTGCACAGGTGCTAAATGCATGAAAATTACAATCCTAAAAACAACACACAAACTAAAACCAACCCAGCTATCTGGGCATGTAACCAGCTTTCTGCATCAGGATCTCCAATCAGATGCATTTAGAGGTATCCTTGGGTGATGGGGATTCTTTAAGAAACAACAAATTCCTTCAATATGGTGGCCTTGCTCAAAGTTGTGGTTTTTTTTTTTTTATTCTCATCACAACCAGTGAAGACACCTCAGCATCTTGCTTTTGGACATACATTTTAAAGAGCACGGGGAAGAACAGCATGCATGTGAATATTGCTCTACCTGTTAAGAAAGGCTTGCTGGCCCACGTGAAAAAATAATCTGAGAAGAGAACATGTTTTAGAATGAGTCTACACTGAAATGGAAAGCAGAGGTGTATATTTAGTTCTTTTAAGTACTCTGAGAGCCAGTTAACTAGACAAGGTGAAAAAGCCATTACAAAGTAGAATGTCTCTCACTGAAACACAGAGCAAAACAGTTACAGAAGCCTGAATTTTGTTTAATTTGTTTAATTAACAAATTAATTGTTTAATTAACAAAATAGCTTCAAATCCATGGAGCTCATAATTCCTAGGTAAGCAGCACCAATCCAGGCCCTGAAATTGTTCAAGGAGTCTCTGGGAGCACGTAAGTTTTCCAGACCCACAGTCACAGCCTGAACCGATGGACCACTTCTCAGTGATGGAGAAAGGAGGGTTAGCACCACCTAAAAATTTGGTATGATAGGGCTGCACAGATTTTTCTACTTGTAATCAAATTATAATGTGACTAAAATTAAAACAGAAAATTGAAGATAATTTTGATCAAACTGTGAAACTCACTCATTCCAGCAATAGAAATAGCTGCCAACTTCAGATATCAAATCTCATTTTCAGACAGGTGTTCAAAGAATGGAAGTTCACACATATCTTGGAGTAATTCTTCTTCTAAAAATGTCAGTTAATTAATGACCAGTCACCACTGACTAGCACTCCTGGCAAACATCAATACAAACATAATTAATAACATTAATCATATTAATATAGCCATTTACCTATTCAAGGGAAAAGGCAAATCTTTAACATAATTAATGCCTTAATATTGGACATTTTTATCCAATGACAAAATTGGATATGTATGATATGCGTATGATATAAAATAAATCCTTAACAGAGAAAGTACATTCCATTTTTCAAATAAAATGGTAAGTTTACCACTACTCAATTTCTTCTATCTAGGCTGGAGATACTCCTGACAGCTGTGTTCTAGTACAAGCTAAGGTCTCCTGGTTCTTACTTGAGATTGGTTGATGGGGTAGGATTTGACAGTCCAGATAATTTAGCTGATTTTATATTCGGGTAATTGTCTTTTAATTTTTTAACCCCCCTCAAATTTATGATCAGCTTAAGAATTTTGTTTTAAAGGGCGTAAAGAAAACATAATTCAGACAGATTGGATTCTGTGGTTGTAGTAAATACATCTGGTTTTTTAATAAATAAAGCAGGGAGTTCTGAAACAAAGACTTCAGTGAACATTTTCAGCTTACGTTTTGGGATTGATTTTCAAAGACTACTTAATAGGTTTTTTTAGATCAAGTGTGGACAATATGAGGAATCCAAGGGCGTAAGTAATTAATTTGTATTCCTGCTACCTTGACAACCCACTTCCTTAATCTCTTTCATTTTCTCATTTCCTCAGTGAATTGATTTTTCATAGGTCATCCCCAAAGCCTCAGTACCCTTGTAAGGGAGGACACTTCTGCAGAGTGTACAGACACCTGTGCCTCTTAAAAAAGGTGTAGCTATAGGTATAAGAGCATACCAGCAAATGCTCATATCCAAGAATGACTTGGACATGAACATTATTAACTTACTAATAAGATGGGTAGGTGCATTTCCCACTAATTAAATTGTCAGGAACAGCTGTTAGAAAATAAAATTGACATTCGGGGGATCCTCAGCTCTAAAGTTTTAAAACCTCTATGATCATAGCATGAGTGTCCTTCATTTCGTCCACTCTACAAACAAATCCACTTTACACTTTCACATTCTTCCACTTCCTTTTGGTCATACTCACTGCTGAAGGTTAATCGTGACTCTTAAGACAACAGGAGATATATTTAATGCTTTCTTTAGCTGGAAAATGTTTAATGCATGAGGGGCACAAAAAAGGCTGGCACCCTTGAGCAAGCAATTGAATCAGGATAAAATAAAGGTCACCAAGTATTAAAATAAAACAATTATCTGTCTGTCTGCACAGAGGCTCAGTTGTGCCCTTACTGCCCGCCCCCCCTCCTGACCCAAGCAACTGTCACTTATTCCTTACAATAAAAACATAAGAGGCCAGTCCACTGGAGCAGAGACTTGGACAAATTCAGAGATTAAGGTATGCAAACAGAGGTGGAGACAAAAGGTGCATTATACTGACTGCAGCACTTACAATCTAATGCCAACATGAAGATCATCTGCACAAGCAGAGCACAAAGAGCTAACAAAGTGAAGCTATCCTGAAGAATGCATGCAAGGTTAATCATGGGGTATGATCCTGCTCTTTTTAAACACACTGCATCTTCACTGCCATGTACTATGGAGTTTTAAAGATCTTGGGGTTTTTTCTTTTTCTTTTTTCTTTATTTTTAAACCTCTAATGCAACAATGAAAGCTCACTCAACCTCCTGCCAAGACGTGAGGAAAAGGAGGCACAGGAAAAGTTATTTAAATCTGTCCTGATCAACAAAACAGTGACACTACAGGGAGCACAGACTAAATCTGAAGGCAGCAAAGGAATGGTCTGTCCTGGAGGAGCAGGGATTGTGCAAAGCAGGAAGAAAGACATAAGATGCTTGCTACTTTGCAGAGAGGCTTGGCAGAAATTATGGCATCAACCCGTGCTACCTCCTTTCAAAGCCTCAGTCTTTGTGGCAGTGTTCACACTGTGTGGTCAGCTGTGTGATGAGCGTTCCAATGGTTAAAACAGCGCGTGCATGTAAGGTGCGATGTTCGCCAGGTCCAGGCTCCAGGGAAGCCTTTGGAGCAGAAAATAGGTTCACCACAGCACCATTCATGCCTGCCCTGGCAGCTGAAATCCTGGGGAGGAAGCAGGCTCTGCTGCTCTGGACCATGAGGGAAGTGGCGTGCTCTCTCCAGGCCTGCCACTGTCCACCCTGCACAAGTCATTTCAGCACGGAGTGGTGGGCTTTATGCCCCCAGGAAACCACAGCTTGATACTGAGCCATACTGATGGACTTGGCAAACACACTGAAGAAAAACTCAATTGGAAATCCCACAGTGGAAGTCTGCTGGAAATTTCAGATGTGCCTCCAGGAATTACGTGCCATCGTCAGTAGCTGCTTTCTAACATCCACTGCCCATCTCAGTGGGGTCCCCTCTACCTGCACACACTTACACACGGCACAGGTGTCTCACTGTGTTTGAGAGATCAGACTCCCAAAACAGATCTTCACAAATTATAACCAAGGCAGTAGCAGTGTTTCTTTTCTCAACTACACTATAGAATTTTTCCTCATGTTGCAGAACATGAATTTAAAGAAAATTTGAAATAAATGCAAATAATGGCAGTTCTTATGTTTGTACAAAAAGCCCTAAGCTTTTAAAATGCAATTTATGTGAAAGAAGACAAAAGGATTTTGTACTCTTTAGCAAAAAATAGCCCAAGGAAAAAAAGGTGATTGAAAAGAAATTACATCCTGGCTACAGGTAAATTATATTACAGACAGCTAGTTGTCCAACAGGAACACTTTGGACTGTGATACACATCAAAATAAATCTAATTACCCTTAAAAATCAGAGAATCTGTAAGTTTACCTAAAAAATAGGAGATGAGCTTTTAATTGTTTTCACTGCAGACACAAACAAAAGACACTGATTAACTTACTGGGCTCAAGAGAGGTAATTATTTTGCAGCAGATGCATCTGTAAGAGCAATCCTGTGACAGCTCCAGATTTAATCTGCCTTTGTTTTATGAAGACCATCTGCACAAATTATTTTTTCCCTTAGATTTTAGGTTTTGAGATGAACTCTGCTCAGACAGAATGCAAAACTCAATTACAGCCCAGTATCAGGATCTCCTGATGCTAGAGACACATGCTACAGACTAAGTCTAATGAAAGCTCCCTAGCTGAAAATAGAGTTTAATTTCCTTAAAAAAAAAAAATAAAAACACATTCCCTGGTTTTGTAAAAATATTAAAAAGATGACTGAAACCAGATGAACAGATTACTGAGCACATATGAAAGGGAGAGTATTTTAAAAGTTTTTTGCCTGGAAACAAGCTAAGATGTATTTTAATCAAATACTCTCTTACAGCCAATGTGCTGTTTCATTCTGCAATATTACCCAAAGAGCAGAGCATCTAGGTAACAATACTGTTATACCATAAATCCACAGACTTGAAAAAGTGTTTAGCAAGAGATGCCAACATCTTCGTATCAACTTTCCCAATGCTGTTTCTCAGATCCTTGCAGACTGTAGCACTGACATCCTGCTCTCTGCATGCTCAGGAGTAGCAGGGGAGGAGAAAAATACAGCATCATTACACGGTTAAGTGTGGATCAGTGCAAGGCATCCACACTGTACAAAATGAAGCGATCACTACTCGCTTCCATGCTCTCCTTTGGATGCACACACTCTGCAGGGTGTCACATGCTGTATGTCATCCAGCGCCAAGAGTGCTCTTTTTATCAAGGTATAGCCAAGGTACAACAGATGGTTTGTTGCATCTCCTTTGTCTTAGGTTTTTTGCCTTCAAGCAGGACTTAATGTGCACCAATGCACATTTGGGACAGTGATATTTTTCAAAGACCGCACTGAGCTTTAGGGAATATTCACATGAACGTTAATGAAACCAGAGATGTTCCCGCAAATACTCCCAGAGGAAAAACAAAGATGTTTCTGGACAAAGCGTTATAGAAAAGGACAAAGCAAGAGTTAAATCAACATAGTCACATAGATGATGTTCTAACAGATGCGGAATTGAGAACATTAACCTCTCCTCCAGGTTACTAACAGCAGCAAGAAGAGGCAAGCACAACTATATTAAAATTTTAGTGAGTTATCACCAACCAGCCATAGTTCTAGATACCACTTCAGTTCCAAAAGTAGTTTAGCTCTTACCTAATTAGCTATGTACTGCAATAACATGTAGTAATGGTAACAACCTATTTGGCAAGACCGAGCAGCACCCAGACCCATGGTCATAGTCCAATCATGAGAAGAGGAAGCAGAGACCAAAGGGTGCTACTTGGCACACCATCTCCTTTCCCATTTTGGTTCCTCTCATTGTTGCAACCAATCAAAGCAAAGGCTTGCTGAAACCTGCCAAAGGGCAATACGCCCTTCCAGGTGCATTATTTCTCAATAACTGAATTCCAAGTAGTGTTCTAGGTAGGTGACCATCTGGAATATTAAGCTGACAGTTGGTATATTAATATTTCCAATGACATACACTCTATAGTCCCCATAGTGTTTATTCTGACAGCATTACTTCTCTTTGTGCAGACAGGAAAGGTGCAGAGAGGGAAAGCCTGGCAGGTACTTTATGTAGCAGTAAGCTGTCCAAGCAGAACAGTGGGGTGTCTGCAGCATTCACCCAAAGCTTGAGTCCTTGTCTGGTCCCTGCACCCCTGAAGAAGACGGGCTCTGCTTCTGCTTCATTGCTTGCTCCCATCTTTCACCACAGGTGGAAATGCAATATTGGAGCCAAGGCACAGGGATATTCCGACATGTATCCAAACTCTCCACCAAAGTTTCAAGCAACAGGCCATTTCTGTTGCTCATTCATCAGTCACTAAAGCAAGAGCAATTAGGGATATTATGGTGTTCAGAAGAGAAATAAAATCCACAGGAACACACTGGTTCCTCAGAGAGCAGCAGAAACAACTGTTTTCAAATTAGCAGTAAACAGCGTTTTGCAAAAGGAAAACCCCAGATACATTGCCAGATGTAACAGCTTCTAAAACAGCAGTGAAGCCTGATTACTTTCTCCTGCAATTATCAAGGGAAGGAACTAGATTCCTGCAACAAGCCAGTAACTTGCTGGATGAGAAAAGCTGTGTAGGTCTGTTTGAGAGGTGAGGAGAAAGGGCAGGCCCAGCTATTGCCTGGCAGGGCTTCTAAAAGCTTGGAAGATTCAGAGTAAATCCCTTCATTAAGGCTGCTGGACCAAACTGAGCTTTCCATCTTCTCTCAAATTTTGCCACCCGACTGTTTTGGGATCACTCTGGTCTGCCCAATATCTACTCCAAGGTGAGCAGGATCTCGGGGCACATAGAATTGTAGTATTTCTAAGGAGGCCATATTTGCCCCTACCAGTAGCAGTACAGCTCTGTAATACTGCATTCCTTTCCATGGGTTAGCTGCACAGAGAACCTGGCTAAGTTTGACCACTGCACATTTATTTAGTACCAGTTTGGAAAGACAAATTCTAGTTTTAGTGCACAGCTGAGAAAAGGTCAACTGGCGGCAAAGACTCCTGCCAGATCCTTTCAAAAGAATTTCCTTCTGAAATCATCTTACTCTTAAGAAGTGGCTAGACTGGTTTGCTGTTTGTTTTCTTAACAGGATGATCGAGAGTGGGGAAATCATTGCTATGATCCCAGAAAGCACAGACTGCAACACTTCAACACAAACACAGTTAGACATTGGCATCTAGAAATAGTACAGTGGTTTTGTTCTGTACTACAGGGAGGAAAAATTTGGCAAACTAATGATGTAACAAAGCAGGTCACTAGTCTGAAGTATTAAAGCCAGCCACATGCACTTTTTAAAGGTGGATTATTGCCTGAAAGATACCATTAGATTTTACATCACCTTATTCTATGACCAGCTCTTCAGCATGCTGTAGAGATAGCAGTTGACTGATCCATAACTGAACAGGAAGGTTCATCTACAAATATTTCATTGCCGAGTATTGTTAATATGAGAGAAATCATGAAGTGTATAAGTGACTGAATATTTTGTGCATGCGTGTGGGAAGAGCATGGGCAAAACCAGCATTTTGTTTTCCGTGTGAAGAATCACATTTGCCAACAACACATGTTCACTCCCTTTCCCCACGTGGTTTAACTCATCCTGGTGGGTACGCTTTTCACAGTTGTTAATTACAGAGCATGATGCTTACATTCTGAATATCAGATCCAACTTTCAACCTCATTTTTGCTTTCATCCTCTCCTGAAGAATTACTCCTCTTCTTTCTCTTAAGAGAAAAAAATTCAAAGCTAGATCCTCATCAGGAGTTAATTACTAGCTCCGTATCATCAGACTGTTGAGAGCTAACAGCAATATGTGATCTCTTAACAATACAAAAATATTTCCCACTATATTCCAAGATTGCCAGGCTAAAGAATACTAATATTTCCTCACATTCAGTCTAACACAGGAATGAAACTCACTGGCACAAACTCAGTGACTCAGCCACTGGAGCTAACTTCACTTCTGGAATGCTGCCACAGGCTCTGCAGATGATTTGCACGTGCACACATGCTATTAGACAAGTGCCTCATATAAAATAATAATTAGCAGCAATAACAAACATCCTACCGCAAAGCACTAGTGCAGCATGAAATGGATTTTCTCAAGTTATTTTATTTTGCATCTTCTGTTGCCTTCATTGTATTTTAATTAAAACTGCATCAGGAGAAAAATTAACCTAGGAATAACCTCATTAGACATCCAGAGAAGAAGCAATGTAGAGCAATGTTAAATTCAGTGGAGATTGCAGATGGTAGCTCTGTAAATCAGGTTCTGCTTCAATTCAGCACTTCAATAGAAAGTTCACCCCTTTAAGAAATTATTGATAGATTATAAGATATCACAAAATGGATCCTGCTTGTGCCACAGTATGACTAGGAGTAAAGATGATATATTTCTCTGCAGTCTTTATAGACTGTAATTGCTTAAAACATTAAATTCAGAATAAGTTTATACTACGAAGAGTATAGAAGGACTTGGGGCTAGGCAACAGGTCAGCATATTAAGGGTGAGTATTCCTTAGGTCTGCACAAGTTACCGTATTTTCGATATATGTTATCTGTGGGTTATCCATTAACAAAGTAAAATACCACTGTAAAATTTACTTATGCAAAATATAACCTAAGCTGTGAACCAAAACAAAGTTCGTCCCCTCCTACAACTCTCCATTGCCTGCTTCTCTACTCCAACAATCCCCTTACTTCAGTTTCCCTCCTGCTTCTGCTTTTGGGCAGGTTATCCAAGGATTTATTTTCAAGTAACAGTACTTACAAGGTACAGACTATCAAAGGCAAGAGTTGTACCCATTAAAGCATTGATATCAGTTTTGCCATCGGCAGAATGGGAATATTCTTCCTCTTTTCTAAAGGGGAAAGGAAGAAGGTGCCAGGCAGGATTAGAAGGTGCCAGATCAGAAGTGTATCTAGTCTAGTATGTCCCCTCTACTTGCGGTCTCTTCTAGGTGACAACAGGGAGATGTGGAAAGGGGGATATGCTGGTGTGATCTGACACTTGAAATTAGGCAGCAGTTAGTACAAGCCTTGAAACACCACCCTAAGAATCCAGTATCTCAGCAAAATTTGTGTCAGGAAGAACTATTGACTTAGCTTGTTCTTATTATCCAAATCAGTGTATAATCCCCTTTCTTAATACTGCTAAGCTCTTAGCCTCGATAATTTCCTGTAGCACTGAGTTTTATAATCTAATTACCTGCTGAGTACGAAAGTGCTTGATTTTGATTCTAGTACCCTTCCTTTTCCTTGTCTTCCATCACATGCTAAATCAATATTCAGATTCCTCTGTAGATCATTAATATTTTCAGGATTTAACTTTAAAAAACCCCAAAACACCCAAGTTTTGCATAATTCTTTGAGCTAGAAGTACGCATACAAAATGGACCACTATGGCAGTGCCAAAGTCCCAATTTATCTAGAAGTTGTTATAGTGTACTTGCCTGCTTTCCCATGCTTGCTTTTTTCTGGTTCTTTTTGTCTCATCTTTTCAGATTCAAAAAAACCCCACAACTTTCCCTGTCAGGCATCAGAGCCTGTAAAAAGCTGGGACCTCCTATGGGCATATGGGCATCATATTATTACTTAAGAGATGTATAAAATAGTCTGTGGGCATTTATGGAAGGTAGGAATGCAAAGGGCTTACTTTCTTGACAAACCCAAATAACTTCTGGAATAAGATGATCATAAGCATTGCTATCTTTATAGAATACAGTCACCTTGCAAAATCTCAAGCTGCCACTTGCTTCCACCTCTGCCCAGGAATGAATATAAACAGTGCACAGCTAGAAATCCCTCAACATGCTGAAAAGAACAGCAAGCAGCACATAGCACAAAATATTGTCATTTGCTTGTCAGTGCTTATTATGGCAATAAATAACCAGCTGCCAGCTACTGTTCACATATAACCTTAGTGTGGAGGCTCACTGTAAAGATAGAAGCACTGCTTAGCCTGACAGAATTCCATCTATCTGTGGAGGAGATTTTATAGGTGTATATTTATGTGCATACCTAAGCCAGCCAAGGGTCTCAGCTACTATGAAATCTACAGCCTGCAACACCAAGAAGGAAGGGGGGTGAGGGGTGTGTGTTCAACTCATGAAATGAAGAAAGAAATCAGATGCAGGAGGGCTCCAGGATAAAACTTGATGTACAACCCACACTACACTGATGCTGAATCACTGGCCTATGTTGTTTTGTTTAAAAAAATATTGCAGATGATGAAAGTGTGCTGTATTTTATACTCACAGTCTTCTACTAAAGGGCTATGAGTCACTATTTTTTGTGCTTTTATGCTGTAGCCTCATCAGCTGCACACCAATGAGCTCAGTAAAGTAAAACAGAAACAGGCAAAAAAACCAAGGCCTGAATTAAGACACACAAAGAGCTAGTTTAAATCCAGCACCAGATCCCCCACTTACATCATTTATGTTTGTGTTAGGTGCCTGAGCTGGGAGGCTTTAGGAATATTTCACCTGGACCAAATCCACGTGGTGTGGTGTAAGCCAAACAGAGGGGAAGCAAAGAAACATTGAGAGCAGCATGTGAATACAAAGGCAGACTAAATAATTACACAGAAAACCAGGAAAAAACCTCCACAATGATCCCCACAATCCTGGGATTAATCCAGGCCACATCACTGCAGAGAACAGGGACCTCCAGTCAGATGGTAATGGCTGTCCAGGCAGTAGCACTATGTCATACCTTGTCACACAGCTATGGAGCATCCCTGCAATCCTTCAGGCACTGGATCCACCATAAGCTCTACTCACACACAGGAAACAAAGGCTTCCCTGCCCACAGCCTCCTGTTCAGCTCTTACTCCAAATTTGCCATGGCAGAATTGGGTAGGAACAAGTTGCATCTTCTCAGAGTGGTAAGTCTGGCCTCTACACTAAGCAGAGTCCTGGAAGCACAGCAAGGAATACAGCTTCTTATTTCAACATCACCGACACCCCTTTTTTCTCCTCCTCCCTGCCACCAGCCACAGAGGACTCCCTAAGATGTGTTTCTCTGTTGCCAATTCACAGCAGCTTCAAAGAAGCTTCAAAGTCAGGGAATAAATTCAGAAGCAATAAGAGACCCTGGTAATCAGGGCAGGTGACATGACAACTGTCAGTGCAGAGCCTTCTGGGTCCAATAAACACTAGATCATTTTTCTAGCACATAGTCACACTGTATGTCTGATAGGGAAATGTGTGTAGTGAAAGCCTACGGGTGAAAAGGAGAAAGTCAGGCTGTGCATAAGTGATCACCAGAGTAACAGATGCTCAGAAGAGGCTGAACTTCATACAGAGATTTTAGGCCCCTGAGGGTCCTCCAAGGTGTTTTGTGTAACAGAACAGGTGAATCTGACAAATTACAAGGCAAACCCCCTACTTTTAGAATCAGACCAGGAAAAAAAAAAAAAAAGAGTAAAAATCTTGCCAATAGAGTAATGAAGAAGCATCCTTCATTACTGTACAAATTCATTGCTTAGGCCATGCAGGTACTTCATATAAGCTCATATATCTTATCTCAGTGACATTCAGACACACTGAAGAGATACTGGTATTTCAGCACACAGTGCTCTGGCACACGTTGCTTACATAAGCTATCCCTGTAAATTGGTAATAAAAGAACATTCTCTGATCATTTATTTATGCAGCTCCAGGGGGCTGTTCGCTACCTTAGCAGTAACTATGATGAATTACATAAAAGTACTGTAAGAGTGGGAGGAACACTGACGTACAAACATGCTCCAACATGTGGCATGATGCAAACTGCTGTCTTCCCATGGACTGTACCAGAAGGCAAAGCCTTCCAATGCTAGCAGCGAAGCTGCGTGCAGGGTGGGTGACACATACGTCCACCAAAGAGGCACACACTCCAGAAAATCAAGCAGAAATGAAAGCCACTGTCAGCAAAACAGCGTATGTAAGAGAACAAACATGGAAACGAGAGTTTTTAAAGAGACTTGAGGAGTCACATTTCTTATTTATGTGTTATATCATCAGAGTATCAAATCTCCATCTAAACTACAAACACTTCTCACAACCGGACTGGAGATGATATGCCCCAGAGCATCTGATTAAATGTGCAAAGCTCAGGGTTTACTGGAAGCTCTGTAGCATCATTACCTGAGTTCTCTGCCTTGAATACAGCTGCATTTCAGGTCGATGCAGCTCTACTGCTTCCTTAAATGCCCATGCCCTGGGTGATCCACACAGTGCCATGCTATCAAAGAAATATCCTGGCGGGCTGGCACAGGATGGCCTCAGCATGGCTTTCCAAGCCAACTTGTCCTTTTTCATTGTTGTGTCCTAGCCAGACATCCTTCATGATTTAAATTTGGATTTTTAAGCCATTTTCACAGATCTTTACCACCCACACATAAGTGATGCAGCTGACAAGCTGAGACACCAAGGCATGTTCTGCAGACAGCAGGGAAGGGTAATGCTGGTTTTACATAACAAGGTTATTACAGGCATTTCATGTTTTGCCACTTGCTGGCTGCTCCACATGGGTATTATATATCTTGGGTCATTTTTGCAGTATCTGCACTACAACAAAACCGTAATACCAAGCTGCAAAGAGTAGATTTATTATACAATAAAGAAGCCAATATCTTGGGAGCCCCCCCCAAAAGAATCTAACATTGATGAAAAGAAGCCATGAACAAGTGTCCAGGTAACAGGAACAGTCACACTCCTATACAGCTTTCCCCAGTTATTCCAATTACTTAAGGATTCATGGCATGCATTTTCATTTTTCTTTGGAAAAAAATCAAGTATTTTGTGGAGATGTTTCAGCTGTACAACAGTTCTTGCACTCCAAAGTGACTAGAAGCATTCATGCATGCACCAGCATGTTTCACAGCTGCTATTACTGTATTATTGTAGCACTTTATTATAGAAATGCATACCCTGGCTTACAGGCCTCATGACTGCTTTGTAGCTTCTCTTCTCCAACTGTTAAGGAAAATTGGAGTTTTACTGAAATGGTTTCCTACAAAAGATGCTGCTCTTCCTTAAAAGCAGAACTAAAAATGGGACAGGTCTAACCTGGACATCCTACAGCAGAGTCTGCAGGAGCTATAGTCCAACACCTTTGTGTCCCCATCCTCCTGTGTGGTCTTTGCCCCTCGTATAACTCTCATGTCTGTGAATCTTTTAATGCAAACTTCTTTCATGATTTTAAAGCTAAAAATACATCCTAGAGGTTTGGGGTTTTTTTAAAAAAAGGAAACCAAACTTTTTTCTCCACAGTAGTAGTGAAAGTGCACTTCTTTCTTTGCCTTCAGTGTTTCAAACATAGAACACTCACTGCTCAGACATACATTACAATCTGGTTCATATTATCCTTGTTTAGACACATACCACCATGAATCCAGCTTCTACAGGAACTCAGGATTGCAAGAGGGATGGAGCAATTGCTGGATTTCACATCAGAAAGAAGGGAACCAGACATTCACTCTGCTGTGGGGAGCGGGCAGCTCCCAATCCAGCACAAAAGTACATTTGGAAAGATGCGTTCATCTCCAGGACCTGCTCTCAGGTGTCACAGTCTCTGTACATCAGATCATGGGGAAACCCTGTCAAAGCTTTGGTGTTGTAAAGAAGGGTCGCTTTATGAAATCCTCTCCTATGGGACAATGAAGAGAGATTCTCAGAGTTGGGAAACAACACAGCAGAGTAGGAAAGTCTGTCTTCCTGTAGCACAGTCTTCCTCCAGGCTCTGCAAAGAAGTCTGCGAGAAAAAATGATGATTGTGCCCTTCTGCTGCACACAAGTGGCACCCAAATTCACTGCTACATCAGGAAAGCAGAGGACCTTCTCCCAGCCCTCTGCACTTTGTTTGGTGAAATACTTTTTGGATACCTGGATCCAAACAACCATGAACACACTAATCAACAGTCACTTCTCAAAGGTAAGAACTACAGCTATGGAAGGTTATCTAGGAATTCAGCACATAAAAACGTAACTTGTCTGAAAAAGAGGAAATGTACTGCAGTTAAAATGGTAACCCAAGGTGACGGGTAAAGAGGGAATGCTGCCCAGCTCCCACACACATGTAAAATATTCTCTCCATCGCTGCCATTGCTATCCATCTTCCTATATCCTTCCAGCCCCACAATTACAGTGATGTAATTAGCTCCTCAGCTTTGAAATAATGACAAAATTAATCAAAACCTATTAGCTAGAGGTTAAATAACAAAACTCATCTTGCACAGGATTCCTGGCCTCTCCCTCAACCTCACAGACACTTTAATTTCCTCTTTACCTTCAAAAATTCCCCTTTCCCTTCCTGAACCCTGCACTTTCATTCAACCCATATCCTTTCTACTGGCACTCTAGCACCCTTGCACAGAGCCACAGTATTGCTGAAGGGAACAGAGTTGGGCAGTGAAGCAGATGAGGATCTCTGCAAGAGCAGCCTGTACTTTCGATTCTAATCATGTGAAGGAAATGGCTCCTGCTGCTTGCTCAAAGCCAGCACCTGAGTGAGAAGCTGGTGGTAAAAACAGTCCCTGGGAAAAATCGAGCCGATGAGTCAAAACAAGGCATTTATCTCTTTTACAAAAACCTAATGGAACTTGAAGAATTTATACCACAGCTTTGCACTAAAATAACTGTCATGGGAAAATAGGAATCTCTAATCCCCACCTTCCTGTGTGTATCAAGCCAGAGGCTCACGCCGTGGCAGGCCAGACTCCACTGCTCTGGAGCATTCAGTACATCCCTTGCAGCCATACACAGAAGCATGGAAGAACACCAACAACAGTGTGTGAAACTGGTATCATGGGCATTAGTGCATTTTGGAGACATGCTCTTGAAGGACTAGAAAAGGAATGATATTTACTTGCTGAAATGTCATCATAGGCCATGGCTTCCACGCTGGCTACCCAGAAACATACCAGATGCCACACAGACGTTAACACAGCCTTTCCCTGAAGATTCTGGAGCCCAACTCCAGACAATGTATAGACAAATCTGTTTCAGATGGGAGCTCAGTGTAGTGAAGGCAGCCATTTTGAGTGGACCTTTGTTTTACATGGGACTATTAACTTCAGTAAACACTCTGCTCCCTCCAGCAGCATCAGTTGACTGCCAACATCCTGCATCCAGCTGCTCCAGGACAGATCCATTTCCACTGATGACTCCGAGGGGTGAGGAACAGAGCTAATGTTTTTGAAAAAGCTGAGTAGGGCTACAAAGGAAAGCTTCAAGCACAGAAGAAACTTCACACTACATATATAAAACCCTATTTATGGAATGGGGAAACCCAGGGAAGCACCCATTAAGGAGGAGCCCAAAGCAAGGATCAGCTTTTCAGCCATGTCTGCACTGCATTTTGCAAGTTTACAGAGCCAGTAGCATCTGACTACCCAAAGACCCATCGCGACATGGCATCAGTCTGTATCTTGGTCAGTAAGGATTCTTGAGGTCTTCTTGTACTATTTTAGAAATTCTTATTTGTCCCCATAATATTTAATGGCATTGTGGTGGTTACAAATGATGACTGAAAGGCACGGGCTTAATTGAGTCTAAATTTGTCTATCATTCCTCCGTAACACACATACTTGAATGGTTTCTGTTCCCAATCTACAATTTTCCATCTCAAAGGAGTCCACATCTGCACCTCAGAGGATGGTAAAATTTTCATAAAGAATTGAACAAAGTCTTGTTCTCTATCATTTATTTACAGGATTTAATTCTTTCTTATTTAAGCAGCTAACACTCACTAACTGGCCTGGTAAGATAAAATAGCATTGGCATAAGTATGTACAAAATTGCCTCGCAGCCACCTTAGGAACAATTGCCATAATGACATTACTGCAGTCTGAATTAGATTAGGTCACAGAAATGGACAAACACTGATAGATATGATGGGAGAAATAAAAGCCCAAGCTGGAATGACAGTTTAGATAAAGATAAGGAAGAAATAGCCCACAGGGACTCTTATACCACAGATGCAGCGCAAGGCAAGATTAAAAGACCCCAGTCCCACTGGTGTGCAGACACAACTCTACGTACCTATTAGAGGTCCCACTGTCTGGCACTGATATATGCTGATAGCATGGCTGTTATTGCCAGCAAATGAAGTAGGCCCCTCTCACACCAGACAACTACTAAAAGATTAATGAGATCTAAAATAGATATATATTGTTTGTATATGCCATGTGTGCACTTTTTAGAGCTTTATGATATTCTATCGCTAACAGCCAGACTGCTGTCGTCACTGTAAAGTAAAGCATTCATAGTCAATCATCTCCAGTAGATGGAGCTTTAAGAAAAGCTACAGATGCATTTGTTATAATAATGAAATTAGCTATATGGCATCCTGAAAGCAGGTACAAGCTTTTGTGCAGCCTCCTTTTTGAAATTAACACCAATGATGGTTTGTAATCATGACATTTTATAGAGATAGACAGATTCCCCTCCCCACTCGACATTCAGTAAAATCCCTGCTCTGGCTACTGAAGTAGGATCACATTTGTTTTCCTGAACCTGACTCATAGGCCCATCTGACCTTTTTAAATCACTAAAACACTGTCTTCACATTTTAGTTTTGCCATTTCAAGTCTAAGCCAAATCCTTGAACCTTATAACCAGGAAGGACCGGAAAACCACCTTGGAAAATACAAGGACTACAAGCACAACAAGCATTAAAGGCAGATGCAGAGCAAACATTTTATTGAAAACTGTGCCAGCAGGGTTTTGGAAGTAAAGCCAATGAAACCCATGAAGTTTCCTGAAATCAAAGTCCAGCAATAACCGTTGATTTAGGGATCATGTTGAAGACAGCACACAGCACAGGGTGGGAGGAGAGCATTCAGGGTTTCTAGTCTTTAATTACAGGCTGACAGAGTAAATATTTCCATGCTGTTTTGAGGACCATCTACTGAAAGATCTGTATACTTTTCAGGATAAAAAGGACCACATTACCCAGAATCCACAGCAGGTAGGTGGCTGTATGCAGACAATGGAGACGTGAGGGAAAAACCACCATCACAATTTAGCACAGAATAGGAGACAAGGCAGTGAAAGTTGAAAAGCAAGCAAGATTATAAAGGAAGGAAAGAAGAGAAGAAAGCATGTGAACAGACTGCAGTGAACAAAAAGATCAGGAAAAGAGCAAAAGACAACTTTGCTCTTCCTGCAGGGATCCTAGACTTATATTACTAGGTAGGAAGAGACCTTCCAAGAGAGCACCTTTTCGAGACCACTGCCTGTGCCCAGGCAAGGGAAGACTTCTTTTCCTCCAATACAAGTACCAAATTGGGGAGAAAAAGAGAGAAAAAGAAAAAATCTAGCAAAACAATGCACAAAGAACTACAAGCAAGGACAGACTGCTCTGAGCCATGTCACAGACATAGCACTGTGTACTGTTCTTGTCTCCACATCTCTGAAAGACCATTGACAAGCTAGAAGGAACACACAAAAGGATAGCCTAAAGCTGCCTGAAGTCTTGGAATGGCTTTTCTTTGAGATAAAAATAAAACACACCAGGCTTCTTTAGCATGGAAAAATACATCAGGGAGAATGTGTAAGATGTCTGTAAGACCACAAATGGCTTGGAGAAAGAAACAGCAGTGATCATACACCATTTCTTAGCCTGCAGGAACTCAGGCGATTCAGATGATCACAGGAAGCAAAAGATGCAAACCAAAGCCAGTGGTTCCCCACAGTCGCACTCCCACACTGAGGGAGATAGAGAGGTCCAAAAGCAGTTAGACAAATTCCTGGAAGGATCATTCATCAGGAGCTAGTGACACAGTGACATGCCATCTGTGGCTCTTAAATCAGAAGTCCTGGAAGCTAAAGGCTTGCAGGGATGGGATCACTTCTGCTTCTACTGCTCTTTACATATCACTGTTACATGCTGCTGAGGATAAGTTACCACTCAAGCAATCTTCACTCAGACCCACTTGGGGCATTGTCATACTACCCTGTCCTGCATTTTCTTCTCTGGAGATGCCTTCTATTGTATTGTGCACCCATTAGAACTGACAAAACCACTTAAATCCAAAGTTAATTTGTGTGAGGCCTTGTTAATCAGACTCTGACACCTCATGTCTCCTGGCAAGGTGGCTCAGTATTTGCAAATAAGAAGTCTGAAGCATTTATGGGAAACCTCCACAAAGTGAATTGTGTCTGAAAAAATAAAATAATTGGACATATTTTTGCACACAGGAAAACAAAATCTCACTAAAAATCTTTTAGCAACGTAGGGGATGCAGCAGCATACATTCACTTGGTAAGTCTTGCTACACAGAAGCATGTTTGGCAACTCAGTATCCAGGCTCTAGCTCATATAGTGCACCAGAGCAACTCTGCATCATCTTCACAACATAGGGACTTTACATTTAAAAGGGAAAATAACCTAAAGAGTTATGAGCTACCTCAGAAACACGTCTTGTTCTCCATGGTGAACGGGACAAATACGTTCTCTGATTCATGGCTTAATGGTTCCATTGAGAGTGTTTACTGTTCCTTACTCTGAATGTTGTTTCACCCTCTCTGACCAAACAAAGACTAAATAAACCTCCTTCAAAAGTTTAAAACAACAGGTTCTTTGTACCTGGGTCAGACAGGTACAAGGTGCTGCTGGGCTTTGTTATCCCAGAAGGCAGCTAGAGACTTCACTGTCCTCTGTATAGCAGATAGCTACGGAGCACAGCATGGTCGCTGCCCCATGGAGCTCATCAGCTGTGTGAGCAAGGCGCACAGAGCCCAAAGGCACAAGAAACAGAGACCACAGCAGTGAAGAGCCATGCCCAAGACCACAGAGCAGACCAGCGGCAGTCAGTGTGACTGATTTGACAGGAAAAGGACTGTAAGAAGCTGGGATAAGAGAAGAATTTGGCTTGGAACAAACACATTCAGTCTTGAATGTGTGGTATATTTGTTTGCCTCAACTCATTAACTGGTACAGAAATCCTAGGTATATCATCACCCTTTAAATACATGGCAACATCTTTGCAGAATGGTGATTTCAGGAAAAGAAAAAGACCAACTCTGGAATTCTGGCTCAGATCACAGATCTAATCAGTTCTTTGCTATTAGATTTCACCTGAACTACTTCCTGGGTAAGAAACTGGCAAATCTTAAGGTGCCTGCATCTTCAGCCACAAGGTTGCCTCCTTTCCCATCAGGACTTAGCATTAAATACTAGAAAACAGGTATGTTTTGCTACCTTGAAGAAATGTATCAATGCAATGCACAGAAAGTTTTCAGTCCTGCAGGGAGCTGAGCAGCCAACTCCCTGGACAGTCAGGGGAAGGACAGTCACTCAGCCCTTTGCAGGGCTGTGTTCTACAGCCCTAAACCAGTAGTAGCTGGTGTCAGCAGGGAGCTCTGTCTCAGTCTCTGCCTGTGAAAGTTACTGTCCAGTACCAGAAAACTTCATCTCTGTCATGCTTATTAGAGTTGGAGAAGCTCTAAATCTAGCGCCACAAACACACGCATACATGTATCATTAAAAAGACTCCCCACACCAGTACCACCATTACCTTCCACAGGTAGTCTGTTGCACTTTTTAACAGAAGGTGACTCATTAGGCAATGGCAATTTGTTACCGGTCAGGCCCACTCCTAAAGCTACCACGCAGATGAGCCACCAGCTCCTAGCTTTACAGTAATCACACAGTAGTTCTCAATACAAGGCTACAATGTCCAGTCACAAATTTGATAGGCAACTGCTTAGGACTGGCTTTAGGGAGGAAACAAAACTCCTGCCAACATTTAGAACCACTTACAAACATTTAGAAACGTAGAACATTTAGAACCATTTAGAAACCACTTCACTGTTTAAAGCTTGAAGGGAGCATCCCGAATTGGAAATCAACCCATTCTGTTTCTGCCTCTACATAGAGAGGCTGGCAAGGGTTTAATAAGCCTATACGCTCAATTAAAAACAATGAATGAAAGGGAACAATGGTGATGGTCCCTCAAAGTCACTCTCACATATACAAATTCCAAGTTCTGTATTGTGCCAGCACTTTTTAAGGCTTCAACAATATCATGTAGAACACGTATTATGCTCCTTTCCATGTTGAAAGGCTTGGTAATTAGATTGGCGGATACAGCTGAAACTGTGAGCCTAATGAGAGTGAACCTACCAAATCCTCTTTTTCTGGGAAAAAAATATGAGCTGGGTAGCAGAAGAAAAGTTACTCTGAGCCGAAGATGCAACTGCAAACAAGTCAATACAAAACCTCAGATGACAGCACATAGTTGCACTGCACAGTTGTTCCTCAGCAGCTCCGAGAGGCAAACTCCCAAGCTCTCCTTTACGCACGGAACTGCAGAATCCAATCAGATAACTTCAGGGCATAAGCACAACTCCTTGCCTTTGTTACTGAAGCATTTCCTCTGGACTTGAATTCTAATTGTTAATGGTTTAGTACAAACTGATTATTTCCACAGAACATAGAGGTACTCTGAAGCACTGAAGTCTAAAAAGACAAGTCACATGTCTCAGGTTTTTCTTTGATATAAGTATAGTGCTCTAATTCTCCTTAAAATAGGATTAGTTTTCTTCCTCAGACTGCAAAAGAATAAAGCACTGTCCTTTTCTCTTCCAAGATTTATTTTTGGCAGGATGCTTTATGTAACATATTCCTGAAAAATTAATTTACAAAAGATGTAAGACCTTCAGCGTCTCTGGTGCTGAGTGCTTTATTTTTTGTGTCATGCCGTTTCCCTGTATTCCTTTTATGTGAAGTAGCATGAATTCCACTTTGCAGCTTCATTCAATATTCAACACAACTGGGCCACAAAGAGATGCTTGGAAAGTTAATGCTGCCAAACTCACCAGAGCCATGTAGTCACCGAACCCAAGGGCCTGCCCACGACTTCAGTGGTGCTGCATAAATTCAAGTCCACTGAGCATCTGCCCCACTGGATCACAACATCTATACAAAATTATTAGGATTTGAAACGTCTCACTTTTTTTTCCTCTTGGGAAGACTAGAGATTAAGAAAAATGTAGTATTTTGATCATATTTGAGAGTGTACTTGGTTAGAAATCATCAATAAAAAAATATACACATTCAGTTGAAAATAGGTGTTTCTTTGCTTTTGATTAAGTTAAATAAATTACCTGCCTTGACAAATAACTGGATGTCTACACCAGTATCAGGGATAAAAAAAGAAAGTTGCTAAAACCAGAACTTTTGGAAAGGTTAAAAAAATTAGAGTTGCACCCAGAAAAAGCATAACATAACCAAGCTTTAAAGACCCTTCGTTTACATAACAAAATCAGATCCCAGCATGGCTGTAATGGTAACAGACAGAACAAGGAAGGCTATTCCCAAACAAAACCAAATACTTCACCGACAGATATTAGTCATCAAGATCCATGCAGCAAACAATGTGCAACCAACACTCCTGAGAATTATTCCCACATCAGCCTTGGGGATTGTTCAGCATCATTTCTCAACAGCACTAAATGACACAGGACTGAGCTCTGTGCAGTGACATACAACCCCACCACCAGCTGAAGAAAAAAAAGTAAATCACGAGCCCTCTAAGTTCCAAGCATGCAAGGTTGGTAGCATCAGAAACAAGTAACATTGACAACTTAGAGGGCAGCAGGAAACGAACCAATAAAAATCCAGTAATTCCCAAAATAGGGGGCATGATCTTCAGCAAGGCCAACATAGTTATGCACAGGTCATCTACCTAAAAAAAACCCCATTAATTCCCACGGTGTTCAGTTCAAACTGAACGTTTGCAAGTGGGAGAGCATGTTAACTTCCTGCAGTCATAACAAAGCACCTTTGTACAGCACCCTCCCTTCATCTCCACATCAAGCCAAAAAGTAAGATATACTTTGGGCAATCTATAACTTTTTGGTAAAGGGAGACTATCAGAAGTTTCTGTATCTAACCACAGCAGCCAGGAGTGAAAGTACAAGTCCTTAGCTCAGCTTTGGCTCAACCTGAAACTGATTTAAAATATCACACATGTTTTGGATTTACAAAGTTAACGTAGACTACTTAAATGAGAATATATATCTAGGTCTTTAGCCTTCAGGTTGTCTTCAGCATGGCCAGACAAAAAGCCATTCTGGAGATTCTGCTACTTCTGGTAACAGTCGTAGCTGAGACGGCCAAGCTATAATTTCTATACCAAGTAATGAATGCATACACCGAGTTCTGAACTGAACCTTCAAGCACCCATCAAGTACCATCCCTGAAGGCTTGCTGCTGACAAGTACAGCCTGCTCCTTTCATTTTCAGCTTCTACGTCAGCACTTGTGCACAATTCCCATACAGAAAAAACACAAACCATGCCAGACTTCTTCAGTAAACACAACCCACTTCTACAAAAGTGATTAAGCAACTCTTAACACGCAAGTGGACATGGTAAACAGGAGAGAGCATTTAAGGACAAGCCAGAACACATGCACCAACCTTAGCGTGACTCCTCAGTTGCTAATAAAAGACATAACAACCCACTGCAAAACTAAGCACGTAAATTCACTGGGTATGTGTAGCATTTTTTTCAAAGAAATTGCAGTTGCCTATAGAACTGAGAGCTGTATTAACAGGTTGGATATCTCTGCTTTGTTTAACAAACATGCTTGGTTGGTTGAAAACCCAGAAAGCAACCAGAATGGTCCAAAAATCATGATGGCTTTTATTTTTAAAGTGGGATAATCTTGTGATCAAGTGTCCTCTTGATGTGAGCAGCAATTTCAGTAGCAGTGCCGTGGCCCAGACTGATTGATTTGCCTGGAACTAGTCAGTCTCCAGTGAAATGGTTCTGCTCCATTTCCCCCAAGCTCTCACGACTTCTTCCAAATGGACTATTTTTGAAGGAAACCTACAAACCCCACGACTGATCAAAAGGAACCTACAGCCTGGGTCCCTGCACTGGAAAAGCAATTAATACTCTAACATTACTTTTTCCAGAAGCCACCATTCTGGAAAGACTGTAATCCCATATGAAAGACAGGGCACGTTGCAGACTGCTGTATCTTGGCATACACCTGTGCTGCTGCCAGAAAGAGCAGCTGTCCCTACCTCCTCCACACAAATATTTACATGGCTGCCCAGCAAGCTAGGCTCCCTGAGCTGACTCCTCACGTGGCCTGAGCACCAGTGCAAAGGATGGAGCAGGAATAAGCACGGTCAGGGGCAGCCTGGGATCCTCGCTGCATTAGAGAGGTCAGGGCAGTCCATGGAAAACAACCAAAGGTAAGCCTGGGCTCAAACCTGAAGTAAATTGCAGGAACAGAAATAGTGCTTTTGGAGAGGCAACTAAAGGTTGAACATCCTCAAACTGGCTTTTATTATTTTTTTTTTAAAAAAGCTAGCCATCTTTTAGATACACACAGGCCTCTCCAATCATACAGTGAACTCTGTCTTCCTGCTCCACCACATCTCTCCAGCATCATCCCTCCTTTCCTGCTGTGATCCTTCCTCTATTTTCTCTGTTCCTGCAATACTACATTTTCAGTGTACCTCCCCCTTCCCCTGGATGACCCCATCTATCCATGCATTCTCCTAAGGACACAGGTTTTTAACTACTTTTCATTACAAAGGAAAAGAGATGAAGGAAGAAACTAGAGGACAAACAAGCAGACCCACTTCCCCAAGACCGCTAGCTCCAGGGAATGGCCACGAAGGCAGATGGGGCTGAGCTCTGCCCATGCTTCAGACGAGCAGTCTCCCAAGAATGGTGCCACGGCTGAGCTCTCAAGCGTTGCCTTCAGGCTTGGTAGCATCACTCCAGGGCTGGGCTGGCAAACCCAGCTCTGTCAGACCATGCAGCATGGGCAGAGCCCAGGACCCTGCCTGCAACACATCCATAGTCTATTCTCTAACTCTTTTTTAGGCTGCAATTTTTCCTGGCAAAGACCTTGTTTCCACTGTCCCTGGTATGCTCTGGTTCAGTGCCCTACAAGAAAAAGGAACATCACCAGTGACTTACTTTATTGTAAACAATCTTTATTAGATGCCTTTCAAATAATATTTTTATAATTATTAATTATAACTTATATTATAGTACATCCATATAAATTAACATTTATATTATAATTTTCATTATAAATGTCAAATATTAATTTCCAATATTAATTTTCTTGGCACCTGAGAGCTGCCAAGTAGGAACTTTTGTTAGCAACTTTTCTTAATCCAGAGGAAGTAGTGAGGTGTTGCTGCAGCACGGTGCAACTGAGTGATGCAGATTACAACACTATAATCAGTTAATTTTTTTTATTATTTTCCAGTATAGGGTGAAAAAAAAAAGGAAGCATACTGAAAGGTTCACTGATCCAATTCCATTTTCTCAGTCTATCACCACTTAAACACTTGAACTCACTATGACAGTAAGCTAAAAGTATGCATGTTTGTGGCAAGAACAGAACCCTCACTCCCACACAAATCAAAACCACTGATTTATACACAACTTAGACATTTAGTAGTATTCCCACAGGACTACTGTTTTCTTGCCTAGGGATGCTTGCTTTCAGATGGCCCTGTTTTCACAGCTAATGGGTACTACCTTCTGCTATTACAAGTGATGGAGCCTCTCTACACTAGTAAGACCTATTATTAGTGACTCAGGCACTAGGAATACCTCCATATCCATTTCCAACTCCTGAGGCTGGGATGGCATGGTATTCCAGTCAGTCTCAGTCCAGTTCATGTGACAGATGTCAGAAAACACAGCCTGTGCTGTCAGTCTGCTTCTTTGCTAAGGTAGCTGTCACATTCCCAGAGACCTAATGGCCTTTTGGGAATGCTTTTGAATCACTAAGGAAGATCCCCACCCCTAATAAAAATCTTTCAAGTTTGATGAGAAGACCCTTCATCCACCCTGCCCAAGCCCCAGGATGCAATCTTCTGGTCATCTTCTGGTGCAAGCTACAGCCACCCCCACTCTCCTAATTTATGTTGTCACAGCAGCATTTTACAATATCTCATGAGAAAACAAGCAAAGGAGCTTTCTTTCCCAAGATATGTTTGAGAGAACTTTCTTGTCCAAGAACATCTGACACAGACAGTATGTTTTTAAAACTGCCCTCCTGCCTCTTCTGCCACACTGACCAAATTCCATGGCTTAGAAAGCTGAAGCTGCGTCAAAAAAGAGAGTTTGAGCATGTATATTGGTTTGACACTGTTACAAGGAGAAAGGAACCGAGACGTTCAGAGCATGAACTGGGTTATTTCACTCACAAGAGCACAGGGTAAGGAGCCATTTTACAGTGTGCATCCCACAGTTATTGCTAACCAAGTTATTGCTTGGTTTCAGTTGTGAGGGGTCTCTAAAACAAACAATGAAGGAGAGGGTTCATCGGCCTGATCTGCCCTCCTCAGCACACCTGGAATTCATGCTGACACCAGGTGGTGTTGGAGACAACAACTTGGTACTGAGCTTCAGCTACATATTCCACACATGCACTGTAAATGACTTGCCCAATGCTGTCATTTGCATTTAGAGCGGCCCATCTTCATTTCTGCATATGTCACCACTGCTATGCCTCAGACCAGTCTTAGGACTGCTGAGCGGTCATACAATGCTTCTGTGCATCCCGTTCATCAGAGCAATCAAATCCAGTTGCCCTGAGCCACACTAAACGGTGTCTGAGCAACTGGGCCGCCCTACAAACATTGGAGGAACTGCCTCACAGCTCCTGGAATTTCTTCATACCTGCAACACAGAGCCTGTGAAATCTGAGAAGACAAACGCCTTCCAGCCTGTCTCACTGTTAGAGGAACTTCCCCATCCTCCCCTACCACAACAGCGGAAAAGGCTTGCTCAAGACATTCCTTGTAGTGGTGGTACTGCTCTTACGCACACAAAATAAAGCAAAACCTCAAACCAGATACACAATTCCTCTAATGCCATATGGATCATGGAATGCGATACAGATCATGGTTTAAAGTCGAGGTCACAGTAGAATATTTGCATCATTAGTAATATAAGACGTGACTTCTGGGTCTGCATGGGAAAACCAAAGCAAGGTTTTGGTATCTACGATTTGCAGATTTCATTACAGTTCTGAATGTCCCACAATCAGAGATGAAGACAACTGCAAAGGCAAGTCGTCAACATCAACAAAGCTAGATTAGTTTGGTAGATCCTGCTGCTTAGCTGTTCAGCACGCAAAACAGTGGAATTCACACTGAAAAAATTCCCAGCCAACTTTCTGGAACGAGGCCAAAGTAAACCACACAGTGCCAGAGGAAGAAGAGGAGTCAAACCCTACTTTTACACTACTTCAGACTCCAAAGCAACCAGAAATGTCAACAGTGATGTTTCACCTGCTCAGGTGCCTTGACAAATTATCTCCATACATTATTTTCTGATCAGATTTTATTTCCCCTCTAAAATATTACATATAATTACTACAACCTTCAGCCCTGCCAGTATGAATATATGACAAGAAGTGTCACTGGGCCAGTGCATTTTGATTTCACACTTCTTGCCATATATTCACACTGGCTGGGCTGAGGAGTGTAGTAATCAGAATGTGCCAGCTATCCCTTCCCTTGATCTTCTCAGATACACCATTACTCCTGAGAATCTGGAGTAGTGGCTGACCTAAAGTGCTACTTCTGCAGGAATCAGTTCTCCTTCAAGAGAGGAAACTGTCATCTCCCAAGAGTTGAACTGAAGCAGTTTCCTCTGTCATGTCATTAGCACAAGCAAACATTCACTGTTATAATTTTAAAGTAATGGGCTACAGAGGCCACATCCTGAGCTCATGAGTGGAAGATACACGATGAGCATGTGAAGAATATAAGGAAAAGTTTAAAAACACTTCTTACTGACTATGGTAATTTGAGACAGTATTTCCTACTAAAGCCTGGAGGATTGCTCTGTGGGTTAGTTCAGGTAACCCTCGTAACCCTCTCCCTCTGGGAACACACGAAACATGAAGAAACAGTGTTGTCAAAACATTAGCAGCTGATAGGATCCTCTGAACTCCTCTCCTGTGTCTCCCAGACCCACAGTTCACACTGTACCTGTGACGCTGGAACAGACTGTAGTTCTGGTAAACTGTGTATTAAGTCAAGGCAGATGCACCAGAGTCAGACTGCTGTTACTCAGTCAAATCACACACTGCTTAAATAAGATAAACGTGCTGGCTAAAGAAAGAGCATGTGGAGAGGCAGAAGCTGTTACCTGTTGGCGGAGTGGGAAAAGTATCCACAGAACAAAAAAGCTCCTCACTGTTTTCAGAGCTGTGTGGAAGCAGAAAGTGCTCTGCTAGGTCACAAACAGAGGGTAGGTCCAATATGCTGCTCTCCTCTGAGTGATCACTTGGTGACATCTCTTTTCCTTCCATGGTCCCACTGCAGAGATACAAATGCGACTGAGCTGGGTTTTTAGAGCATGAAAATCTAAGCAGAAGTCAACGCTGGCATTTTTGCACTGCGTGATTTGCTGAGAGAAGTTGTTCTAGCACATTCATACTTCATTTAAGAAAATAAGAGCAAATTTAAAGATGTGAAGGAAGAACAGCAAAACCCATAGACAACAGCCCTCAGCCCTAGGATAACCAGGAGTCCACAACAAATCTGGCTTCCCAGAAGCACAGATTCAGGCCCCAAAACTAGAAAGCTACGGAGTATATTCCCTTCAGGTTATATTATGCATGCAATTTTGCAATTTAAAAGGAAACATGTTCTACAGGGTCCCTTTCCACCGATGCTTCTGGAAGTCACAAGTTAAACCCATCCCTCCTGGCTCTGTTCATGAAGTTCATCACACTCACCAGCAGAAAGAAAGAGCATCTTAAAATTTGGTAGTCTCAATCTCACAGGGATGGCAAGGATTTCCTGGTATGAAGACACTAGGGCAGCTGTGTTGTTTACCCTGTGCACAGCACTTCGGAAAGCTGCAGCCGAAACATCCCCACATCCCACCACCCTTCTCTTGAGCTCCCTGAACCCGTCCACCACCACAGAGGGCAGGAACACACAGCTGGGTGGAGAGCAGGGCAGGGCTGGTGCCATCCAGCCCCACACCAAGGGCCACAGCGGATGGGCAACTCTTTTGGAGAGGATGAAACTAAAGTGTTCCAGTCCAGCAGCTCCAAGCACAGCCACTCAAGTGTCTGAGGCAGGAGAGGAGCGAAAGGCAAAAACTCAGTGGGGAAGCTCGGCGAACCTCACAGAATGACAGAGAGAAGCAAGTAGGATCCTTGGGCCGAAGCACGATTAACACTGATTCAGTAAAAAGGGCTTTGTATAGACCTCGAGGAAAGACACCTGCAGGGAAAGACACAGAAGAGCCCCAAATGCCCTCAGTTTCCACCTGATACCTCAGCCACTAGCCTTTGGTCACCCTGCACAATCCCTTGTGAGGCAGCTGAGACTCTCCACTAACAGTAAAGGCTCTGAGCGCACTGTGGTATTCCAGCTCACATCTCTAGCAACACCAAACGGAGCAGGAATTGACCCAGTCCTTACTGCAAAGCTTAATGCCAGAAGGACTTTCAGGCAGGAGCTTTACTTCAAACACCCACTGAGCACTGATGATGAGACTGAGTGGGGTAAATGTGAGCTGACATTGTGTTTTTTCCCCCTCACTCAAATAACAGATGGAAAAAACATGGACAGAACAAGTGTTTCTCATGAAGTGTGAATTTAGTTCCCAGCTCTTACAAAGACTTTGTAAGAGATTTTGTGCAAGGTTCTTCCTTCACCTGTTTTGTCTACCTATATGCAATAATAAAAAGCAGATTGTGGCTATCTGCACTACCTCTTTCACCAGCTGTATCCTTCTGCTATTTTGGTAAAGAGTGATAGGACAGAGGAACCAGATCCAGTGGTCAGGCAATGGCTTGGGACCCTGCAGTCTCACATTTATTTCCTCTTCTATAAAATGAAGAAGGCAACACACTCTTATCTCAGGGGTGTTGTCAGCGAGGAATGTTACAGCCACAGGGGCCAAAGAAATCGCTAGAAGGGATCAGTACTGAAAAATGAAGTAAATACCCCCATGAAGATTTTCTTTTTTAAAACACTGTTCCTTAGGTGCTTCTGCGTTGAGTAAACTTGTAGCTAAGATGCACCTCTGACCTTTGCAGAGTGCTGACTAACTTGCTAATGAACAGAGTGGAGATGTTGGCTGTGATACTGGAGTAGATCAGCTGCCTTGCCTTGGAGGGACAAGCAAGGTCAGTGCATTCACAGAAAGCTTCCAGGAAAAACAGAGTGGAAGGTTAAAAACAAAGCAACACACACAACCCTCTGTCCCCCAACAGTCACATCAGAGGGAAGCTTCTCCTCCATTGCTCTTCATGTCCCAAAACACAGATGATCTGTGTGTAAGGAACACAGAGGAGAAACTTTCCTCAAACACTGTTTTCATTATTTGTGCTACTTTTTAAGTACATGAATATTTTAGAGAACAAAACTGCCTATTTCAGTCCTTGGTCTGGAAAAAAATCCACACCAAAAATCCAATCAATCTTATTCCTCCAAGGGCAAGTGGGAGATTATAGCAAGAGGAACTGCTGGTGTGGTACCAGAGCAGTTTAAGGCTGTCATTGATATGGGCTGCTGTGATCCTGGCCATCTCTGCCAGCTGCCTGTGCCGGGCCTCCTTCCTCGTATTGGCATGACAGGGCTAATAACATGTGCAGCCATTTGATGATCAGGTTCAGATAAAACAAATCACCTTTTTTTTTTAAGAAAAAATAAATTTTTTCCTTGTATCAGCTCCCTGTAGTCCTCCAACAATTTCAGAGTGCAGTTTGACCATGTAAAGCAGCATAAGTCAAGGCTACAGCAGTTCTATTCCCAAAACTGATGAAGAGACTAAACAAGACATCAGCTCCACCCTGGACCTTCAGGCACATGGAAGAGACACGCTATGACCTTTGTGCCATACCTGGGAACAGCGCTGATGCGGAAGCGGTCCCCTTTGACAGAGTCCAGGAGCAAACAGTCTGTCACTGCTTCAGGATCCCCTCCTTCTTCCTTCATGGTTTGTCAATCCTAGCTTGCTGGAATGAAACAAACAGGTTGGTTACATGCTTTGCATCAGCTGATCGGGCTGACGGATGGTGTGACCTTTCAAAGCACATATGCCATCCAATGTCAACAATCAGTCATCACACATACCACTGTTTGTTTGGTCTGGCACAGAGAAAGGTTTTTTCTAGGAATCAGAAATAGCATGTCTAGTGATGCCCTTGAATCTGTTGACAGTGATGGAGACCTCCTGGAAAAGGGTCAGTACACTCTAGAAATAAAACCAAGATTTTCTTTACAAGAGGCTGTCAGGTGGGCTGTTTATTCAAAACCTGTAAAGCAGAGAAGCAAGTTGCGGCTGGCACCCTTCCCTCCCTCTTGCAGAGGAGCAGGTATTTCCCCAAAATGTTTATCACCAACACTGATAGCCTGTGCTGCATCAAACCTCGACCAGGAAACGCGTTTTAAGAGGGCCACAAAACCCAGCCTGCAGAGCAAGCCACAGGCCCGTGAAACCCAAGTCCTGTTTCCCACCCTCTGTCATTATCCTGTTTCCCACCCTCTGTCATTACCTCATTATGTTCATTGAGCAACCAGAACAAACATACTTTCTGGAGGAAACCGGCTTTGCCTCTGGGCCACCCTCGACTGGCGGTGGCACTGCGCGGGGATTTCCCAAACGCACGCCGCTGGTCCTGCGCAAACGCACCAGGTTGATGGTGAACCACGGGACGTGTGATGGGCACGTCAGTGGGTGTGGGGCACTGGCCTTGCTGGCTGCCCCACTCCGCTGGTTTTGGGGGTCACAGGAGAGGGGGTCCTCTTCGTCCCAGTCTCGTTTCTTTCCCCCTTTCCTGCAGGTAGAGACACACGTTATTTCAACAACTGCTCCCTTGGCATCAAAGGGAAACGAGAGCAACACAGGGCAGCCCCTCACAAACCCTCAAAAC
>NW_009258261.1:1987945-1990243 GCF_000687185.1 Egretta garzetta
GCTGGGCCGGGACAGCCTGCGGGGCTGCGGGTGGGATCTGCGTGGGGAGGAAGAGGAGACAAATGCATACAGAGAAAGGAGGGCTGGGGGGGTGGGGGGTGGCAAAGCTGTTTCCAGTCAGGTTTTCCTCAAAACACATTTAACTTGGTTTCAGTTCTCTGGATTCAGAGGGGAGAGGGTTTGGTACCCCCGTCCCTCACCCTGCAGCAGCAGGGCTGGGTCTGTGGGCTGGAAACAACACAGGGGGGCCCCGAGGAAAAAAAGAAAACCCCACAATTCTCCCTCGGGACGCCAGCAGGCGGGCAGGCTGTGAGTCTTCCTCACAGGGCTTACCGAGCTCATCCACAGCAATTCATACGGAGGTCAAGGGAAGGTGAGGCCAGCCCGTCTGCTGCTGCGCACCACGGGTGCCCACGCTCTCCCACGTGGCAGCGAGTTTAACGGGCAGCAACGAGGAGGCTCTGCCAAACCCTGCTGGAAAATAGGATACGAACCACACTGAATTTGAGGCGTACACATCGCTTCAGCACGTGGCACGGTTGCCGCATGCTGTGGTGGCCACGACAGGCATGGTGACGAGGACCCCAGCGGCAGCTTCCAACAGGGGCGCAGCGAGTGCCCCCGGTCACACGCCGGACGCTTTCCCAGCAAAGAATATATTGCAGTGCCGGCCTGACAGAGTGTGCGTGGCACAGCCAGACATCCCGGGACGTTGCCGCCAGCGGAGGTCAGGGAGCAGCCCCGTTTATTGTCCAGGCAGGCAGTCGGGGAGGAAAGCTGCCGGCCGGGCGTGCTGGGGAGAGGTATTGCCAGGGGAGAGCTGGCTGCGCTTCTTGGCACACATGCTGCCAGTGAGACTGGGAAGGAGCCGGTAGTTTTTTCCAAGAGCCTTCGGACTGGAAAGCAGTGATAGCAAACTGATGTGTTTAGAAGGAAATTGTTAAAAGGAAAAAAAATAAATTTGAAGTTCTGTGGTTGCCAAGAGGGTTTCATTTTGTTCGCAGGTGAGCTGGCTCGAGCCAGGGAAGGTTCCCACAGGGAGAGCATTTGAGTCTGCACAGCAGCCACGACGACTCTGCCTTACACTTACAGCTTCCCTCAAGCCAGGCCTGTGCTTTTGGGGTCACTCTGCAAGTAGAGATGCAAGCCTAGCTACCTCCCAGGCTGTAACTAAACCCAGACACTCCTCTAGTGCCAGGGTACCTCTTGCCATTCACTGTCTGTCCCCCAGAACTATAACTATCCCTCTGGGGAGCGGGAGGGCAGCTTTTTTTATGAGCTGTAAGGCAGCATTCCAACACCTTGTGTCCTTGCAGGGAGTGGGGCTAGAGCTGAGCTGGGGAATGCAAAACATCAGCGGATCTGCCTTATTTAGCTATGGGAGCATGTGCAATATTACAGCATTCAGAAACACAGCCATCTCTGTGATTTCACCTCATTGGATCATCCCAAGTCTCTGCCATCAGAAAAGCTCTGGCAGCAGGCAACTTCATACGTATTGCTGGCTCCTGGAAAAGCGAGGAGCTCCAGCAAACAGAACTGACAAGGAAGCTGTAGTGCTTATTAACAAACATCTCCAGCTTACCAGTTTCCATTTGTCATATTTGGTGGACAGCCAAATCTTTGAACTTACCTTCACTTCCCTCCTCTCCCTCACCAAAAGGGAGAAGTCCTGCACCCCCCTGATAGGGCAGTGCTCTCCCCTGCTCCTCCTGCCATTGTAATTTACGGTCTTTACCTTTATTCCTTATGGACTGCAGAAAGATTACATTTGCCTACAGTGTTTGGGGCAAGTCTGTAAGTGTGTACTATGCTCCTTCTTTTTATCAATGTGTTAATGTTAGCACACGATAAAACTTATGGCAGCATCCATGTCTGAAGCTGGTTAAAGCAGAAGGTACACGCAAGCCAAGAAATGCAGAATTAGACCCCACAGTTGGCATTTAGCAAAGATAAAACTGCTGAATCTCACACACATGGGGAAAAGGAAATACATTTTCTGATTATTGCAGCTCTTTTGCAGTGTGAGTTTTCAGAATGTTGACAGTCTCAGGGCCAGAGTCTTAAGTTGTACAATTTCATGTCATTGAAATTAACATGTATCTGCCAACTTACTGTCTTAAAAACTTAATATGTAGCATGAAGAAAAAGAGCCTGCCTTCCTAAACAACAGAGCTAGCGCGTTGATGTCCTTTCAGTCCTTTCCCACTGTCACACCACAGGGGAGCAACTCTGTCTACTCACTTCCTGCTTTCACAATAGCTAGAAGTGAGTATGGTACATCAGAACAGAGTAACA
>NW_009258261.1:1990255-1998643 GCF_000687185.1 Egretta garzetta
ATGAATAAGGTTGATTTTCTCACTGTTGAATTATACAAAGGTTGTTGTGGTGTTCAATAGAAATGATTAAGCCAAAGTTTGTAGTCTGCATATTTAAGTGTTTCGAGTTCACTTCCTCAGAACGAACTAGCCCCTTGTTCTCAAAAGTGAAAGCAGGAAAGAATATCAGTATATTTCAATCTATTATTTGCATGCATTTTACTTTCCAGCTCTAGAGACTTTTACTAAAACAGATGGAGGACCAGGCTGTGCTGGATTCCCGTTCTGAAGTTCCCTCAAGCCCTGCAGACAGTGCTTTAGTGGCCTTTGCTCTGGAAAAGCCTCTTGCGGTTGCCCCAGGAACAAGTGTTTTCAGGCTTCAGGCAAGCCAATCTGAGAAGCAGCTCTTTGAACCCATGGGGTTACCTGGGAAAAAAACAAGCCATACCTGTGCAACCCCAAAATAAAACGTTTGGTTGCCCTAAAACTCATTGATTTGTCCAGCTGTGTTAGCTGATCAGATGAAGGGTATTACCAGTCCCCACAGATCTGCTGCAGTTAAGTTTCCAGGACTGCATAAAAAGTCATTGTGTGTTTCATGTTTTGCCACATCAAAGGCAATTGTTCAAACCAGCAAACCTCCCTCTAAAGGGTCAGTATCACTTACATTGAAATACCCCTCCTTGTCATCACTACCTCCAAACAGTGGTAACTGTGCAGCTAATGCCTTGCAGTGTTTGGACTAAATTATCAGCACTTAACTGCTGATTCAGGTTCCTGGTTAACACTGAGGTCAACATATAAGCCATCCTGCTTGTCTTTCTCATGCACGGTCAAGTAGGCATCTACCAAGTTACTCCAACCCCATAAACTAATCCGGTGACTGAACTTCTCTTCAAGACAGGTTAAGGTTACAAACAGCAAGTGGTCTGCATTGCAAAAAGTGGGTCAGCCAGGCATCAAAAAAATTCTTGTCCTTCTCTTCCCTGGCCATAAAACAAGTAATGCTTTTTGCTTCCATCAGCAACTAAGAGTTTAAGCCTTTTGCTTGCTGCAGTCAACACCGTTAGATACGGGCAGTTTCAAAGACCAAATGTTATTTCTGCTGTACCACATGCCAGTAAATTGATGGGGTTTTTTCCCCCTCCCAGGAATCTGTTGCTGTGGGTCTGCCAGCTGTATGTGACTTTTTAAGGTGCCACTTCTAAATCAACATGAAATCACAGTAGCCAGTTCATGTATTAATACCATGTCTTGGAATTTTGCGATTTCAGGAGAAACTCACTTGCTCTTCAAAAAGTAGTTTTCTGTGGCAAAGGCTTGAAAACATGAATGTTGGGGATATAAAGTCTGGCTTCTCACCTGGATTTTCCAGTTTTTCCAGATATAGTACAGAGGTCCAGCAAGAAGTGTCAACTGCAGTATTCATGCACTGCTCTCCACTAGAAGTCCTCCAGTGCTTATGAGCTGAGCCACCTCTGCTGGCTTTCTACACTGTTGGGGTCTCTCCCCTGTCTAGTAACAGACTTTTGTTACAGCAAGCACATCAGCTCCGATATCATTACCGATCTATCAGATTTGATCAAAGAGTTCAAAAGGAACTTGAGATGAGGACATCCACATTGGCTTTGTTTCTCCTAGAATCCAGGCTCAAAATAAAGAGAAGCGTCATGTCTTTCATCTAAAAGGCTGGTGTCCTGCAAGTGGAGTTATGATGAATAGAGTGAAACTGAAAGCCAGAGAACACGGAGTGCTGGAAGGAAATCACCCTGTGCTCACACACAGTGTTACCTGTTCCTCCAGCAGTTCTCTCCACTGTATTGCTTCAGGGGGCTTCTAACTAGTTTTTGTAGTTGTCAGCGTATCATTTTATTTTAACTGAGTTCTCATTCATAAGGCATAGGATTGACAATGGCTTTGGTATTAATTTCATACATCAGTTCTAGGAGAACATCTTTATAACTTAAAATGGAGGGTCCATTCTGATCCTGTTCAGTGTATCTTGATTTGATATGACAGTCTTATTACCTGCTCCATACATTATGGTGGGGTGGGTTGGGGCTTTTGGGGTTTTTTTGGCGTAGTCACCCTTTTCCCCATAATTTATTTTTATGAGGTTATGGCTGCTAAATTCTGGCCCTCTGCTAAGGTCCATTCAAGAAATGTCCACTTCTAGTGCCTGCACTCTGGCTGAGTCACAGCTAAAGGATGAAAGCCCATCAGAAGCCAGGTGTGTATCAGTGCCCCTACATGAAAGGGGCACTGTTGAGCTCCCTCTGCAGAGATGTGCTGCAGATGGAAAGTGGCAAGAAAATGCTTAGGGAGCTGTTGGCTTCCAGCTCTTCTCCGTACTTGACCTGGGCAGGGCAGGGCTCTTTCCTGAGCTGTGAAATGCTCAGGGTCCTGCTGGTTTCCCTGGGAGGCCCAGCCTAGCAGTTACACCAGGAGGAAAGGAAAGGCTTCTCTTCACTGCCACCTTTTTGCTTTGGGCTACTCGGCAGTAGGAGAGTGGTTTGGGGCCTTCCTCTTCTGAGCTGTCAGCAGTGTAGAAGTGCAGTGGAAATTGTCCCCCTGCCTGGTGATTAGTATGCAAAGCTAAACCTGTCAGAGTGATACATTAATGCATAAACTGATATTCCCCTTGCTCTGTGGCAGCCTTCAGCTTGCTTGCGAGTGCTCACATGAGCTACCCTGATCCAGTGTCACCAACACTGAGAACATGCTATCGTGCAATCAATCTACATGACCACTTCAGAAGGATCACCAAGCTGTCACACTCACCTCCAGCTTCAATCCTCACAGGTCGAAAAACCTCCACTACAACCAAAAGATTTAAGCCAGCAGTGTTTTTTTCTTTAAAGGGATTGGATCCTTGTTGCTGGCTTTATGCTAGTGTTGCTGCCTTTATGCTAGTATATCTGGTATCCTTCTAGTTGCATTTGTTCATGGCCTCCAGTTACTACAGAGAGCCCATCCTGTAATACCTGGACAGGAGGGAAGTGTTTGGAGCAGGAAGAGCCACACAGCTTCCAGGGCTGGCACATACCCACTGCTGCCCAGCCTGCTTTTCCACTCCCAGTGCTGACACACCTCGGGAGAAGGAAAATGAAAGCTTTGGGCTTGGGCTGAGGCAAGAGAACCCCACAAGACCTTTGCCCTGCTGGAATACGATTTCATACACCATGATCCTGAGTCAGCTGGAGACAGCCTTGAATTCCTTGGGTAAAAGCATTGGACTAAGACTGCCTTAGGCTCTGCATACGAACAGATACAGAAGAGGCCCTGCCCTCTGGCCTATGGCGTATTTATTGCCTAAAAGCACAGATACATTCCAGATAGAGCACTGCTTTTTGTTCTTAGTCTCCACACGTAAGCTCCTTAACTGCTTTTCAGGAGAGCTCCCTCCCTAATCTGTTATTTTTAGATTAGCTGTTTTTAAGAGATTGCGTGATGCCCTCTGTATGCCTACTTACTCGGAGGTTTTTGATGCTGGCATTTCTCAGTGCTGCATGCTGTTTTGTCCGTGGTTGTATTGCACCAGTTCATATTCTGCTGACTGGATCACAGCGTTAGGCCTGGACAGGCATGGGAACAGAGACCTCTAATTGAAAAAACAAATTAATAGCAAAAAAACCACCAAAGCTGAAGTGACTCAGTCACTGGCTCACATTACTCTGGGAACAGAGCTGATTCCTCAGGCGGAGACCTCTTTTCCAGGGGTGATGAAATCTGAGAGTCCTGGCCTCTCAGCACTTTTTAAACCAGGTTGCAGTAGGTAGAATTTGGCACAAGTTTCAGGGCTACGTTACAACAACAGGCCAGCAGATATTCCTCTTGTACTTTCAAATATAACTTGAAATGTTCAACTTTTCCCCCTATAAAGCAGAGGAGCAGGGAGAACCTTTTATTCTCCTGCAAAAAATTGGAATTTGCTGATGGAAACAAGCTACCAGCTGCAGTGACCTCCGAGCGCTGGCCACCTCTTCTCCACATGACACAAGCCACTTGCACTGACTTTCTCTCCTGTCTCCACTGCCAGTTTCTCATCACCCCCATCTCAAGACCCTTCAAGGGGCACTCCATCTATACACAGTCTTGCCTTTGCATGGGCATGACCCTCTTCTGCACACCATCCAAGCTTACACAGCAATGGCTTGGATGAAGCATGGCTAACTGCAGTGCTTGGCTCCTTAGCCTAGGGAATTGCTACTACCAATTTTTCCTCCCAGTGGAGACAACCATCCTGGATCCCAAGTGCCCAGCTTCACACAAATCTCCTTTCTAGGTGGAGAAGACAAGCAGCCTTCTACCTCTTCTGCACCAAAATTCTGCCTGGAAGTTATGCTGGTTACCACGCTGCCAGTCATGGTGGCTTTGCACTGCAAGGCTTTTGTACCCCAACCCAGAATACTGAAGTCAAATGTTTCCAAGTCTCATGATGACTGAACTGACAAGAAATGCTGAATTTTTGGAATGCAGACATTTTTGAGGAAAGTTTGCAGCTTTTCAAGTGTCTATTAGAGTAGATGAACTTCTACATATAATTAATATATGTATTTTCAACCTCAGAAATGTAAGCTTAGCAGCTTTTTGCTAATCATCTCAAGGAAAAACAGTATACAGTAGGGCTTCTGATGCATGATCACAACATCAATAATGACTCTCTGTAAGGGAAACACTATGCTCCAACTACAGCAAACAGAAAACCAAAAAGGCCTGGTTATGCCCCAGGAACTCCATATAGTCCATTTCTTCTGACCTGGGTTACTCAGGGCTCAGCATCAGAGGGCAGGTGCTGCTCATTGCAATTTTCAGTGCAAGTCTGAAAGATTCAAGCCAAGAGTTCATTCCAAATAGCAGCATCAGTACAGGCAAGCAAGGCAAGAGATTTGTAATGTATTTTTGAAGACCAATAAAGAAGTAACCAGTAACTTAAGAGACTGAAGTAACTGCACTTAGGCCTCCCAGTCACTGCTGAAGCTTGTGCTTAAACTGAGCATAGCGTTTTTATATTATTAATGCAAAAAGCAAGGCATGGAATGGTTTCTATACATTATCCAGTTTTACTTTTGTACTATGGTTTCTTCTAGTGTACCTTTCATTCTTCATTTATCCTATGGTGGGAAGCACTTGTTTGTTTCTCTAGCTGGAGTTTTGATACACACACCACAGCCCAAGTCACTTGAAGCCGGGAGAGGCTGACCAGTTCCTACTTGGGCCACATGGAAGTCTGTGATTTTCTTTCCAGTGCCACAATGTGGTTCAGAAAGCAAGCCAGACCCTCACCCTCCCTAGTGCGTTAAGTGTTTGTGCCTACTATGGCAAAACTGTCACAGCCAAACCATGCACTTCTGTAGCTTAGAAGTGCCAAGCAGGTGCTTTCACCTCCATTTGACCTTTTAAATCACAAATTAGAGCAATGCTATATTTAACATTTTGGTGGGATCTATCACTGAGTCTAAGGAACAGCTGCTCTCTGGAACAGCCCTTCCACCTACCAGTACTCTATTGCTGTAAATCAGTCGCTTTAGGTAGCGAGGAGTGTTTAGTCAGTAGGTACCACGTGGGGACATGGGAGCTAGGCACCAGAACTGGATCTCCACAGAGCTGTAATTTCCATGACTCACATTATTTAATAGCAACTCACCACCAGGGGAACCTGGAGTTACTAAATAACAGCAACTTCCCATAGATCAGAAAGAAATACTGTCATTTTAGAGCACAGCGTGTTTCATTTTACAGAAGTTAAAACAGCTACATGGTTCTTGCAAGACCATTGCTCAGGCAATACATATGTCTTCCCTTCCTCCCTTTCCCCCCTCCCTTTCAATCCCCATCTACCAAGTTTTGATGAAGAGGATAGCATTGGCAAAACAGGCTTTGTTTCCTTTACAATATCCTCATTATTCTTTTAGAAAATCCTTTCATTTCTTGGATAAATGAAGAAAATATTTAGATACTTAGCTTTATAGAAGTGCAAAACCATAGGAACCTGAGAAAGGCTGAGGGGAGCATGGAAAGAAATTTGATATAATGAAAGTACCGATGCAGGTTTTTGGGTTTACATGAAAGGAATTCCACCTTCCACTTCCCTCATAAACTTTGTGTCTCATGATGCTGCCCTCCCACTCTTAGACTCTGCATTGGCATTTGCTTAGCTGTTACCTGGCAATAATACAAGTTTCCATAGCAAAGGATGTTAAATGAGACTGTAATCACAAACTTGAGGAACTACTGAGGGCTGAAAGGCAACAAAACCAGACATGAAGCAGCACAAAAATGCAAAATATCCTTGGAGTATCCCTGCTGGGAACTCCCTGTTAGCATTGAGAGATGCTGGGAAAAATATTCCCTTTGAAATCTTGCCCTAAGTAGAGCATCCAGAAGTCTATGAGCCACAGTTAAAAATGCCAGACTAGATCTGAAGTCCAAAACTGTGACTGGATCAGAAGATATGTTTTGTATCTACATAAATATCAAATCTATCTAAAATCTTGTGAAAATTTATGTTAATGAGGTAAAACTTAAAAATCTATGAGATTTTCCCTGCAGAGCTTTAAGTGGAGCACTGAAGCCTTTGGCCATCAGAGCTCGAGCTGGCATCGGCTGGCATGATTCATGGGCTTCAGTATAAAGAAGGCTTCAGAAATGAATGAAAGCTCTATTTACAACTCTTAATGCCCCTTAAAAGAGCTTCTGTGTAAGAGACCCCCACCTATATTAGTAGGAGCACATCACTCAAAGCAAAGTTTAACCCTAATGTCGGGAGAAAAGATACTCCTTCAATAGGGAGATAACACAGTGATGTCTCTTTGAGTGCCCAGGTAATTTTCAACCAAAACTGGCAAGGGGGAGTAAAAAAAATACTTGACTTCTAAATTTTTTTAAACAAGTAGCAGGTCTAATGCTTCGTAGTGGGTGGGATCTCCCATCACTGAGAGCTACTGTGAAGTTTATAGGGGTGTATATACCTCCCCTCCATGTGTATTGCAATACCAGGGCTGGTGCTAGTCTCTGTGCCATTCATGCATAGCACAGAAGGGAAATATGAGTCATAAGGAGTTAAAGGTCCAAAGATACCATGGGGATGGTCCCAGTTGGAAATCCATCCCAGTTTTAAACAGGGATAGTGTAACAAGAGATGCTGGCAGAGAACTGTACCCTCACGTTTGTCTCAGGCAGGTCCAAGCTCAGGATAACATGAAGGTGAGGTATTCATGGCTGCATTTCAGCCCCATCATGGTCCCTGGGCTGTTGGGTGCCATTTCACAGCTGCCTGCCATCAAAACCATCAGCCTCAACCTGTTCCTTGCACCCACAGTATTCCCCAAGCCCCTTGGTTGAGCCAATTCAGGGTGCAGGACCACCAGACTGACTTTTCTTCCCCCACAGCAGGTGAGCTTTGTGCCAGCTAAACCATCTCATTGTGGAGAACTAGAGGTGTCATACAGGGTCAGAGGGGCTGCACAATGAGCTTTGGGGGAAGAAGCTGTTTGGCATTGGGGAACCATTTGATCACCTCCAGCATCTTGTGACAGGACAAGGGGTAATGGTTTTAAACTAAACCAGGGTAGGTTTAGACTAGATATAAGGATGAAATTCTTTACAATGAGGGTGGTAAAACACTGGAACAGGTTGCACAGAGAGGTAGTGGAGGCCCCATCCCTGGAAAAATTCAACACCAGGTTGGACGGGGCTCTGAGCAACCTGATCTAGTTAGCAGTGTCCCTGCTCACTGCAGGGGGGTTGGACTAGATGACCTCTAGGGGTCCCTTCCAACCCAAACCATTCTATGATTCTATGATCTTGCAGGACCTCTAAACACTCACCAGCTGAATACTCTAGCTGGGTCATTGCAGTCCTACTTACACCCTGTGGTCCTGCTTACATCCTACATTTACCATGCCTCAGGGTATCCATGCTACATGGCCTGCAGGAAAATGGATCATAAAGACTGCTAAAGGCAACAAAAAAAACCCAAACCCTGAACCAAACACTTTGGGTTCAACTACAACAGCCAAGTCTTTAAGAGATGGGTAGCTGAAATGTCATGGGTAGGGCAAACCCTAAAACCAGTGCACAGCCAAATCTGCCCTTTCTGCCTTAAAATGGTCAGGAACTGCATGTTGAAGCAGCACAGACAGGTCCAAATCAGGGCCATCTGCCCCTGGTGACAGGCATTGATGCCTGCTTCAGAAGATACACAGCTACATTGGGCCAAGAAGTGAGCAAAGGACAGACTTGCACAGTCCAAAAGCTGGTGCCAGCAAATCCCTTGCACTGAAGGCTGTGAATTGATCCCAGTAGCTGCCCAAATTTGCCCTTCCCACCTGGGATATGATCAGAGGGACAAAAATTCACCATGCAGAGACTGCTCCTTGTTCCTGTCATCTAGCACTATCTCTCAGC
>NW_009258261.1:1998674-2013928 GCF_000687185.1 Egretta garzetta
TACCAATTCATTATTTTGACACTTTTTAGTGCTAATGGTACATTTAGACGTCCCTGAATCAAGTGAAGTGCAATGGATTTTTACATTAGCACTAATAACAGTTACCCATCCAGTTCCCTTGTGTGACTACAAGATGCAGGATTCATCTGAATTTTCCCCTTGAAAATACATTTTTGTGTTGTGTAAGCCTTTAAAATTACAGATAAGTTTCCATCGTCCCAAAACCAAGGACTAGCATATGATTGCCTCCCAGTAACACGTGCTGCTTCCATAGACCTCCAATTCCTCCCTCAAAGGCCTAGCACACTTTAAATTAAGCTCCAACACCTGCCCTCCCCCCAAAAAAGTAAAATATTGTTTACATGGTCTATTGCCCATTAAGCTTTTAGGTTGAGCATGCTGTCTTATTTCAAATATGATTCAAGACAGTCATTTTACTTCCCTGCCAAGAAATAACTAACCACTGATTCATTATACAGAATGCCAAAGAGACTAGCAATCCCTAATGATATAATAGCTATTCTTTAAAAAGCATTTAAATAAAATTTTTGGACAAAATCAAGCACAGAATAGGCTTTAGATAAAATGCTGCATACCTCCAGGGATGGTATTCCATTTCTGAAGGTAACACCACTTGTGAGTTATTACAGTCATTAGCCTTGACCAGCTGTAGAAGTTAATACGTTGCACGTCAGCAAAAACTTTAAGCAGGTACACATGCATGGGTATTGGACAGACTTGGGTAAGATAGGGACAGGGAGGGTAAGGGTCATATGATCGGTTTTAATCAACACTTGGACTTTCACATTGATTTTTTACTAGCACAGAAAGTCAGGTTCACTGGCCATGATGCTCTTTAGCTCTTTCCCCCACCTGCCCCCCATGACAGCATCAGAAGTGGGCAAACATCTTGTCTGTCTGCTCGTAGCTCTAGTGCATGCCATTCTGCAAGGGGTGTTTTCAGAGCACAGACCTGTCCTCACAGCTGCCCAGTGTCTAGAGAAAGGCCAGAGGGGTTGTTTGCTGGTGGAACAGCATGTGAGCTGCCTGGGAGCCAGCTGGTATCTGCTGTCATTTGGGTTCTTCCTTCCTCCCACTACATGGGCTCATCAGACTTGGCAGTCACAAATCCACAGGCTCCGCCCTAGGTCTTCCCACAGCACATGCCAACAGGCGAGATTGTCATGATTGTCATCCTATGGGTATTTGGTTGGAAGGCACCTCTGGAAGTCTCTATTCCAACCTCCTGCTCAGAAGAGGATGACTGCCAGTGCTAAATCAGGTCAGCTATGGCTTTGTCTAGCAGATAGTTGAACCCCCTCCAAGGATGGAGGTTCCCACAACCCCTCTGGTGATCTGTCCCGGGACTGCACACCTTACCCACGAGGAATTTTTTCCCCAGCATTCCATCTGAACCTCCCAAGCCACCATTTGTGACCTCTGCTTCTTGTTTCACCATCTGCCACTGCTGAGAAGAGTTCGGCTCTGTCATCTTTTCAACTGCCCTTCAAGAGGTTGGAAGCTACTATTACATTTCCCTCTTGCCTCCTGGTCATGCCAGGACTTTGTTGCTGGCACCAACGATGGGACATTCTTCACAAAGGAGGTCAGCAACAACATCCTGCTGGATGCTTGTGAGCACTTGGCACCTTTCAGCTGGAGTCGCCAGTATTTGCAAACAAGCCACGTAGCATCCACGCAAGTGGGTGTGTGTAGACAGAGCCAAGCAATCACGTGCCTTGAGTCAGGATGCCAAGGGCAAGAGCCTCTGCCAGGAATCTTTTAGCAGTTTCCTATTCAGTTCTCCTGCATCCTTCATGGGGGTGAGGGCAGGGAGATTGTATTTCTTTGAGCTAACAGGTTCATCAAGCATCACCATGTAAACAAAACCTGTAATAAAGACAAGAAGCATCACTGAAGGATGGGTCTTTCCAAGACCAGGTTAGCTCAGCCATATTCCCAAAAATCTTGTGCAAGGACATGCTGAGGGAGACTGCTGTGCTAAGCCCAAACAAACATCATGGGGCAAAGGTCCAGTGTTCAGGAAGTACTCATGGAAGAAGGGAGGAGAGCATTGCTCCCCATATGGGTGTGGGCACCACCACCCAATACTCCCCAGTTTTAGTGACAGAGTTCATGGGGTGCCCTTCTTGAGAGGGGAGGAGGAGTCTGCAAAGGTGTGCAGGCAGGAACCAAGAGGTGAGATGGGATGTGCAAGGTAGGACATTGGCAGCCCCATGGGGAAGAGGTCTCAGCAGCATGTCAGGTGAGACCTGGCAGGTGAGAGGTGTCTTGTTCTGAGGGTGGTTGCCACAGCAAAATCTTCCTCAAAAAGTGAATGTGCCCAACAAGACCACGTCTTCGTTTCCTTAGCGCAGACGTACCACCTCCTCTGAGGGCAGCCAATAGCTATCAGAACAACTAGTGTTGCCTTTTAGACATGGCTGGGGCACACTGGCCCACATTACTTCTAATCCTGCTTAGTGTGCACAGCCTCAAGGAGAAGGGATCAGCTGGGCCCTACAGAAGGCCAGGCCCAATTCTCCTGTGCCTCCAGAGGCCCGGAAGAAGGAAATGGAAATAAAAGATGGTCCAAGAGGTCCAAGACAGGGGCCTTGCAGCACAGCAGAGCACAGGCTGGAAGCCACTCTCACCAATGTTACCACAGGCACACAGCACGACTTTGTTCTTCAGCCATCCCCCAGTGCTGAAGGGTGAAAAGGAAGCAGAAGGGTTCCCTTTCAGGGAAGAAATGAAGGAAAACTAGATAAAATGGTAGAATTTCAATACAGCAAAGGGAAAGGAAACAGCAGCAATATATAAAATAAAATAGATAACTGAAGGTGGGCAGCCTATCTTCCCTACCATCCAGGACTCAGCACCTAAGTCCTTCAGGCTCTTCTTTGAAAGCTGTTGGTCCCTTATTCAGGACAAAATCCCAGCAGCAAGAAGCTAAAGCCTCCCCCAAGTCCAAGGATATTTAAAACCACTGATCAACTCCTTAAGAGAGCGCTATGTGGCTCTCCCTTCTATTGTAGGAACCTGCCTCCCCTACTGAAATCAGGTGCCACAATTCATTAACCTTTTCCAGCTTTGGTGTTCTTCAAATGCCAACTGGACAACACGCCTTATCCACATGTTCCTGCAGAAAAAGGAAAAAAGAGATATTTGGTATATCCTTGACAAAAAAGCATTTTAATAGGATTCAGAAAGGTCTAAACATATTCCCCACCTAGGATTGGGCTGCATTTTATGTATAATTCCTGCCTCCCAGGAATGAGTCACCTCAGGCTTCCAACAAAACATTAGGCTGTGATTTGCAGAGAAGGAATTTTATATGGATTTTTGTGAAGTGACCTAGAAAAGGTCATGAGGCTCCACTAGTAGAGCGTATAAACCACCACTTATCTATGGAGTGACCTAAACAACAATGTGATGCTCACCTACCAGACAATAGTTTGCTTCAGTGATTTGCAGTGATTCAAACAGAGCTGCTAGCCCAGTGAGTTGATGTTTCACAAAGTCTGTGTACAGGATCTGACTCCCAGCCACCTTGACAAAGCTGTTTATGGAAAGAAAGTTATTCTTACAAGACTGTAGTTAGCCCGATACACTAATTTTAAAATTATGTCTTTCTGTGCACTTCCAACTGCGATAATCCTGACTGCACTTTGCCAGCTGTGAGAAAGATGATGTAATGCTGAGGAATGGGCAAAGGATGGGATGGTTTGACTCTGCACTGCTGTGACCTTGGTAAAGTCATTTCATGTACTTGTGCCTCAGATTCCTGCTTGTGAAATAGGAGTGAACTAAAACCTCCTTTCTCCAACAGTGCGGTTATTCTGCCTGTTCAGATGGCTAACTTTTCAAGACAAGGGCAATGCCAAGCAAAGCACAGCCCAGGAAGAATAATAAGGCAATAATCAATGTACTGCATTCATTGGCATCAGTTTGCAAAAGTGATTTGGTGGTTGAAAATAGCTGTGGGCCCAAGGCAAGAATCCCAGAGGGCCCTGGTTTTCAGACATGAGGAGAAATCTGCTTTTATATGAAGAATTTACAGATGATCAGTAGGAGAAATCATCTTTTATTTCCCAAACAAACAAAAAGATTAAATAAAATCCTGAAGTGTCTTATTTTCAGTAATGGGAAAATAAATCAAAGCAGAAGTTATTAATCTGAGACACATATGATTAAAACAGGTCTGGGAAGAACAAAAGGAAGAAACCCAGAGACAGTTATAGTCTTGTTGAAGAGATAATGAGCTATCATCAAGATGGTTCTGTAAACCCAACGCGTTTTCCATGAGGTGCAAAATACTGTCCCCCAGGAGTACAGCTCTTAGAAGTAACACTGAGCAAAGTTTTTGAACCCTGCTCCCATATGCTGGGCACTGGCTTGGTCCCACAACATGGTTCAGCTGGACTGGTGCTACTCAGATCTGCCTCCTGGCTAAGGAGCAGAGCCTGCCCATATCACCCACCGCATGCCCTGAGCGGAGCTCAGCCATAAACCAGGTGCTCGGTTTGAGCAAGAAAGGCTTTTTCCTCTTCTAGCTCAGGTGTGTTCATGAAGAAAGAATTATGTTTGCCTTGGAAATTACTTCCTTATTTCTTGTGTGTTCACTAATTTCTTCTAGGTTGCTAATTTAAGTGCTGTGGACCACATGGGAGGACTCATTATATGACCGGTAATATGGATGCAAAAAGATCCATAACTGAATGTCAACTTCCCCCCCAATTTCCACTTAAGCAACACTTTAAATGAGGTCAGAGCATTAATTAAATTTTGTATGAGATCTCTCCTCAGCCCATCCTGCCTCCCATTGGCTAGTTAATTAAAATCAGCACCAATATTAGGATGCTACTTTGCAACAAAAGAAATTGCTGTAATTATCCTTTGGGGGAATAAATTAATTATGGGTTACTATGCCTTAATGCTCAGCTGCTCTCCTGTAGCAAGAAACCAGAATCCTCTCTGTCCTGCTTGGGTTTCCTGAAGGTAACTGGGTCACAGGAACACGTGCCTTGGCTTCACCCTTTGCTGTACTTCAGCTTGACAAATCTTTCTTGAAGATATTCTCCTTAAAGCAGAGGCAAGTTTCTTCCAGTTTTCTTGTTGGAAACTGGCTCCCTGAGCACCTTACAAGGACATAGCTGACCGTGGAAAAGTTTGAGTTCGTGCTTGCAATGAGCTGGGCTTTGCGGTCATGGAGCAGTAGGGGAGATTCACCTATCTTTATTTGAAATGCCAACAGTGTAGGGTCCTGGGTCTAAGTAAGCTGAGCAGATTTTCAGTCAGTGGAGGGGCAACAAGCATGTCTGACTTGCTGCTTATTACATCCTAAGGGAAACACCTAAACAATTCGGAATAACACTGTTCTAGAAATCCTTTCTCCTCTCTTGATGAGGAGTGGAGGGTGAAGGAGATGCTTGCCTGTAGGTGGATATTATGTGCAGTGGAATAAACCTTACCGTTATGAGCATCCCTTTCTTCCTGCGTAAAATTATATTTGTGCCCCATGTTGTCCCTGGGAGAAGTATGACAAGAAGCATGCCTGAGGGTCTTTTTGCCTGTGAGGTGTAAAATATCTACATGGCTTCAGGAAACTATAGCTGATATTCTTGGTCAAGGAAACAGTCACGGCTTCCTTGAATACACAAAAAGACAATATTTATAAGTAGTGGCTTGAACTGCACTGACCTGGGTCTGGCAGCTCCGATCCTTCTCCTAAAGTTGGCCAGCCAGGATGCCACTCCTCCCTTGCTCTGCAAGGATGAGAAGAAAATCAGCTGGCAGCTGTTTCCCAGGGACAGAGAGACCATGCTTTTTGAAGTCACCCATCATGACAAGAAAATCTATTTATAAATATAGCTGCCTTTGTTTCATGTGGTGGGAACACAAAAAAGCTATTGCTGAGATTATGTCTGTGGGCTTAAATTTGGCATCTCAAGCATTTCCACAGCTTTGAAAAAACCTAAGAAAATACAAGATCTAATCACAGTTTTAGATGTTAAACTGCCTGCAGCTGAACTTCAAGAGATGTAGACAGACAACAGAAGCAAACAAAGGGTTTGGGGATTTCGGTTTTGTCTTTGTTCCCCCCCCCCCATGTAAACTTTAGCCTCTTCAGCCTCTGTCTTCATCTATTTCCTTCCCCGCTGCGTACATCTGACTGTGAGCCCAGGTAACTACCTACGCAAATAACCATATGAGCTGAATTGTTTGCTGGGAAAAGATCTCTGTTGTAGCTGGAGTTTCTTTTGGTTTGGGAATTGTGCAGGCTACTCTGGGAACTGTATCAGAAGGGAGTTACTTCCAGCAACATGGCCCCATGGCAAGGCCTGTATAAGGCAGCACAAATTTTTGATGCTGGTTCTGGTCCATGTCAGCAGCAGAGGCAGTTTTGCCAGTGAGCTCAACGGGGACAGGACTGAGGTTTTGATGAAAACCAAGCAGAATTGTGTAATTCACCATGAGATTTTGAGCACTCCTCAAAGCAGTCTTTCCCAAGGTTGCAGCCTTTCACCAGCACTCCAGCTTGGGGTAAGAGGAGCATATGATGGTTTTTTAAAACCTATACCTAACTCATTTTTGTTATCTGGCAGACAACATTTCAGACCTTTTCTTGATCAGCTTCCAGAAACCAACGCGTGGTTTGTCATGAGGATTGCTGGCCATCCACTGCAGGCTCCTCCACAGGTGTGCCCCAGATGTCTATCACTCACAAGTATTATCACACCAAGTTAACACAAGCTGGACGTTGCCAGTGTTGACTTAGCACCTTCTGTGCAGCAATACTTAAGCAAGAATCTGCCTCCTGTTCTGGGATAGGTCTGTGCCACTCAACTGATGCTGACTAGTTCATTAAAAGTGTGCCAACAAAATGTCACTGATTTCCTGACTGGTGGATTTAAAAGGTGAAAAAGCTACTTCACACTTTGGATGTACAAGGAAGAACTGAAGAGATCAAACAAGATAACTGCCAAGGTAGTAAATTTAGAAACACCATGGCAAGCAGATAGGCTGAACTGGGGATTAAAAGGGTGGATGTATTGGAGGTTCTCCCCTAGCTGGCTATTGGCACAGTTTTCCTGCAGCTGAAGGAACTTGCCCGTGTTGCACCAGAAAACTCCTGGTGTTTGAAGGTGTGGTTTTTGTGCTGACAATACACTTAGTCCTAGAATCAAGCACCATTTTCTCAGTTCTTCACATGTACCTGTTACTGGCAGTATCCAAAGGAATATGCCTTTATGCAGCAGCTCTGGGAATAACCGCCACAAATTTGCAGTCAAATCCTACGTTTTTGTCCTTGCTAAGCCTGTCCCACTGGTAACTGAAGTCCTAATGCTAACACTCCTCTTCCTTCTTCTTCCTCCTCCTCTCTACAGAAAATTGCTGGCAGTTTTTATGACAGGTTGTATAAATACAATCTCCTTAAGTGGAGAGGAGGTTGTATTTACAAACCGTATTTATAAGAGTGGTCCCTTAGGAAAATCCATGGCATTGCTGCAGAGCAGAGATACACTTGGGGTGAAATAGTGCTCTGTACTAGGAGTTAAATCCACCTGGGCCATTAGGTAGTGGTAAGTCTTCGCAGAGGCTGTCTGGAAGTCTCTGAGAAACAATGGAGACACCCATCTGCCTGCCTGTCACAGGGAGGAAGCATGAGCAGGAGACATCACTGCCTACAGCTCATACCCTGGTTGCTTTTCTTAAGCCCACAGAGCACAGTGGCCAGGACGCCGTTCACAAGTGCTGGCCCAGCACAGCTGGAGCGACAGAACCCAAGTGCTGGATTCAAGTTCTGAGATTTCTAGGAGGTGTCTAATGAGACTTACTGAGCTTTCTGGGGTCTAAAAGCTGCCTAAGCTGCAATGTTAGCTTTTCTTTTGTCTTTCAGTGTTTGGGTACTTTTCTTTGAGAAGTAGGTTGTTTTGTTTGTCTACATCCTTGATCTGGAGGAGCAGAGGCATCCAAGGGGTGCAACTGGCCTGATTGTGGGGTGAAAAGAGTAAAAATATGATTAAAAGGGTGAAATTACTATTAAAATCCATGAATGTACACTCCTCTATGCTGCTATCACAGCAAAAAATATGCATGTTTAATATTGAGAGGAAAGGACATGATGGGCACTTCTGCCCATCCTTAAAGTGGTATGGTGTATATGTGCTGTGACACAGCTCTGGGATTTAAAATTATCTCATCTTGCTCCTGGATGAAACACAGAACAAATTCCCCTGGTGAATCAAGCATTTCATTTTTATTTCTTTGTCTATCAAGCAAAAGCATGACATGGAATTTGAGACAAGTGATTTCTTGACTGCAAACTCAAAATTAACCATTGTTCGCCATTTTGACAAGTAAGTAAGAAAATGCACATGCATTTTGGATTGAGAGGCTGGTCTTATGATTTTTTTTAAGTTGTCCAGGAAAACCGCTTCTTCTATTTGAAGAATATTCTATCTGTGCTCTCTGGTCTTCCCTTATCATCCAGCCTTCATACCCCATGCTTCCTTTGCTATCCTTATCCAAGATACTGTTGTTGTTATGTTAGATAACTTAGAAGTGCAAAATATGATGTGGCATTTTGACTGGGAAAATAAATAATAAAGCCATGTCTATTCATGGCAATATGAATATGATTAAAGATAAATATAGCTCCTTCCAAAATCTCAGCTCTCCCAAACTCTTCACCTGTCTCCCAACTTTAAGATTTTATCTGCCTTTGTGCAAGACTTGGTCACACCACAAGAATTAGAAGACACAAAGATTAGACACTTTAGAAGGAAAAAACACAGTTATAAAACACTGATTATCCTAGGACATGTTCTCATAACACAATAGTTGGAAGGCAATGGCTGAGGTAATCAATGATAATTACTTCTTGCTTTTTGAATGCAGGCAATTGCATAAAAGCGATACTTTACTCTTCATAAAGTAGTTCACAGAATCACACGCAGAATCACAGAATCACAGAATGGCAGGAGTTGGAAGGGACCTCGGGAGATCATCTAGTCCAACCCTCCTGCTAAAGCAGGGTCACCTATAGCAGGTTGCACAGGACATCGTTCAGGCAGGTTTTTAATATCTCCAGAGAAGGAGACTCCACAAACCCCCTGGGCAGCCTGTTCCAGTGCTCTGTCACCCTCAAGGTAAAGAAGTTTTTCCTCATATTCAACTGAAACCTCTTATGCTTCAGTTTGTGCCCATTGCCCCTTGTCCTGTCACTGGGCACCACTGAGAGGAGTCTGGCTCCATCCTCATGACATCCACCCTTAAGATATTTGTATGTGTTGATGAGATCCCCTCTCAGTCTTCTCTTCTTCAGGCTAAACAAGCCCAGCTCCCTCAGCCTTTCCTCATAGGAGAGATGCTCCAGTCCCCTAATCATTTTTGTAGCCCTCCTCTGGACTCTCTCTAGTAGTTCCTTGTCCTCCTTGAACTGGGGAGCCCAGAACTGGACGCAGTACTCCAGGTGCAGTCTCACCAGGGCAGAGTAGAGGGGGAGGATAACCTTCCTCAACCTCCTGGCCATGCTCCTCTTAATGTGCCTCGGGATGCCATTGGCCTTCTTGGCAACAAGGGCACGCTGGCTCATGGTCACCTTGTCATCCACCAGGACTCCTGGGTCCCTCTTGGCAGAGCTGCTCAGGCCCCAGCCTGTACTGGTGCATGGGGTTCAACCTCCCCAGGTGCAGCACCTGACACTTGCCCTTGTTGAACTTCATCAGGTTCCTCTCTGCCCAACTCTCCAGCCTGTCCAGGTCCCACTGAATGGCAGCACAGCCTTCTGGTGTATCAGCCACTCCTCCTGGTTTTGTGTTGTCAGCGAACCTGCTGAGGGTACACTCTGTCCCCCTGTTCATGTTTTATGTTTGCACACTGAGATATGAAAACCTAAATATCAGAAAATAGAGTCAAGATATAGAAAGGAATGTATTGTTTCTAATTTCTAAATTAATCATCAATAACATGGCTTATGCTAGTGTTAGACACAGCCATTTCTTGCATCCTTCTTGTGTCCTGGAAAAGACATGGTGGTGCAGCTCTACCTGCTTTTCCAGATGTAGCCCATTCTTGCGGTCTGAGCCATGTTCTAAAATGAATTCCTCTATCTTTGGCAGAAGGTATTACTCGTGAATTAATTCCTCTGTCTCCCCAGAACCAGTACCACCTCTCCAAGTCACTGCATAAAAGGTGACTCCACTCCACATCTCCCGCATGTTCTCACTTCCTAAACACATTCTTTGCTGGCATTGTGGGCACTGATGGGAAAAACACTGCTTTTCTGACTTAACAAACCAGCTGGGACTTTTCTTCTGCAAAGGGAAATCTGCACCAGCCGTCTTGGAGATCACAGAATCACAGAGGGGTTGAGGTGGGAAGGGACATCTGGGCCAAGCCCCCCTGCTCAAGCAGGGCCACGAAGAGCTGGTTGCCCAGAACTGTGTCCAGCCGTTGCCCAAGGCAGATGAAGAATGGCTGCTTTAACCTATATAAGCATTGGAGAGAGCCCAAGGTGCCAAATAATCTGGCACATTTCAGCCTCATTAACTTAATTTAGTCTCCCTTCCTTTCCACGTCTTTCCTGGTCAAGCTGCTTTCCTCTTGGGTGGGGCTGGCTCCCGGTGAGGTGTGTGGCACAGTACAGACACAACAGACACCCTGCGGGGAAGAGGAGAAAGAATTGGGCAGCATGATGTGGAGGTGACAGAGACGAAGGCTTTGCCCCCAGTGTGTGTGACTTACTGACGTGAGGTACGCGGGGCTCAAGGGAAAGGCTTTGTATTTTGCCATTGGAGCAGGTCACACTTGGTTCCTGCCAAGCGAGCCTGATGCAGTTAGGAGGCTTTGTCTGAAGGTGATGGGAAGGTGCTGTAGCCCTCGGCGTTCAACTGTTTTGTAAACCCCGGCATCAGAGGAATATATTCACCTGATGCTTCTGTGCCTTTACCCTGGCATTATGCATGCAACACCAGCCCTCTGCAGTATTGATCATATTATCTGAAATGGCTGACAGAAGGGCTGCGACCTGGGAAAAGGTTCAGAAGATGCTTTATGGGGCCAGGCTTTCTGCCAGGTGAGATATTCACCCATGGCAGCACTCCCCGAAGAAGAGGAGGGCTGCAGGACTTGCTCCAGCACTCCTCCACAGAAAACATGGGAAAGCAGACAAATGGCTCCACATTTTGATGTTCCGTATGTCATTGCTCTTCCCCTTTCCAATATAGCATCAGCTCTGCTTGAGGTATTAAGAAGGGAGGGTGACTGTGGATAAACAACACTCCTGTGTGAACAAACAGGGGCCACAGGGTGATAAGTATGAGCTCCCCCAAAAACTGCTACCGCTTAGGAAAGAAGGTCCTCAATTCAGCAAAATTCAGCAAAACCTAGGAACATGCACTCACATTGGCCTTGTAGGCTTTGGTGACTTGTAACGAGGACAGGGTCTTTTCCCCCCATGACAGCTGTGTGTACTGTCTCAGTGTTCCCAATCCTTGTCCTCCAGGAAAGAGGCATTCAATGTGGAAGTCATACCAGGTCCCATAGGATGAGAGACCACAGTATTAAAGCCTAAACTAAATCATACTGAAGTCAACACCTCCTCATTGACGGATACAGATGCTGGATCAGGCCTTTAACAAATAACTAGTTACTTCTTGAGTTGGGGACAGCCAAGTGGAGTACTTGTAGGGGACTTGTACATATACTTCCCAGTTAATAATTTATTCACATGAATAATCCTCTGTCGTGCAAACAGTCCTATTGAACACAAGGATTAGAGTACAATTAAGGGCTGCAGGACGAAGCCCTGAGGTAAGATGCAGAGTAATCAAAGTATGATATTACACCCATTAATTGATTATAAAAATAGGCAGATAACGAAGTCAGGATGGCCATGAGTCATAAGGCTTCACTGCTTCCTGAGCTTATGAGCAAAACTGCTCTTAGTGCAAGGTCATGCTTCTATTTTTAAATAGAGCCACTGTCTGAAAAGTTATGGCTGAGGTTGTAACCTATCTGTAACTGGGCAAATAAAGGTGACAATGTCACCCAGGACATAAAGTTTTGGCAGGAGCTCAGTGTTATTTTTTGCAAGTCACTCTCCCTGCTGTCTTCTCAGCTAGTGCCAGTTTTGCTTTTTATTTTTCAACATGCTTCATTTCTTTTGCCCAGTTCCCTAAGAAAATTAAGGTTTACGTTGCTAGGCTGTGTGTTTATATTTTCCTGTTTCCCAGTACACTTTGAATCCATCCATTGGTTCTGGACAATACTGACAAAGCAGCAAGGGCCTTTGGGATCTGTGTTGGGAGCCTTGTGGAAGATGTTGTATTTGGGGAGTTAGTGATGGTTGGCAGACCTTGTCTGTCCTACCAAGCATCGTATGCAAGGCTTGAGCAGCCTGCAGATTAGCATGAGTACCTGCTGCAAGGGAACCTGCTGGAGCGCACCGTGATGGCCTGTGCTTTGCACTGATGGGTGCTGTGAGAGAGGTGGCAGTCCAGGCTGTCAGGAGAAGGTACCTGGTTTTGGTTGTTATGCAAAATAAAAGGCACCACGGCATGGGACGGAGGCAGAGCCTCGTTATGGACAGGACCTTCACAGAATGCCGTGGGAAAATCCATCCAGGGTCTGTCTGACTTGAAGCGATGAAAGATTTACTTGCTATCTATGTTCCTATTTTTATTCTATTGTATTAAAATAGCTATTTTATTAGGCCATTTGTTTTTGGGCTTTTCTTACTGAAATCTGGAAAGAGCTCTGCACTGTCTTGTCCTCTTACCCTCCCAATGGCACAGAACAGGATCTTAATGTCCTAGGAGTCAAGGTGCACAGTAAGACAGGAGAGGCAGAGCTCATGTGCCACTGCTGAGGGAAAACCTGCAGCATGAAATTAGTCTTTAAAACACAGAAGTGGGAAAGAGATGCTGACAGTCAAACTTTTTTTATCTTTATAGCCTGTAATATTTAATTTAAAAACACTTTTAAAAAAACTTTTCACTCCGTTAATAAACATAAAAACATCTCTGAGCAGCGCAGTAATTTTGTGTAACTGCATGAGTTGAAAAAACAAGATATCTTTGTTTTGCTTCTGTAATAGCTTGCAAAATTCTTTCCTTATTGAAACAATAAAGCTTTTTCTGAATATGTATTTCTGCAAAAACATCTGCTGTGTGTGAAGTTATTTGACAAAACAAACTATAACTCTTTATTTAGATTAGAAAATATGAAAGGTCTGGAGCATGTTGCAAAACAAAGTAAACAGAAATAAACAGGAAGTGACTGAGTAGCCACAACATATTAAGGTCAGTTCCCTTTGCTTTGGCTTTAAACTGTATACTCTCCTATTGTGTATTTTTTCCAGGAATTTTTCTCTCTCTTTTTTTTTTGGTGACTGCTACTTTTCCTTTCCTGCTTTAACTGAATTGTTCCCTTCTGTCCTTCGGAGAGTTTGAAAAAATAAACTTTCATCTTGGCTCTGCAGCTGGAGGTGATGATTCCAATGTACAAGCCACAAATTGTGTTTCAGAATATGTCAAACCCTGGTTCATTTACTGTCTTTTCAATTACTTTGATTTAACTCAGCCTGACCTTTGGCTTGGTTCAGGATCCTTTGCAGAAGATCCATGGGATAAAGGAATTAGAAAGCTAACATAACAGTTTGTTGAGGCGAGGCAGTCCCCATGGCTCAGAATGAGCCTACTCTGTTCAAAACCCTCCCAGTATTTCGGTCTGTGGGTAGAAAGAATGGGGGTTTGGGGGTGCCTTTTAACACTCATTCCCTAAAAGACTCCTCATTTCAGACAAGCCTCTAAGAACCTTGGCAGATTTTGACTGCATGCACAAGTGTAGTCCTGGAACCTGTCCCAAAAAGAGAAACCCACTGAAAGATCACACTTGCTTTTGTTGTTTGATTCTCAGCATTTGTTAATCTAAGAGACCTTATTGCAGCCTTTCAATAACTGGAGAGAGACTTTTTACCAGAGCCTGTAATGACAGGACAAGGGGTAAACTGAAAAAGGGTAGACTTAGACTGGACATAAGGAAGAAGTTCTTTATGATGCAGGTGGTGAGGCACTGGAACAGGTTGCCCAGAGAAGCTGTGGATGCCCCATCACTGGAAGTGTTCAAGGCCAGGTTGGACGGGGCTTTGAGCAACTGGATCTAGTGGAAGGTGTCCCTGTCCATGGCAGGGGGCTTGGACTAGATGATCTTCAAAGGTCCTTTCCAGCCCCAACCATTCTGTGATTCTAATTCCACTGAACAAAGGTGGATATTTAGTCTCCAAAAAGTCTTTTGAGTGTCATTTGATCCCTTAATATAGTTCACATTCTGAGCCCCCAGGATGCTAGAACTCTGGTTTAATAATGGTAAAAACTGGTTCAATTTTTAAGGAGTATAACTATTTGTGTAGCGATATTTTGAAGGGAAACAGCAGTAATAATTATAAATGCATCTTGCTCTGGAAGAGAGCAGGGAAATGCCACAGGCTTTCCATTAACACTTAAAGAGATAATTTCTGTGCTGTCACTTTACTCCTCATGCTAACACATTTATTTGTACTTTAAAAACACTAAAGTTTTGTAATACAATGCATAACTGACCATAATTCAACATAAGGAGATTTTAAAGGCAAATACTTTTCCACTGTGGAAGTAGCTGGGTGCTCTTTATGGAGCATCATGCCCGTCTGCAGCACAGTCTCAGCTCAAGGCAATCATTTAAAAAAAAAAGGGTAGAAAGGAAGACCCTGGGAACTACCGACCTGTCAGCCTCACCTCTGTGCCCAAGAAGATCATGGAACAGATCCTCCTAGAAGCTATGCTAAGGCACATGGAGGCCAGGGAGGTAATTCGAGATAGCCAGCATGGCTTCACCAAGGGCAAGTCCTGCCTTACGAACCTAGTGGCTTTCTATGATGGAGTGACAGCAACAGTGGACAAGGGAAAACCAACAGATGTCATCTATCTGGACTTCTGCAAAGCCTTTGACATGGTCCCCCACAACATCCTTCTCTCTAAATTGGAGAGCTATGGATTTGATGGGTGGACTGTTCGGTGGATAAGGAACTGGCTGGATGGTCGCGTCCAGAGGGTAGTGGTCAATGGCTCGATGTCCGGATGGAGACCGGTGACGAGTGGTGTCCCTCAGGGGTCCGTGCTGGGACTGGTGCTGTTTAATGTTTTCATCAATGACTTAGACAGCGAGATCGAGTGCACCCTCAGCAAGTTTGCAGATGACACCAAGCT
>NW_009258261.1:2014546-2020324 GCF_000687185.1 Egretta garzetta
GGGGCTCTGAGCAACCTGATCTAGTTAGCGGTGTCCCTGCTCCTGCAGGGGGGTTGGACTAGATGACCTCTAGGGGTCCCTTCCAACCCAAAACATTCTATGATTCTATGATTAACAAAACTGGTAGGAGGCCCAGACTACCGCCCTGCAAATCAGTGGGGTTTTTCACAGCCCAGAGAAACGCAAGACGCAACAAAAAGATCCTTTCTGCCCCAAAGGTCTTCTAGAGTAGTTCAGACAACTTAAGCCTTTGACTGATGGTTGCACTTCAAAACAGTGCTCCGTCTCTTGCCAGTAGCACCCAGTGGGAGCATGCTTGCTGCATTTTATGAAGTGCTGGTCTGGGTTCAGGATGACCAAACTCAGCCTGGGACTGTAGCACAGCTCTTCCTCACTGGCAGTTAACCCCATGGATTATTTTAATCATTATTTCACCTGACTCTCCCCAGGGTCAGGTCCTGAGAGGAAGGTTGCAAGACAGCAGGGAGGGTTATTCCTTCAGCAGTTGTTTTCCAGCAACACACAGTTTCCCTAGACCGTGAACAGCGGCTGAGCTTCATGGCTGCAATCTCACCCTCAGAGCTGCCAGTACTGACAAAAAAGAGCCTCGCACATTTTAGTTAATCAGTCCCCCGTCTGCCTGTGGCCTGTCTGCACCTTTATCTGTGCCGCCTTTGTGCACAGGCTTGGGGTCCGGCCAGCCCTCTGGCACACCTTGACCTCTTTTGGTCTCCTGGCTGAGAGCAGCTGGGGAGATTTTCAGTGCTTTTCTGTGATTCACAGAAAAGGGCAGGCACACCAACCAACAACCTACCGTTGCAATCGCACTGCCTCACACCAGTTACAGCCCAGATTTTGCAGGTTTTATTGTGCTACCGTTAGTGCTGGTACTCTTTTTTGTGTGAAAAAAACCCCCAGCCAATACTCCAATAGATTTTGTACTGTTTTAAAAGTTTATCTATCCTTTACATGTCTGGGGTGAACCTGATAAACCAGTTTCTGCTGCTGTTACACAAATGCTATGCATTGTTCAGCTGTACAGAGTGTCATTTTTGTCACTGATCTTGCATTTTCGTAGTGGTTGCTCTTAATTTTTAAAGCTTTGACTAAGATGTGAATGGCAAACTTGTGAACAGCCTTATGTGGAGACAGCCACTGAGGAGAACTGTCAGACTCAGCTGGAGCAACAACCTACTTGCAAGTAAATCTGGATTTGCAAAACAAGGGATGTTGTCATCTTCAAAGTTACGTCTGTATGTATCTGCAGAAGTTTGGAGATGGGAGTTCTTACTTCCTCCCAGCAAGGAGAATAAGAGTCAGAATTGCTCCAAAAGCTTTGTTGGTTTGTATCTTGTTAGTCTTGAAAAAAAAACAAACCTCATTTTTGGACATTTTCAATGCTGTGGGCAGAGTAGGCACATTCTGCTTCAAGAGCTATTGACTGAGCATGACAGAGACAGCCAAGAATACAGAGTGGGTGTAAAGGAACCAACATGTTCTCCTGTTTTCCTACAGAAGTCCTCTTTGAGGTCACTCACCGATAGCTGTCTCTGTTTTAAACCTCAAGTGAGAAATCTGTCTCTGAGCTGCTATTTTTACAACTCCATTGTCGCAGCAAGCAGTTTCCGGGCAGCTGAAGAGGATTTAACTTCTAGCTGCTGGTGTCCCCACTTGAGCCAAGACAGCTCTAACATTCATCCAACCTGGCTTTCAACTGTTTCTTCCCACTAACCCAACACAGAACTAACCTAATTTAAAACAAAACAAAACAAAACAAACCCAAAACAAAACCCAAACCCGAAACCAAACAACCCCCCCCCACTTTCTGACAGAGAGCTAGTATAGCGCAGTGCAAGGTTAGGCAAGAGCAGGACAGACAAAGGTTAGGCAAGAGAGTACAAAGGGCGGGTAGGGGTGCGAGAGCAGGTGTAGTAGAGCCAAAATGCTGCAGCCACATGCTAGACTGGCTTAGGCCAGGGACACCCTGAGCTTCTCCTCAGGCTGAGCTTTGCTCACAAGAAAGAAATTGTGTATGGCTGCATTCCCAGGAACAACAGTGCAGTAAACTCAGGGTTACCGCATGAGAATTGATACCTATTTCATAAGTATAAAAAGGAAGAAATATCAGTCACAGACAGGAGTCTGTAATTCTAAAGAATTTCATATCAAGAATGGAAAATTAAACACATTTCTCTGTCATTATCAGTATATGCAGCAGTTGGAGGAGAAATGAAAGTGATAGAGGATAGAAAAAGCTAACGTTTTCCCCTATTTGAGGCCTCCCGCTTACTTTCTCCATAGAAGTATATTCATTACAGGCACACTTTAAGAAATGTTAAGTCTGGAAGCAGAGAGCTCCAATGGACAATAAGAAGTGGTGTATTTCTGCCCCTGATGGGCCCTTTGGTGTCCACATGGGCATGGGGAGCACCACTGTCCTCCCCCCCTGGGAATCGCGGGGCACCACCACACCACAGCCCTGCATTATCGCTAGCCCCAACCTGCAGAGTCCAAAGGAAGCACTTGCATCACTACCTTTGTTATCTGGCAGGGCATAAAATTCAACTACACATTTCATTTAAAGCACAAACATGACCTATGAAATGGGATCTTGAACCACACCAGAGTCAAACCTTCCTGCTGTCTTTCCTTATCTTAGGGCAGGTGTTCCTGTTGTTGAGACGAAAAAAAACCCAGAACAACAAACCCCCAAAAAACAAGAGAGAGAGAAAAAAGACAGAAACAAAGAAAGAAAAAAAAAAATCAACATTATCTGTGTCACATTCCACAACTGTTGTTCTTCATTGAGAGGTAGTGGAGGCCCCATCCCTGGAAACATTCAAGGACAGGTTGAATGGGGCTCTGAGCAACCTGATCTAGTTAGTGGTGTCCCTGCTCACTGCAGGGGGCTTGGACTAGATGACCTCTAGGGGTCCCTTCCAACCCAAAACATTCTATGATTCTATGATTTGCTGACCGCTCTTGTCTCTGATGTGGTGAAACGGGTGCTGCTGGCAAAAAGAGCCCGGGAGGTCTTGAGTACAGGTTCAGAGACAGCGAGATGGAGATTGTAACACAAGAAGATTTTGCACAAGAACACAAGAGAATGGCTTGTGACTGGCATGCAGAGTTAGGAGTTCAGGGAATACCGCATACACATTTATACAGAGAAAAATAAAACAAAAAAGTTATGTATATAACCTACTATATAACTTGAGTTATATATACACATAAAACTTACTATGTAACTTGTTTTAATTATGTGTTTTAGAAGCTTCATATTTGTAATCGACTTTAGCCAGTTTAAATGTGGTCCTTTGATGGTGTGGTACTTTAGTTCTTTATTTAGGTGGTCCACAATAAAACTTATACATGTTTCCTTTCAGAAACTATAAACCAGCATAGATCGAGAAATAAAATCATGCTCAGGCATGCTCAAGACTAGCTCATTTCTGTAATTTTGTATTAGCGCCTGGGGGTTTTTTTGAGAATTTTCTCTTGTAATATTGTCTACCACTGGTGCCAGATTATACATGAAAATCAGTGTTTAAAAACCATAGAATCATAGAATCATTTGGTTGGAAAAGACCTTCAAAATCATTGAGTCCAGCCGTAAACCTAACACTGGCAAGTCCACCACTAAACCATGTCCCTAAACCCCTATTCTGCCCATCTTTTAAATACCTCCAGGGACAGAGACTCAACCACTTCTCTGGGCAGCCTGTTCCAATGCTTGACAACCCTTTCAGTGAAGAAATTTTTCCTGCTATCTAATCTAAAGCTCCCCTGGCACAACTTGAGGCCATTTCCTCTTGTCCTATCGCTTGTTACTTGGGAGAAGAGATTGACCCCCACCTGGCTACAGCCTCCTTTCAGGCAGTTGTAGAGGGCGATAAGGTCTCCCCTCAGCCTCCTCTTCTCCAGGCTGAACACCCCCAGTTCCCTCAGACACTCCACATCAGTCTTGTGCTCCAGACCCCTCACCAGCTTCATTGCTCTCCTCTGGACAAACACTCGCCCCTCAGTGTCCTTGTAGTGAGGGGACCAAAACTGAACACAGTATTTGAGGTGTGGCCTCACCAGTGCCGAGTACGGGGGCATGGTCACTTCCCTGCTCCTGCTGGTCGCCGGTGCAGTCTTTTCCTGATACAAGCCAGGATGCCATTGGCCTTCTTGGCCACCTGGGCACAGTGCTGGTTCCTCTTCAGCCGGCTGTCAGCAAGTACCCCCAGGTCCCTCTTTGCCAAGCAGCTCTCCAGCCACTCATCCCCAAGCCTGTAGCGTTGCATGGGGCTGTTGTGACCCAAGTGCAGGATGTGGCACTTGGCCTTGTTGAACCTTGTAGCCTCTGTAGAACCTTCCTACCCTCAAGCAGATCAACACTCCCACCCACCTTAGTGTCATCTGCAAATTTACTGAGAGTGCACTCGATCGCCTCATCCAGGTCATTGATGAAGATGTTAAACAGAACTGGCCCCAACACTGAGCCCTGGGGAACACCACTTGTGCCCAGCCGCCAATTGGATTTAGCTCCATTCACCACAACTCTCTGGGCCCAGCCATCCAGCCAGCTTTTTACCCAGTGAAGCATACACCCATCCAAGCGATGAGCAAATGACTGGATTTTCTACAGGAGAAAGTGAAATATCTGCAACTATTATTTTTCATGTTATAAATCTGATAATTATTAATAGCAGCCACATAGGGTTTTGTTTTATATTTATGTTATTTTGTATTTAGTGATGCTCTCGTCCACCTTCCTGATATGTTGTCGCATTTGCTACCAGCACACCTAGTCCTTGTATTAGGCAATAATCTCCCCTAGTCAGAGAGCTGTTGCAAATCTAGAGTAGCATTCCTCCCCTCCCTCCACACCTTTTGCTTACCTTCTAGCCTTCCCCATTGTAGAAGTTTTGAGCATAGCCTTATCTTCTTGCTTAATTCTTATCACCCCCTTCTCGGATGTGTTTCTATGCTCCTTGACTAACCGCTAACTCGTCCACAGAGAAAACTATATATCATACTGTATTACAGTATACGTTAAAGAGAAAATGCCATTGCACAACAGGCCTTTTTCTAACAACCCTTTCTCATCATTCTCTGTGAGACTGAGAGGCTTTTGCCATGCTAATAGCAGTTCTACTGCCTTGCAGTTTTTATTCTTGCTTGATACCTTCCAGTCTCTTAGCATCACTTTTCTTTAGTGCCTGTAAATTGTCCAGATTTCACATTAGATAATGATACAGCAACACTCTCAGTGGCAGAGAAAAGGTCAGAAGTGTGATTTCAAGAATGATTCTACGAAAAGATTAAAAAAAAAAAAGCTAATGAGATACTGCATGCCTAATGCTGTGCATTCATTTGCATAATTTTACCAGCTATTTTTATTCATGATAAGCCATCAGATCCTGAACAACTGCAGGAAAAAAAAGTGCAGTAAAATAAGGAGTGCAATTCATCTAAATACATGCAGCTTTCATCAGCTGCAAGCACTGGTGTCAGCATAGCCAGTTCACTGGAAATTATAATGCAAACTATAGAATCATAGAATCACTTTGGTTGGAAAAGACCTTTGAGATCATCAAGTCCAACCTTTAACCTAACCCTGCCATCCCACCACTAAACCATGTCCCTAAGCACCTCATCTATCCTTCTTTTAAATACCTCCAGGGATGAGGACTCTACCATCTCCCTGGGCAGCCCGTTCCAGAGTCTGACAACCCTTTAGGTGAAGAAGTTTTTCCTAATGCCTAGCCTAAACCTGCCCTGGCGCAGCTT
>NW_009258261.1:2022306-2026345 GCF_000687185.1 Egretta garzetta
TGGACTGTTTCCTTTCTGCTGTATTGTATTTCCAGCAGACATCTGGGAAGTTAAGTCCCCCACAAGAACAAGAGCTCGCGACTGCGAGACTTCTGCCAGCCACTTGTAGAATACTTCATCAACATCCTCACCCTGGTCGGGTGGTCTGTAACAGACTCCCAACAGGATATCTTTTCTGTTGGCCTCCCCCATCATCCTCACCCATAAGCATTCTGCCTCACCACAAGCGTCAAGCTCTGTACAATCAAAACACTCCCTAACATACAGAGCCACCCCGCCGCCTCTCCTTCCTTGCCTGTCCCTTCTGAAGAGTTTGTAGCCATCCATCGCAGCACTCCAGTCATGAGAGGCATCCCACCACGTTTCTGTGATGGTGACTACATCATAGCCATCCTGCTGTACAATGGCTTCCAGCTCCTCCCGTTTGTTGCCCATGCTGCGTGCATTAGCGTAAATGCACTTGAGCTGGGCTATCGGTTTCACCCCCAGCATTGGGGTGACACCCCCAGGCTCCTCTCTAGCGAGCCTGTTTATATCCCCTCCCCCCTTCAGGCCTAGTTTAAAGCCCTCTCCGTTAACTGCTTTAGTTTTCCTATTCCTTTCCATGTTCCCTCCTGACACTAAGGGGATCGAGGAGAGCACTACCTGTGCTCCTGATCCTTCAACCATTTTCCCTAGTGCCCTCCCTATGAAGGAGGAAGAAGCGTATCTATAATTTGATGTTCACAATCTGTATAACTACTTATAGTACGAATGAAGCTTGATTTATAGGCTGAATCTATAATTGTGGCAGCTGAAGAAAGTATTACATTGGCTACAGAAATGGACATAAACCTCGACGACATTTCCTAGTGCCTTTTTAGTATAGGTTGGCTAGTGTATTCTATACATTAGCCTCAACCACTTCGTGCTGGTTTTGGATGGGGTATTGTTGATTTTCTTCATAGTAGTAAGTGCAGGGCTATGTTTTGGATTTGTGCTGACAACAGTGTTGATAACACAGGGATGTTTTAGTCAGTTACTGCTGAGCAGGGCTTGCACAGAGTCAGGGCCTTTTCTGCTCCTCACCCCACCAGCGAGGAGGCTGGGGGGGCACAAGAAGGTGGGAGGGGCACTGCCGGGACAGCTGACCCCAACTGACCGAAGGGGTGTTTCAGACCATATGACATCATGTTCAGCATGTACAGTGGGAGGAAGAAGAAAGAAGGGGTGGGACATTTGGAGTGATGGCATTTGTCTTTGCAAGTAACCGTTATGCATGATGGAGCCCTGCTGTCCTGGAGATGGCTAAAGACCTGCCTGACAGTGGAAAGTCATGAATGAATTATTTGGTTTGCTTTGCTTGTGTGCATGGGTTTTGCTTTACCTATTAAACTGTTGTTATCTCAACCCATGAGTTTTCTCATTTTTACCCTTCTGATTCTCTCCCCCATCCCACCAGGGGGGAGTGAGCAAGTGGCTGTGTGGTGCTTAATTGCTGGTTGGGGTTAAACCATGACATACTAATTTCCTGCACTCGGGCAAGTATTCTGACCATTATCTACAAAAATCAGGCTGCCTAAGTCCCACTGGGCTTTGCCTCTCAACTAGTATATGACCTTAAGGCTACTTTGATATTCTGCCTACGGCACACACCACCTTCAACCCCACTTCATACCCAGTTTCATGGCTGGGAGCAAGGTACAGTTTTAAGGCAGGTTCCACAGTGTTTGGGACTTTTGCAAACAGCAACTCAATTCAACTCAAGTTATATGATATAAAACCTCATTTTCTTTGGTTTTATTTTTTTGCTATGTAAACAAGAAGAGCAGACCACTAATTTTAACATTTTGGACAGATATTTAAGAAGAGTTCTATAAACTCATCTATGTGCCCTAATTACTGTGCAGCTTTATATTATCTTAAGGAGTAGCTGAGACTTGCCTGCTGTGTCATGGCAAGATATGACCTTATCTAATCCAACCATACTGAAGCAACTCCTTAAGGAGGAGAAAAAAATAAGGTACACTGGCAATCTTGATTAAATGTAGGCTTTGTTTCAGGTTAAACCAAGACATAACTATATTTCCCATCCCATCTTTTTCCTACTTGTTCTACACTAAGAACAGGCTTAATCATCATTCTTAATTAGCTGGTTTGGTTTCATTTAGCAAGACCAAGAAGTAGTACAGTGGAATAATTTACAGGAATAAAGTTATTAAAATTTGTATTTCAGTGAAAGGCTTAAAAACAAAACAAGATGAGGATCTTACAGGTTGAGGCAGAGTAGAGAGCAGACGACTTGCCTCAACCCAAAGAGCAGTCCTACTGACACAGTCATGGTAACATTCAGTGTTTAGAGGAAAGAATCATACAGCTAAGCAGAATTTCTTCCCTTTGAAAAGCCTTATCAATTGCAGAATGAAGAACATCATCTCAGATTTTTACAAACTTGAGTAAATTACTCCTTGAAAGTTACTGTGACAAATGAGGCTGTTTAGAACCAGCTGTTTCTCTTAATACAGCACAGAAATTCTGATTAACATTCTTTCCAAATGAATAAATATATATACTATTCTAAGATACCTGAAGAATTAAAAAATGGTTTATTTGACAGAACATCAGCTTGTATCTGAAATCAACCATGTAAGTTTACAAGGAGAAAAAGAGAATTTCCTAAGCATTTCAATTGAGCTGATTAGTTTAGCTTCTCTTATCTTTGTGAAGTAGCAGGGAGATGTAATCTTTAATAAAATGAACATGAGTGTGCTGGTTTTGGATGGGATAGAGTTGATTTTCTTCATAGTAGTGAGTGCAGGGCTGTGTTTTGGATTTGTGCTGACAACAGTGTTGATAACACAGGGATGTTTTAGTTACTGCTGAGCAGGGCTTGCACGGAGTCAGGGCCTTTTCTGCTCCTCACCCCACCCCACCAGCAAGGAGGCTGGGGAAGCACAAGAAGTTGAGAGGGGGCACAGCCGGGACAGCTGACCCCAACCAACCCAAGGGATATCCCATACAATATGATGTCATGCTCAGCATATAAAGCTGAAGAAGCAGCAGGGGGAACACGTTTGGCGTGACAGCGTTTGTCTTCCCAAGTCACTGTTACACATGATGGAACCCTGCTTTCCTGGAGATATGTGGTGGGATGACCCTGGCTGGCTGCCAGGTGCCCACCAAAGCCGCTCTATCACTCCCCTCCTCAGCTGGACAGAGGAGAGAGAATATAAGGAAAGGCTCCTGGATTGAGGTAAGGACAGGGGGACATTATTCACCAGTTACTGTCACAGGCAAAACAGACTCAACTTGGGAAAATCAGTTTAATTTATTGCCAGTCAAATCAGAGTGGGGTAATGAGGAATAAAAACGAAATCTTAAAACACCTTTCCCCCACCCCTCCCTTCTTCCCGGGCTTAACTCCAGGTTTTCTCTCCCTCCTCTCCCCCAGCGACACAGGGGGATGGGAAATGGGGGCTGGGGTCAGTTCATCACAGGCTGTCTCTGCTGCTCCTTCCTCCTCAGGGCAGGACTCCTCACACTCCTCCCCTGCTCCAGCCCTCCCACGGGAGACAGTCCTCCACTACCTGCTCCAGCGTGGGTCCATCCCTCCCACGGGGTGCAGTCCCTCAGGCACAGACAGCTCCAGTGTGGGTCCCCCACGGGGTCACCAGCCCAGCCAGCAAACCTGCTCCAGCCTGGGCTCCTCTCCCCACCGGGAGGTCCTGCCAGGAATCTGCTCCAGCACAGGCTTCCCACGGGGTCACAGCCTCCTTCAGGCACCCCCCTGCTCCGGTGTGGGGTCCTCCCTGGGCTGCAGGTGAAGATCTGCTCCCCCGTGGGCCTCCCTGGGCTGCCCCACGGGCTGCAGGGGAATCTCTGCTCCAGCGCCTGGAGCCCCTCTTGCTGCACTGACCTGGGGGTCTGCAGGGCTGCTCCTCTCACATCGTCTCTCTGGCTGCAGTTACACAGTTGTTGGGGTTTTTTTCCCCCCTTCTTAAATATGTAATCCCAGAGGCACTACCACTGTCGCTGATAGGCTTGGCCACAGACAGCAGCG
>NW_009258261.1:2026367-2028548 GCF_000687185.1 Egretta garzetta
TAGGGGAAGCTTCTGGCAGCTTGTCATAGAAGCTACCCTTGTAGCCCCCTACTAGCAAAACCTTGCCCCGTGAACCCAATACAAGGATAGGAAGTAGTGAATGAATTGTTTGTGTTGCTTGACTTGTGCGTGTGGCTTTTGCTTTACCTATTAAACTGTCTTTATCTCAATCCATGAGTTTTCTCACTTTTTACTCTTCTGGTTCTCTCCCCCATCCCACCTGGGAGAGGACATGAGCAGCTGTGTGGTGCTTAGTTGCCAGCTAGGGTTATACCACGAGAGTGAGTATTTAATGAATGCATTTAAGGCTTAAACTACAATTTTTGGCTATAATGAATTACTGTAGGAAATGCAATAATAGTTTTGACTGGATGCAGACATTTTCTGGAATAAACACTAAGGCTGAAAGAGACCAAGTGTTACACTTCTCATTCTTGACAAAAACTTAATGGTACAATTTTATAACATGACTCTGGCACCACATCAAAGACCCATTTTTGAAAAATTTAACACGCCAAAGCATGTTTGAAAGTGTTCAATTCTATCCCAGCTTTACAACAAATTACATGAACTAATAAATTTTAAAAATGAGCAAGAGAAAACAAGTAGGCAATCACTTTTCTAAACAGTATTTTCCTCAAAAGTTTCTTCTTCCTCCTTTCTTTGGCTCACTGTGGATTACACCTGCAGAAGTGATGGCTCCTAATGTTTACTTAATTACTAAGAGTTTGTAACTAGAGTAGTTCGCATTCATGTTTAACAAGATCCTGACTTTCCAACAAGCACTTTTCACAACCCTCCTCCTTACCCAGAGGATTTCCTCTTAATCCTTTTGGCTTCAAAATAAACTGCTTTCAGCTATCATTTCCTTTTACTGTATACCTCCTCCTACCTTTTCTCCCTTTAATCAGGGTACTCTGATTTTGCAATACTTGCGTAAAGACCTCAGCAATTCAGAAGTATTACACATTTTTCTGGTATAGAACATCTGATACTAAAATTCATTTTCACCTACAACATCCAGGGCTGTGTCACAAATTACTTATAAACATGGCTGGATTTGCAGGGGATGCATGAATGGAAAATAGCCCTCTATTTAAAGGGCAGACAGCAGGACAGCATAGAGCAGCATCCTTGTTAACAGCACTAACTCCCAAAGCAAGACAGGATAAGCGGTTTCTCTGCATACTCAAACTGTAGCTTCTTTGTCAGCTGACGCAAATTGTATAAAGCAGAAGGAAGTTACTTACGAAACTATTTATACAAGCTTATTATTAGAGTGAAAGAACTGGTCATACTATCATAACTCCACAGCTCCGCTACAAAACAGAGCATAAGCTCTCTCAAAACCACAGAGGAAAACAGTTTCCCTTTATTTGCCAGCACTTTGTTGAGTGAATGCCAGTGGGATACCCTTTTTGTCATAAAATCAGGTCTCAGGAAGGCCACAAGGTTGTAGTCCAAAACACAACACTACCTTTTAGCACAGCAAAGCTCCCTGGGGTCTTCACCCAATCATCTCAGCTACCCTGAAATAGAGACAAGTATCACACTTAAACTTTGCCTGCAGCTTCAAAACTCCAGCATGGGCATTCCCACATTGGTGGGGTGGTGCCATTGCTGTGAAGACACGTTTCCAGCTGTACCATGAATGACAGCCCTTTCGATCACGCGACCGGGCACACAGGCAACCAGACCTGTGCAGAGGAAGAGGCAGAGCCTGCATGACAGCAGGGGGGCTCCCTAGGAGCCCCAACCCAGGCATCTGGGGAGCAGGGGGCACCAGCTCCTGACACCCCATGTTTCAGTGGGCGATGGAGGCCGCAGCCTGCCAGCAGGACTGGGACACCCGCACAGCCTCAGAAAAACGCACATGGAGATAGACGGCCACCATCAAATCCACTGAGAACAAAGCCTTTCAAGAAAGGCACGCTGCCTGCCCCTTCATACCACAACCATACCACAGCCATCGCGCCCCTGATGCCATGAGCTCACAGCTAGCCTAGCCCTCGCGACCCAACGGTACCTCAAAGAAGCAGGGCTACCTGTCCCCAGCACAGCCCTCACGCTCCCAGACCCGGTATGCAGGGGGCAAGGTGACCTCAGAGGATGGCAAGACGGTAGCAGAAGCCTGCCTTGCCTCAGCACGGCCCCTGCCCACCTCCCACCCGCAGCTCGCCC
>NW_009258261.1:2030788-2078633 GCF_000687185.1 Egretta garzetta
TTTTTTTCCCCTTTTTCAATCAACAGCTTATCTTGCAGGGTGTTAGTGTTTTAATTCCTCAAAGCGTGCACTATTAGATGGAGATTAGCCTTCAAAATATTTTAAATGTTAATGGCAGAGTGAAATTGCTGATAAGTGGAATTATGTTTTATTATAAAAGATATTTTTCCTTGCAGATTTTTATATGTATTTCTATTCTAGCACTGTTGCCTGTAAAATAACTAGAGAAAATACTAAAAAATTAGGGGAACGCTCTTTGTCTTGAGCAGAAGCTGGTAGTCTAAACTGCTACATAATTAATCTCTTAGTAAAGCAGGTTGCTCCTCAATAAAATGGACACAGGCTTTGAAAAAACTTCTTAAAAGTTGTTTGTTGTTGCATTGAGTACGGAGAGCTGTGGGTAGCGTTATACATGTTATTTGTTCATGTCATTTCTAAGCGAGGAATGTTAGTATGATCACAAAGAGCTAAATTACTGCTTGGTTAAGATCTTGTCAGCCGCGTGTTAATAACAAACAACACTTCAGCAAAGAGAAATCAAACTAAGGCTGTTCTGGTTTACTTGCAAATATGCCACAGCCATGTCCTGTATTTTTCAAGAACTTTCTCCACAAAACTGCTGAGACAGAAGAGTCTGCTAAGTGGATGGGAATTTAAGCAAGCTGAAAACCATTAGGTTCTTGTTATTCAAAATCAAGCAGATGTGTTGTAGGTAAACACAGGATGTCAGATAGGGTTCTTGTGTTTGGTTACCAGGGCTGCCTTGGTCCTGCGAGTGGGTAAATTGATACTGAAAATAGCATCTTAAAGACATTTTTCTCTATTGCTATATACTAATGTGATGCTGTTTCAGAAATAGTGCTGAGGCTTTGCTTCTTTCTAAATGTCAGCAGAGCCCTATTGATAAAATTCCTGCTTTTGAATCAGAACAGCATGTCCAAATCTTGCATGCAAGTTTGTTTTCTGTCTAGTGTTAATACTGCAATGCAGTATGAGAGAGCTTCTGACTTTGTGGCCGTCCTTTCTCATGCAGTCAAGGTGCCGGAGGAAAGGAGGGGGCAGGAAGAACCTTCTGGTTGTTTGGGTGAAAACGAAGGAGTTGATGCTGTAATGCTGTTTCTAAAAATTCCTCTCCAGTTGTTAGAGTGAATGTCCAGGCAAGGATAGCCTCTGACCTCTTTTTAAAATTCAGGTGTTGTCAACTATCGTTACTTAATTTTATTACATGCCTAACTTGTTACTTTAGATGTGCTTTATCATATTTTGATCCCTTGTTAGGACCAACCACAAGCAATAAAACCTGTTCTTCATACTACAAATTTGGTCAGATTTGAATACGTATAATTTAAATTTTAAAGGTATAGTCTGAAGTAACGTGACTCGATATTTTATGCTCGAGAGTCTAGTGCTGTAGTAAAAATGACAAAACTGTGTTTTAAAACAGCAGTTCTGTGTGCTTAGGCTCCTATCTCTTTGTTCAGCATAGCACCAGATCTGACGCATGGTGGATTTTCTATTGCTGCGCATAGTACAACTTCAAGAAAGAAAAATGTTAATACAGTACCTTCTCCCACAGTGCACGGGCTCTGTTCAAATGCAGGCTTCCCGAGGGAGGTTACAGGGGGCTGTGGTGCCTGCATCGGCCCCGCTCCTGCCAGCGTGTGCTCTCAGCTGGCAAATGACTTGGCTGGGACTGCAGACCCTTTCCTCTGCTTCAGGCTGGGGTTGGACCTCTCCTTGGTGTTGAGAGATCTCATGAGTCTGTACTTTTAAAGCGAATATCTGCTTAAAATCAGGAAAAAATAAAAGCAAAAGTACTGCAGCTTTCTAGTCCTTGCCCTTTTGATCTTTATATGCAAGAAAATGGAGCGATATTTTAAAGTAATTGAATATATGTTTACTTTTTGCAGTACCAGTACTCTGCACTGTGGTCTGTGATGAAATGTGTGCTAGCAGTATGAAAGAGCCTGTACACAGGTGGTCTTTATTTTTCTGCTGATAACTAAGCAAATTCAGTAATATAGTGGCTAAAAATATTCTTACACTAATTACCTATAAAAAATGTATATACCTGGATATTTAAAAAAAATTACTCTTTAAAAAGATACTTTTATAAGCTGTATTTTACCCTCATTGAAAAATCTGTATTGTATATTATCCAGCCATCCTTAACCATAAACACAAGAGAGTTTTGGGTTGATAGCTTTACATCAGAAATTTCTACTAATAATTTATTAGATAGGGGTTGGGGGATTTGGGGGAGGTAAGGGGGAAGACATTTGACATAATGTATTTTGGCATAAGTCTGCTGCTTGTTGGCTTTCTCATCAGCATGTTGCCAAATACAGATTATCTTCAGTGGACCAAGTCCATCCAAAGGGTCAAGGTCTCGTATGATTTGGGTCATCTGGAAGCTTAATGAAGTTGTTTTAGTTCACATTCCATTACATACATCCTAGAGAGGAGAGAACTTGAAAAACTTTGGATTCCCCTCATGTACTAGAAGAGCAGCATTTTGCTTTTCCTTTAATCTTGAAATTATTCTTATTATGAGTTCTGATTATTTTCAGTAGAAATCTTCCTTTTGGGCCCCCCAGTTTAGAAAGGTAGTGTAGAGTTTCCTGAGGCTTGGTCTGTTTGTCTCCCCCCTCTTCCCCCATTAGATGTCAATGCCTATTTTTCCTTCTGCTGCTAAATATAGCCAACTGTTCTGCAGCTCTTACAGCCAACTCACAGTTGATAAAGTTAGCTTTTCATTCAAATCTATCATAATATCATTGCCTAAAGTGTTTCCTGCCCAGTTTTGAAAGCCTTCTGTCCATACAACAAAAAGCAAGGTTCAAGGCCTTCAGGCTTGTAAGTCTGCAGAGGGGAAAAAAAAAAAGATCATATTGTACTTCAAGCCTGTCTCAAACATTGCCCTTAGAGCATTAGAAGTCAGAGCCTTGCAAGCCTGTTTGAATTGCTATTAAAAACTTCAGTTGTATTGATAAGAGAGCATGTCATCTGGCTTTATGAATGCTGTGAATTTTTGAGTCGAAAACTTGTTCAGTGTTTGCAAGCTAGGCTGTTATATTCCAGGTTTGTCCCAGATTATTTGGTATGTATTTATCTAAGCCTGAAATACTGAATATGAGATATGGAACAGCAAACAGCCAATACCTCATAAAAGATACTGGAAAGGTTAAAGAAATTAAGGAGCAGGGGTAATAATCTACTAAAGCTGAAGGGTTTTTATGTACCACGAGACCTGTAAGCCGGAAGGTTCAAATGAGCTTCAAGCTTGGAGTCATTAAATTAAGTCCATGTTCTGGTATATTTTGACTACAACCAAAAGGATCTTGGTCCTCTCCATCTGTGATGACCTTTGCTACCTCATTTTTAGAGGAAAGTTATGATATTTTGTGGTACATTGATAGTTGATTGTGTCATGTCAGAAGGAGAGTCTGAAATGTCGTCTTTTCTCTTCTTCCAAGTACTTTTAGGGGCCCCATGGCTGTTTTTCTGCATTTTCTAGAAGTGTCCTTGAGAATCAGGAGGGGAGAGCTTGGGTTCCCTATTATTTAGGGAAGTATATTAACTCCTGTGGCTCTTGTACTCCTTCAGGTGCCTGTAAGGAGGAGAAAATTGTGACAGGAAAGCTTTGTAGGCAGTATTAGAACAGAGAGTACTTCTTTCCCCTCTTCTGTTCAGCCTGCAGGATACTATGCCTAAAATCTTTAACCCTTTTTTTTTTTGGGTGTGTGAAGGCAAGTAAGTGAATTTCTGAAATTGCAAGATTCCCAGTTGCTATTCTTCCCATCTAAGATGATGAGGGGAGCTTCTGTCTTGTGGTAGGGGAACTAAGATTGTACGTGACCCTACCTACTAGGCTGTTCATCTTGCCCCTGCCCTGCAGACAGCTTATTTTGTACAGTAAGGTGGGTTGATATGCAGGGTTACTGAGTCAGGCTTTTGCAGGCAGGTCAGTACACGGCTGAAGAGTGCTGCCGCTCTGCGGTCACCATCAACTTGGGAAGCCTCCAGAGATGGTGAAAGGTGAGGTTTTGCTTTGTGAAAGGAGGGGAGTGTGAGAGAATTGAACTGTGATACGGTGGGGGAAAGAACATGTTTCTGTTGTAAAACCAAGAATCTTTAGGTAGAAAACCACTTTTTTTTCTTTGCCAAAGTGCTGATACCATTGTGTGAATGTCTAATCTGGGTGAGACCTCTGTTTCTCATGAGGGAATGACTGAGATTCAAGTGTTTGTTGCTTGCTTGTGTGTACATAAAAGCTGACCAGAGGGAGGAAGTTGGGCATAAGATGAGGGGCAATAGGTTGCACCCCAGGCTAGTGTTTGGACGCATTTATTTGCAGCAGATGTGAATTCAGCTTTAATACTTTTGAACCCAAAGGTTGCTTAGAAATCCTAGAAGGATTTCTAGTTCGTAAATCTGCTTGTTTGACTTGGTTAATATTTGCTGATTAGGCAGTGTTTAACATTTTTAATGTAACTGTTCTAACTTGTTTCAGGTCAGGAGACAGTTATGACCCCTCTGAGCTGAGGATTCTTTACATTCTCCCAAACAGAACATCTTGACAGGTGAGGGGAGCAGAAAGGATTTTGTTATTCTTTGTCAGCTTCTTTGGTGAGGCAGTACTGAAAAACCAAAGGAAGGAACATGGGGTTTAAAAGACTGCTTGACACCTACTGGTCAGAGGATTTGGTTGTTTAGGAATTCTTGCTATTTCCCTCTGGGAATTGAACTACTCCTTCTCAGGCACCATCAGTAACTAGACAGTTCAACTCACGCTTTTTTCCCCGCTAAATAAAGCATTTTCATATTATGTCTTGAAAGTACAGAATGCTTTGTAAGTGCATGATAATATACAACATAGGCTTGATTCATTAACAAAAAGCAGATCTATTTTTTACTTGCTATTTGTTTATATACAGAGCTCTGCAAGAAAAGATGTTTCTTCAAAACAAGGGGTTGTACTTTGACCCTAAATGTGAATATAAATGCAATTCCTGTAGCTGCCGTTCTGCTCAAAAAAATCATGCCTGTGTTTGGTGCTGTACACTAGAGTTTTTCTTCTAATAATGCATCCATTGGGCAGGTTTAATAAGTCTTTAAGATAAAATGCCTTTTGAAGCAGAACTTTGAAAACTTTACAGAGTCAGTTTATCAAAATATCCTTAAAATTAACTATTGTTATATAGAAAAGTAATATTCTTTTGCTAGGTGGTTTAGAAAAGCCCACAAATGTCTTGCAAGAAGGTACACAGAATTTTTACATGATTGGCTAAAAGCTTTATAGACTTAGAAACAGGATTTCAGATTTTCTCTAGGAGTGGATGGGTAGTGTCCTGGTTTTGGCTGGCATAGAGTTAATTTTCTTCCTAGTAGCTGGTATAGTGCCGTGGTTTGGATTTGGCATGAGAATAATATCAATAACACACTGATGTTTTGGTTGTTGCTAAGCAGGGCATACGCCAGTCAAGGACTTCTCGGCTTCCCCTGCTCTGCCAGGTGCATAAGAAGCTGGGAGTGGGCACAGCCAGGACAGTTGACCCCAAACTGGCCAAAGGGTATTCCAGACCATAGGACGTCATGCTCAGTATATAAGCTGCGGGGGGAAGAAGGAAAGGGGGGACATCTGGAGTGATGGCATTTGTCTTCCCAAGTAACCATTACGCGTGATGGAGCCCTGCTTTCCTAGTGATGGCTGAGCACCTGCCTGCCGGTGGGAAGCCGTGAATGAATTCCTTGCTTTGCTTGTGTGTGGCCCTTGCTTTACCTGTTAAATTCTTTTTCTCAACCCATGAGTTTTCTCACTTTTACTCTCTCGATTCTCTCCCCCATCCCACCGTGGGGGAGGGAGCAAGCGGCTACATGGTGTTCAGCTGCCTGTCAGGTTAAACCACAACAGGTAGTTAATTAAATTGGAGTAAGACAGACATGCTGTTTTTTTTGTCAAGTTTAATTATGAGCCATGTTGCATCAGCTTTGGAAATGGCTTTTTTTTACATGGCAAAAGCCTGTTCTTGCTTTGGGGAGCTGGGTTTTAGGCTTCAGCTCTCACTTACATGTCTTTGGCAAGGCATTTTTGTCCACTTCATCTGGCCTTTGGCTCTTCTGCCTTTTCAGTTAAAGGGTGTCCAAGCAAGGACAGTTGGCAAACACAGCCAAGGCCCTGAACTATTCAGTGTCATCATAAATGCACAGTAGTAGTTTACATTCTCTGCTTCAAACTGAGATTCATACTGGACCAGTTTCACAAGTCCAATTTTAGTTTCAGCACTCAAACATGCTGCACTTCTGTATCTATAAATAACTGCTAGAAATAAATGCTAGAATGTGTCACAGTTGACATATAGATGCACCATGACAAAGTTCATAAAAGGTGTGACCTTCAAGGAATTCCTGTTTGTTAAGTGTGCTTATTTCTAGCTTCAGTAGTTTAGGATTTTGTCATTTATAGAAATGTTACTTGTAAAACATTACATGCAGAATTGGAATATATGACCAGAAATTTCTATACTGCTACCATTTTCTTGCTCTCCTTACCACTGAAAAGTCATCTCTCTTGACATGGAGAGAGGGAAATAAGGGAGGAAGAAAAGGTGTGTAAAGGCAGCAATAATGAGAAAAAGGGTAGATTCAGAGGAGGAGGAGAAGATCCAAAAAAAAAAAATGTAGGTGTTTAAACTTCAGACCTTAACTAACTGTCCGATTGCCCAGGAGGAATGAGGATTGGTTATGAGCTTTTTTCTCTATATTTTTTCCTACTTGGTATCTGACTTTCTTCAGCATTTCTTGCTCTGAAGCCTTCTGTTAAACTACCCTGTGGTCTTTGAAGGCAAGGGTAGAGCCTTTTTAGTAGAGCTAATGAAAGGTACATCACTCTCTAATGCTGTTAGTTCTTGTCATTATTACTAAAGCTGTTACTAAAGGATTGATGGCCAACATTGTACTGAATTAAACTGCTTTTATCCTGTTCAAAAATAGTAATAAAAACATTCTACTTGCATGGTTTAAAAAACCACCACAGTGATACAAAGAAAATAATGAGTTGAGAGCATTGCAAAGCTAATTCTTGCATATACCTATGATTATTTTGCAACCCATGTCCAGAGGAATATGCTTGGTGATGACAGTTAGTCTAGTAACACCTGAACTTAGACTTTGATATGACTACTATGTTCATAATAATATAAAAGGATATTTTACATCAATAGTGTTTCTGCTGTCATGAGGAGAGTGGGGTTCTGCCAGCTTTTTTTCTATCAAGTTATTTTATATTGGAGGAGGGTATAAAATTGAAGCAGGGTCAATCCTCCAACTGCTGTCCTGTCTGCAGAGGCAATCCCTTTCTGTTGAGGTGTTTTGAAGCCTGCTTGGTGCCTTCTAATTGCTGGTGCTCCATGTGAAAGGCTGGAAGTATTGGTAGGGGTGTGGAGTCCAAGGAGATGAACAACTCGCTGCCTGTGGCAGCAGAGAGCTGTCCTCTATTACGGGTTGTTCCCCATTTCCTTTGAGGTGGTATCTACCCAAGCCTTTCTTGGGTTTTGAAGAGGATGCTGAAGAATAGCATAGGGAGGCAGTCAGAAGTTACTGCTTGCTAAAGGTCATAATTTTAGATGTCTTATAATAAAACTTTCAGTGTCCTCTTTAGGAGCAAAATTAGTCAAAATGGCTTTTTTGGAAAAATCTCAGCTTGAGACTGATGAATGCTGCATGATACTGGTACTTACATATGGTTGTTTGATTTAGTAGGTTTTTTTTCTTGTGCCAGTGTTGTTGCAACTGTGTCTTCTGCAGCTGGATGCTATTTTCTGGGGCTGCTGCTGGTTTTAAAGAGCTTTCTATTTTTACTGCTCGCTCACAGTAACGTCACTAGTGCTTTGCTTTCCTATAAGTGGTGGGATTTGTGTTTCCTCTTGGGACAGCAACAGATGTAACGTATTGTTCCTGAAATGTAATATCTTTTTCCTCTCACTGTAGGAGATTTCAACTAGTCTAAGACAAAAGTTCTGCAAGTATGACCTCTTCTCAAGTCACTTTTCAAGTAAGAGGACCGTCAGTACCAGGTACCAAATTGTGCCTTCTCCTTTTTTGTATGGTTTAACTAGAACTGAACAGAAGAATGATCAAAGGCTGTCTCTTCTGTTTTCTTAGGAGGTAAAAAAAGATGTCAGTTCAAATATAAAAATGATAAGTCGTGGTAAAATACATTAATTAAGAAATTTCACATAGGAATTTGAAAATTATATTTGGAAATTAATTTTTACCTTCTTCTTGAAACAACAATTTCATACTGTGCTGGAGATTTTGATGCTGAAATGGTTATGATTGTTTTAAAACCAGTGTTCTGCCTCTAGTAACTTTTCATTCCATGGGAACGAGTATTTACATTCTAGACCATGGTAGTCAGGCATGCATTGATGTGTTTGTTCTGTTTTTTTATTTTCTCTCCATTCTTGTTGAAAGCTCTCCATAACAACGTGTGACCTCTATTAGGAGTTAAGGACAGAAAGATTATCCAGCTTAATTCAATATTCTATCTGTACAAAACTGTGTAAAATAACTTCTGTAATCTAAATGAGGAGCACAAGGTGTCAGATCATGTAGAACAACAAGATTTAGTATTGATAAATTGTGCTTATTACTTAGATCTTCATCTTTAGAACTTTGAAGGAAGGTCACCAAAAAAAATTGGTGATTGCCTAACAGAAGCAGATGAATGTGGGAGCATGTACAGATTTGCAAACTTCCTGTTACAGACAAATACCAGATGGCATAAGTGTCTGTTGTAGTTGGGGAAGAAAAATAATAAAAACATTTAAAAAGTTTTTACATCTGCCCCATGTTAGACCTCTCCTCTGTTTTTCTCATTCAGTTGGGAATTTGGGAACTGAACGTTGATGCGCAATGTGCACATGAAGCCTTTAGCAAGGACTAGGGGTTTTTATAGCATTCTGGAGAAAACTTTAAAATTCAAGAATAAATTGACCTTAAATCAAAGGAGGCTATAAAGCTATATAATGGAGTAGTGCAAGCCATGCTTTTTTTGACCTGTTTACAGTGTCACTTCCACTGTTGTGATGGCACTGTCACTACCAAAGTTGACTTTGGATGTGTAACTTTTTCGTTTACTGATAATATTTGGAAAAAAAATAGGATTAGAGAGAACTAGATCCTGCCTCAGCTGCTGGTTACAAAGAATTACCTGGAAATAGTGATCATGTGTAGCATAAAGAGGTGACACAAAAGGTTGCTTCTGTTTATGACAATATTGATAGTGTGGGGTTTGACTGGGGAGAAGAGCTTTGAGATGCAGCAGTTGCAAGATGCAGTCTTGTGGAAGAAGAGAGGAAGATTTTCAGAGCTATCAGCAGTTCTACAAACAGCAATATTTCTAGTTTATTTAGAAAGTTCGTGTACTGATTTTGTCAGATCACCATGGTGAGTAGTTAGTTGGTGAGACAAGAATCCTCACCTTGAGTGCTAGTGTGCTTCCTGTGTCCTCATCATTGTCCCTTCCTGTTGATGTCAAAGCCAGTGATTCCAGGCTAACTGGCAGGATAAAAGGGCATCACTAGCATAGGAATGATGCTTTGACTTACTCCCTCTAGGGAAACCACTTCTGGGGTCAACATTGGTGATGAAGCCTGACATGTTGACATAAGCTTTTATATATTTGTGGCATAGAGTGCTTCGTTTATGCCTCATCCTAGCGGAAAGAAGAGAGGGTCACCGGTTACTGGCTGTGACTCCTTTAGGTCTTCATCAGGGCACAGTCCCACGTGAAGAGACTGCTAGGTGGCCAAATATTAGCTAAGATGAAATAAAAAAATTGAAGCTTCTAGCTCCCAACTGTACACACAAATTCTGCTCCAACAGAGCTGGCCAGAGCAGAGAGATTGCAACATGGGTGAGGCTGTTGCAAGCTTTGAGACTGGGCAAAAGGCCTGGAGTAGCTTCCTCTGCTGTGGCTGAAGGAGCTCTGCCAGTAGCAGCATTGGATTCCCTCGTAGGGGGAGAGGGGGAAGTTGTGGACCCTTAAGCTTGAAACACAAACCAAACAGAAACCAAACCCCACTGAGTTTAGAATTGCCTTTGAAAAGGTGGTTCCAGTTTATCATGCATTTCTCTTGTGCCTTTCCTGGTATAATATAAGCAGCATTTTACAAATCCTGATTCAGCCTTGGAATGTAATTATTGAAGTGAGTTTAGGGGTGGCTATGCATCTTGTTCAAATGTTGCCTTGGCGTATTGTACCTTACCGAGTGATAAATATTCGCTTGAGCGTTCACACCTTTTTGTTTGTTTAAAGAAGATGACCAGAAAACTATTCTAGCTAGCTGCTACTAAGAGGAATGTAATTTAGATGGCACTTCAGAGATTGGCTGGCAGGTACACTAAACTAAAATGTACTAAATGCTACTATCTTAAAGGGATATTAAAAGAATTTTAGTTTCTCTATAATGTCTTCAGTCAAATACTTTAACTGGGTGGTATTCAGGTGGTCTTCCCTCCCCACTTTATCTCCTCCCTGCACAACCAAACCATAATATGCCTCGGTACAGAGCAGAAGAGGTAAAGCACCTGACCTAGGCAATTGTGTGCAGTGAATTGCATAGTAAGTATACTAATGTAGTTGATTTTTTTGCCTCCAGTTGTATGCTTACAGTGAACATCCAAAAAGCTTGGATTTTTTTAATGGTTTGGAACAAACTAAAAAAGGGATTATAGTTCAATATGTTCTCAAACTTATTTCAGTAAGCTGTTTTTATGAACAAATTACCTTACTTAATTCCTGGCTTTTGTAAATTTTTTGCAACCCCTGGGTCTGCATGGGTTTCTTTCATAAACAAGCCTGGTTGTTTAGATTAACCTGTATAGACGGAAAACATGGACACAATTTGAGTCATAAGTACATCCTCAAAACTCTTATTTCAGACTTGAAGTTCCAGCTATGATATTTGGCTTAGTAAAAGGTAGTGTATCTTTGTTGTATATATCTTGCCTCCTTTGCATCTTCAGATTATTGTGCCTCCAACACTATTGCTACTGCTTTCCCAGTTTGAGAAAATGAAATCACCACCACAGATACTTGCATCTTGCTTAAGACTGATGTTGTTGTTTGTTTTTTTTTTTTTTAAATCTTGGCGTTTTAAGCTATCAGTTTGTTCCTTGGTTTTTCCTATTGACACGTGCAGGATGTTTTTGGATACCCTCTCCTGTTTTTCTCAATGGTTTAAGAGTGGCTTTGCTTGAAACTTTAAATTTAGGCATTTCCTCTTAGAGGCTGAAGTACATTTCGGGGGTGTGTGTGGGGGGTGTGGGTATTACATTTCATTTAAAATTGCTCCAGTACTCTATTTCTTACATTTTGCATAGCAAGACTAAAAGGTTAAGCATTAAGCAGATGGTGCGTAAATATACTTTAAAATTTCACTTACTTTCCTTCTACAACAGATTTTTTTCTTTTATCTAAAAATATTGTTGAAACTCTGTAAAAACAAAGTACTAATTTGTCCTTTCCATTTGTATTTATCGTTGTGGTTTTTAGTAATGCGTGTGTGGTATAAATGTATGGGTTTTGTATTAAAAACAAGGATAAGTTGCAATGTTAACTTTAACTCCAGGTTATTCCAGAATCAAGCATTCTTATACTACTGTAATCTTTGTGTTCTTTCCATATGTATATATGTGTGCATCAGGGTAGACAGAGACTGACAACTTAATGGGGTTTTTTTTTTGTGTGTGTGTAACAGCATTATGTTTTTATATCCAATAAAATAGAAAGCATAGCAGCAAAACTAATGTTATTTCTCACAGGAATAAAATTAAATGGATGTGATGTCTTGATAATGACGCTAGCAACCTCTTGTCTGTATTTTCTAGATTATTGATGTGAATTTCAGAGAATTATGGTTTTAGACATGTATGTTACCTCAGTACTGTGTGTGTATATATATTTTAAAAAAATCCTATGCAGTATACAAGGAAAAAAACTTGATTCATTGTGACAATAAGCATTTTACAGTGAAAATCTGCCTGCTGCATTTATAGAGATTTTTGAACAGTATTGCTGCAGGATGATTTGGAAGCTAGCCCTATTAAGTGCTGAGGTTGTCAGTAGTCCCTCTCTGAGAGTTCTTTCTTCACAATGGAGAAGAAAACACCTTTGTAATTTTGGGTGGAGGGGAAATTATCTCCTGAACCAGAAAGAGGGAGTTTAGATGGGTGTTTAAAGTATTTGAAGGTTTGACCATCTAAGCTGTACTTATTAATTCCATATAGGTTTGAGCAATGATGATTGTGGGGTTTTTCTGTTTGTTTGGTGTTTTTTTAGGAGAGGTTTTCGCAATATGCGGGAGCTGCAGTGCTTTGGGAAATTGGAACCCACAAGTTGCAGTGGTCCTCCAAACTGACGATCGGTAAGTTGGGGTTTTTGTTCGTTTTTTAATTAGTTTTTATTTGTTCCCTTTGAAGTAGCAGGAGTTCTGGAGAAACAAATTTATTCTGGCTTTGAGTTTGTAAACTATTGAGCTACATGTACTGTTAGTAAAACTATCCAGAATGTCTTGTGTTGCTGCTGAACACTTCGAATGCTTAGGAATGTGTTTAAGAAAATGTTTAACTTGGGTATGCTTTTCTAGTTACAGATGATGCTTTTACCATTATGGCTGGCACATTTCAGTAGTGTAGTTGTAGACGTTTTGAACAAGCAACTGCTGTGGGTAATTCTCAGTCCCATAACTATGCAGCAAGTTATAGAAAATGTTTAGTGTTTACTTTCTTTTTAACCTACACAAGTTGTTATTGTGGCTATAAAGAGATAGGGAGAAGATTATTTAAATGAGACTTGCAGTAAAACTCCTAAGTGGTTTGTGTTTATATAACATGAGTGTACATGAAGAAATTTTAAATGCAGTGGAGGAATTCAGTGTTTTCTTAAAATGGTGCCCTGCCTTTTGCTGTCTGTATGATGCAGGAAAATAGGGCTTGCAGGATGTATTTATAATTCTGTGACTTGCTGTGTGATCTTGGATAAGTCCCTGATTTATTTCATCATGTTTTCCCCATCTGTTAAATGATGAGAATTCCTGCTCCATTAGAGCACTTCAGATCTGTAGATTAGAAAGTGCAATTTCAGTTCTAAGTATTTATTGTGCTTTGTGCATGTTTGGCTAAGTTACCTTGTAAAAACATTTCTTGCAGCAATACACTAAACTTTATTTTAGAATATCACTCAGGACAGACATATGTCTGAACTGTTGTGTTTTTCGTTTTCCCCCTCTGCAGTCAATTATGGAAAGCTACTGTAGAGCTTCCTAGAGGAGTTCCTGTTCGGTATCGGTATTTTAAAGGGTACTTCCTAGAACCTAAGGTATGTACAATTTTTTCTATTTAGTGGTCTCATACTTAGTAAAAAATTCTCTTATTTGAAGTAAAAAGGATTTTCTGAGTTAAACTTGAGTTTTTAGAGATAAATCTTAAATTGCAACATATGAAACATTAAAACACTTGTGGAAATACAAGCAGTTCACTTCTGGAAATACATGACCATATGCTGTTAACTTTAATTATTTTTGTTAAATTGTCTTCTCTCTTTTTACCAATGTTAGGGTTTTAAAAATTCCAGTGATAGTGAAATGCCTGACATTATAATAAAGCTTCCATTATACGGTGGAATTCTCATTAGCTGTAGTGGGGCTATAACTTCTGCACTTACAATAGAATCTGGACTTCAGCAGGGCAAGGATATCTAGCATGGAAGCAAGTGAGAGCAGGAGAAAAATGGTTAGTGTGAGCAGGTGTATTTAAATTTGCCTGATCTACTACAGTTTTTAAAATTACTGCAGATTTTTTGGTGAAGCATGAGAAGTATTAACTAGCTTTTGTGCTGCATAATTAACATGTTACTCTCTTGAGACTGAAAAAGTGAAATAAGGAATGGGGCATCCCAGTGTTTTCTCTAGGTTTGTATATAGGTATTTGCATGACTTGGGCAAAAAAACCCACCGAGAGACAGACACAGATGTGTTTTGCAGGTATTGATGTCAAAGCTGCATGTCAGTTGAACGTGTATGGCAGTACTGGTCTGTAGAAATTGTACTAGGGTAAGGGAGAAGTTCTTCAGATTAGGGATGAGACTGCATCTAGAAGAAAGTTGGACTAATTTGGGAAAATAAGCAGCTACTCTTCAACTGTTTCTCTTAATAACAAGTAATAACCGTAAGAAGTAACCCATTTAAAGCTGTCTTTGCTGTCTTTCTTACTCTATTAATATCCTGTAGCTGTTCACCCTAGGCTTTAGTTCATTGAAGTTGGGTTTATGAAAGCTGTAGCTAAATATGTAAAGGAGTTACAGAATCATCTGGTCTGTATCTCTTAAATATTTTAAATTACTGTCAAGAACTTCTAAGTTTTTGTCAGTTGGACTAGGCTTTCTTTCACTGAAAAAACATGACAGGTATCATCTCAGTGAAGGATACTAATTTTAAATGAGGCATGAGACACTGCATTCTGGTTTTTTTCATTACAACATGTGAAATAGTCTAATCTGAAATGGATGTTTAAACTGTCTTTATTCTGAGGCAAAAGAAGGGAAGTCCAATAATTAGATTTATTTTTCTGAGGTCAAACTGAGGCCAAAAGTAGATCAGTTCTTATAGCCTATCAGCTCTGATAGAACTCATTTTTTGCAAATGCCCGTAAGTTTAAAATGTAAGCAATAGGTCATTAGAAAAAGAACACCTAGTGAGAACAGTGTGGCAGAAAATGTGCTCATAGACAACAAAATTTCCGTTTTATTATTAAAAAAAGTTTACAATATGTATTGGTGAGTGTGTTTCTTTAAGTAGGTGCTCTGTATCGTGCACGCTTTATGTACCGTGTGATGCAGAGTCTGCTAAGGTAAGTATAAATTTTATGGAATACCAGCATAAAGAGCTACTCTATATAGGAAGGAGGAAAAAAGAAAACCACCCTACAAAACAAAGTATGTGAATTGCCAGGGTACATGGTTATCCACTTAGTAGTGTCTAGCCTGTACCTGTTGAGTGCACAGGACTTTTTCTCGTAACATACAGTCTTTTGAAGGAAGGAATTCCAGCTACAATGTTTTCTTCCTCTTGTAAATTTTTTGAAGAACAATGAAAAAGCAGGATCCTTTCTAACAGGAATATCATGCACAGTATAGTGCAAATGAGACAGTATATGGAGGACTTCAGCATTTAACAACTCTGATAAGGAAAAGATACTTCTAAGTTACATTATTCTGAATATTTTTATATCAGTGATTTTTTTCAGTAGGCATTGCATGTGATTAATCTCCTAATTTGATAGGCTTGCAATATATGTTCCTTCAGACACTGTTAGCTTTTTATATCTATGCAATTTTGTGTATCGTGGCCTGCAGTAGGATAACTTAAATACATGTTCAGTCTTAAATATTAGTTTGTCTGAACATATGAATTTGACACCACATAAATGAGTAAATTGTGCTGAAGACAGATCCAGCTGAAGTTACTGTTCCTTTCTATAACAGCTGGGTATTTGAAGATGCTAGAGATGGACATGGTGGCGAAGCTGGGAGTGATACATGTTTACACAGAGAAATGATAGTTCTCATATCCAAAATAGTGCTACAGACTAGATGTGACAATACATATAATAATTCAGATTTTTGGAAAAAAAAAAAACCAAACACAAAAAACCGCAAACCACCAAAACCCAAATAAGAAAGTATTTTTCTTACCTCCCTTTAAAAAAAAAAAAGTCATCATTTGATCTCAGTTTAAATTGTTTTGCTTGAAGGATAGTACGATGTCATGGAAAGTTTCGTTTGTTTGCACTGAAGCATTTTGTTAACAGATTGTGGTTATGTAAACAGAGATTATTTTTTTATATATATAATATATTAAAATTTATAGAATATTGGTAGGAATACAAATAAATTAATGTATATACAATGAACATTTTACTGTAAAATTGGTGCAAGTCTTGGCTCCTGCATATCAAGGGCTTTTACTATGTTGTAAACATTCTCATGATAGCATGTCATCTTAAGCATTTTAAAAGAAAAGTAAATAACATGTACTTGATTAAATAAGACAGTAATTTAAACTATTTTGCTCAAGGCTTGTTCTTTTCTGAAACATAGGCTAGTACGAGTTACCTTCCTGTGAGGATCTTCCTATGTTTTATTCTACACTTACCTTCTGTTTGTTTGGGGTGGGGGGGGGGGAAAGAACCAAAACCCCTTTGTCTAGAATTTTAGTTCTTGTGTATATCTCATGTTTTAGGAGAATGCTTTGATATGTATTGTTTGCATGAATTGTATTTGAAAACCTTTATGAGGAAAATAATGTATCTTATTCCGTTAAGCTGTGTTCTGTATTTGTTTTTCCAACAGTAAATAAGCATGCAAGTTCAGGGTTATTTCTTTCAAGGAAAGTGTGAAATAACTAAGCTATCCATGCGTGTAGCAGGACTTCTAAAACTGGATCAGTGAACATTTTCACACTTGGGAGAGTATTGCTCAATTATAGAGGTTTCAAATGAGACTTAAATTTACTTTTCTAAAATGTAAATAAATGCATTTAGTGCCTGGAATATAGTAATAAAGGTGAAACTTGGGTCTAGACTCAGTAATTTCTTTAATATCAGAATGCCTTAGAAAAGCTTTAGCTAGACTAGTGGTTAGCAAGATAATAACAAAGGAACACCTGCTGTGACTGTGCAGAGATGGCAGATTGTGTATTAAACTGTTTTTGGAAATACTGGAGCTATAAAATCTCTATTTAGCCCAGGACTTCCTGGCAGGTGACTTACATGTGCTGTTGTCTTGCAAAGTTAGTTACGGTGGCTGAATGTTGGTTGATTGGGTTTGTACTTAGTTGTTGTCCCTTACATGATACAGAAATCGAGAGAGATTTTTCTCAGAAATCCAGCATTAGCAGTTAAGTCTAATTTAGCTGTTTTGTGTTCTTGAAGTGGATTAATATTCTTGAAACACAGTTTTAAGGCGTAAAGTGCAGTTGGATAAATGTGTGGTGTTTTTAAGGTTTTGTTTTGGTTTTTTTTTTGTCCCCCTAATGCTTACTGTGTTGTGCTGCCTTGGATCAGGGGTTTTGGAACTGGCCTCTTAAATAATCATTTAGACATCCACAGAAGTGCTTTTATTTTTTTTAATTGTACTGAGCAGCCAAGCACTTGATGCAGAGTGTGCATCAGACTGCTTTGAACCTCTGGAATATTGTGCTTAATAGGCATTTTACCCTTCATTGCAAAAGCCTCTAATGACTACTGGGGGACCCTCCAGCTTCTGACAATGTAAGAAGACTTGATTTTTTTTTAATTTTTTTTTATTTAGAAAATTCTTGAATGTCCTTTTAAAACTGCATCTGATGTTCAACTAAATGTAAATTGAACAACTAAATGTAAATTGAAAACGTATTTGCTTTTTAAAAAAAATTCTGTGTGTTAGTAGAGAGGGATCCATGCTGTACTGTGGCACTTACAGTGTACAGCCCACTGGGATGCTTGATATGAGATTTGAGTAGGTGCCTTTTTAAGACTGTCCTAGCAGAGGCTGACTTTTTTAGGTAATGGTAGCATACTATGAATATTGCTGTCATTGCCATACACTTCTGCTACAGGCTGATCTGACCTGGGCTGTTGTTCAAATGTGATCAGTATATGCCACTGAAATTATTTTAGTATTTTAACCTCATTGTAACAATGGCTTCTGTTACATGTAATTAAAACATTATTTAAATACCTATAAAGACAAAACCGGTCTGAGCATGGATTATGAGAAGGCTCTTAGTCATGTCTGTGCCTGTTCTCTAACCCATTGTCCTTTTTTGCTGGGTAGCTTTGCTTGGCTTTTATTAGTATGGGAAGTGTTGAGTGTTCCTGGGATTAAATGCATAATCAGCCCACTATATTCCTTTCAGGGGACTAAATTTTGCTGAATGTATCCAGTGTGTTGTGCTTATTGTTGGGATAATGTTACTCAAATTATTGTTCATAGTTTTAGAATTAAAATTAAAATGGACAATTACAGTAGTGTAAGAAATAGGCTGGCACTGGTATTCTAATACAGTATGTTGGGGGTTTCTACAAGGGAAAACCTATGCTTGCCTTTTGAAGAAAACAGCTTAATCCATGTTTAGGACAGGCTTGCATTCCCCAGGTTCACGAGCTGTAAGTTCTGTATGTGTTCATGGGGGTCACTGTTGGAGAGCTTGCAGGCCTGCATGGTGTTAGGAAATGGTAGCCTCCCTGCTGGCAAACACTGGTTTCAGCTTTGGACACTTGAGATTGTGACATGCAAGTGTGGATCTGCTATGAAAGAAGAGGGAAGAAACGTCTCATTATTCAATTTTCTGGAAGTCCATGAGAGTGATTGTTGTGGCAGCAGTGAGAAGATGGGAATTAAAACTGCCCTGTAACAGGAATAAACTGAAAACAATAGTATCATCTTACTTGACTTATATTTATGTGCATTTTATCTTTAAAGCGGAACTTTAAGCATGCGTATTTTATTCTGACATGACCCTTAAGCATAGACGCCTCTGAATTCATTAGAAAAACTGAGTGGTTTTTAGCTAAGACTCACAGAGCAAACCTGTCTTACTGAGCACTTTTTAAATATTTGGTGTTTGCTGTTAATTCATCCAAAAGCATAGTAGATTAAATGTGTTCGATACATGTCAAGAAATCCCATCTGCTGCTAAAGAATTTATTTGGTGAGCAGTAAGATAACAAAATGTTATGGTACTATGTAATTATACTGCTGAGTTTGAAGCTTGTCTGGATGTCCCTGTTGATCTGAAATCTATTTAAATGAGCACCTGAAGTACTGGGATGAGTTGGCATTGAAGCTTCCATGACTTTGCAAGTCTTTTTGGAAATAAGAGTTACTTAGCCCCAAAACACCAAAATGACAAACTCTGCAGGTATTTGGCAGTGCTTCTCATGACCAGTAGTAAGAACCACACAATGTTAAAGGAAACTTGTTAGGGTGACCGAGCTGGGATCAGGCATGTTCTTTCTGTTAGCCAGTGGTGACCTAAAAGCTTTAACCTAGAAAGCTATTTAAAACTTTAAATTCTTCTGAAAGAAGAGATTGAGTTACTGTTCTGATTATCTGTCTGAGTCTTGGCTATGTTTGTCAACAAATGCAGTCTTTTGAGGGACAGTAGTTTCCTTTGGTGAAAGAATCTAGTTTGTCCTGCTCCACATGGAGTAGAGTGCAGGGGCTTCACTGCTGGCTGATTGGATTTTATCAGTGTCTTTTTCCTTCTGAGGCAGCAAAATTCCAAGTATTTATGTTTTAACTAGATGGTAAATAATTTGCTCTTCTGTACCATAACTAAAATAACTGACTTACAGACTTTGAATTAGGCAAGCAAATTTTGAGGGAGAACCCACCCCTGCAACTGTTAATTGCATGAGTAGATGCTGAGTGCTGTTTGGAATTGGAGATGTGGGATATGTTTTTTCATAAGTTGTTGCTGTAGTATCTTAAAAAAAAAAAAGCAATCACACTGAACGAGTTCAGAGACATTTTTTTTTTTTTTTCTGAAGGAAACTAAAGTAGTCCAGCGGAGTAGCTGTAAGCAGTAAAGATTTAATAATTCCATGTAACTTTTTCACCCTGTCAGACTCTGTCACAAGTTTTGTTGTGTGTATACCTGACAAATCAGGTAGCATCATCAGCAGTTGCAGGAGTAAGAAACAAGCCTGATCTGTTTTCTTTCTCTCTTTCATTTTCTCTCTCTGTCCCCCTCTCCTCCTTCTTTTTCTCTCTTAAATCTGTAAGCTTAGTCCACAACCATCCCAAACAGCTTCATGGGTAGAAAATCAGATATAACAAAAGAAATTATTGCAGACGTTTAACTTTTAAATTACAGACTATCGATGGTCCCTGCGAAGTCATAGTTCACACGTGGGAGACTCATCTACAACCACGATCAATTACCCCTTTAGGTATGGGCATCAACTGCATCTGTTTGAGGCATATGCATAAGATTGCTAATATGCTGCACATTGGTTAGAGGGTTTGATAACTATAGTTTTAAAATACTTAAATTTATTGATGTGTTGGAGGTATAAACTCTTTTTTTTGCACAACATGGGCCTTACTCTCAAAATATATGTATATAAAGTGGCTTAAAAATGGAGTGGATGTGAAATTTTTTGCTGCCATCCTTAAGATTATGTGGGTTGTTTTTTTATTAATTCGGAATTGTAACAATTTTCTGTTAGTTTGATTATTTGAGACTAAGGATCCATATTATTTTTTCAGAGAAAATGTGGGGAGGGGGAGGGTGTGAAATCACTGCTGTTTTTATTTAACTGCTATTTCATTAGTAAAATTTTAAAGCAAAAATTCTTAGTTGGGCTTCTTTAAGTAAATGGATTCATGTAAATAGAAACATGAATGGGCTTATTTACCTGGCAGTTTAGCAGAAGTTTATTTTGCTGGAAGAAAAGGTGGCATGCAGACTTGCATTGAGTTCCTAATGCTTTTCTGAAAAGGGGAAAAGTTTGGGTCTTAAGAGGGACTGAAGTAACCTTTGAATGTAGCTTGTAATTTAGATCTCTTCTGCTTCTATGGGATGGCATGTTTTATACGCTGTTTTTCCTAGGCTATGAAAAATGTTATTTTGTCCACACTTAGGAGTTAACATCTATTAAATCCCTTCTGATGCATTGAAAAAATGTCTTTTGTAAAGAAGCTGGTATTAAAGAAACTGTTTATGAATAGTACCACGATCACATTTTCCTCCCCCCCCTTTTTTTTTTATTTAAATTGAATTAGTTAAGTGCATCTATTCCTGTAACAAGATTATGTTTCTGTATTTGTCAGTAACTGATTAGGGAAGCAGCCTACCTTCTGTTAGTGTCTAGACTTTAAATTTTGATAACTTCATTCCAAACAGTTCAGATATATTTCCCCTTACCCCCCGCCCCCAAAGTAATACTCAGTGCTTCTTAAGTGGTCTTTAAAAAAATGCAGCAAAACCAGGATGTTAGCACTTGGTCATTATGATGCTAAATTGTTGCCTGTGGTTATTAAAAATTGAGGGCAGGCCCATGACTATTCTTAGGAAAAAAAAAGGGGGGGGTTAATGGCTGTAGAGACAAAATTTTATTAAGATTTATGTTTTGAGAAGTGTAGAATTTGTTTAGACTACTGCAGTTCTGTTAATGCTTGTGAATTTACTTAGTTTTATCCTTACACTCTCCAAAGTTTTAGTAACTGAAATCTTAAGTCACTAAGTGTGAAATGAATGTTTTGAATATTTCATCCTAGGTTGGTTTCTGTCACCTGGGCAGAATAAGCATTTTAATTGTGACTAAGTTGATTTAGAAGCTTTAACTATCTTCTTGTATGTTTGCAAGAAATTTTAAGTGTCTTTGACACTAACAAGAAAAACATCATAGATTCTAGTGGAATGTAGATATTATCAGCAAAATACTGGAGCAAACTAGGAAATTATGCAACCTTCTTGCTTTTCTCAGTTCAGATTACTTCAGGTAAAACATCGTACAGCGTTTCACGTGTTGATTGGTTTTTCTTGTAGAAACTAAGAAAAAGCATAAATTGGGGACAAAGCTTTATAGAAGGTTGCAATAAACATGCTTATTCTTTGTTTCAGTTTTCCTACTTTTTATTATACTTTTTAGAAGTGAAATGGAAAAGTAGAATTAATTTAACTTGGTAATGATTCTTTATAATGTGAATATTAATTACTTTCTTTCATTCTTTTCCCCTCCTTTTAATTCTAGAAAATGAAATTACTATTGACGATGGATACTTTGGAATCCGTAGTAAGTGAGATGTATTGACCTTTACTCTTTACCACGTATTTAGTTTTAACAAGATTAGGTGTTGTAGTTGAAAAATACTAGAAATATTAAGCTAGTTTTGATAGGAATTGCCTGTAAGTGGTTTTCTCTGCTTACACAGCTATTTTTGTGTCCAGCACTTGTGAATTCACACTCAGGCTGTAATCCTTCTAAAGTTAATAAAAGACTGCTAGGAAGAGTTGAAGTGTTGTCAGTGTGCTGGTGTTAAACGTTGAAATTTGCAAACTTTAGATCATGTGCATGTATCTTTGGAAATACAGAATATAGACAGTTAGTTTTCTCTTAACACCTAGCCTTAGAAAAAAACTTTTTGTGCCTAGAAAAATACTAAATGTACACAACCTGCCTCTTCAGGTAGGCACATAACTGCCAAAACCTCTCATAAGCTCAAACCTCATGTTCTTGTGTGTGCGTATGTCTCGCTTCTGGCAGTTCTAACCCACCTCTTGCTTAATATTCAATCCTGTGGCGCCTCAAGTAACACTTTGTCATGTCATACATCATGTCTTAAAGCTTTTCCATTTTTTCTTGATATCTTCATTGAATGATAACGTTTTATTAGGAACTCTTCAGAACTGTGGGGTCTGCTTCAGCACCTGGTCTGGCAGCTTGGGCTTTCTGGCCGTCTTGCTTGTAGGCTTTCCTTGTCCTGATGGTGAGGTTGAGGGTTCTCCTCCATGCTTTGATTCCCCATTGTATCCGTTGCTGTATCCTGTCCTGCAGATTTACACTGCTTTACAGGCATTGATTATGATGAGCTAATTTGTATCTCAATAGAAACAGGGAGTCTCAAGTTGCTTATGATTCTTCAGGTTTTCTGTCATTGTTACTCCATGGATTGAGAGATTCCAGGGCAAGGGAACGTTATGTTTGCCTTTGGAGACTTAGCACTTGATACCATAAATAAAATTAACACTGGAATACTTAGTGCTGTCCTGCAGACAGTTTACATGTGAAGCTGGCGAGGATCATTGTTCCTATTTAATCCCTTTAAAAGCCAGCAAATGACTGCAGTATCTGTTGTCTATTCTGGGTAGTTCAGAACAGATAGGTGAGAGGATGCAGTTGCTCTGGAAATACTATTGAATAACGCTAGTGTTAAGGAGGATTGTCTGGAAGATGGTGCCAGAGGAACTGTATTTATATTTTGTATAATAAACTCTGTAGATATCCATAAAATAAGTTATTAAAGCGTCTTCTATTTTTTTTGTTTAATTTTTGATAGATGGTATTGAAACTGTGGATGCTGGGTGGCTGACATGTCAAACAGAAATAAGATTACGTCTGCATTATTCTGAGAAACCACCTGTAGTGATATCTAAGAAGAAATTTAAAACATCAAGGTTTAGGTAAGAGCCTGCTCATCTCAGTTTGCAATTTATCTCATGTTAGTTGTCAGTACTAGTGATTCTTTTTTACTTAATGTAGCCTTTAAATTAATTTTGGGTTGCTAATAGGGGTGTATTATCAGGCCAATTTCCAAGTATTTAAGCACTTTTTAAAAATATGGTGATAACATTAGACCAGTGGTGTGTTTCAGTTAACTCATTATTAATGTACTGTCAAAAGAGTTTCTTCTGTTTCAACAAAGGAAGACAAACACCCAAACAAAACCATTCTAGTGTTGCTGCTGACTTAATACTTTTCAGCTCTTGCCTTTCTGATAGTTATTAAGCTATTTAATGTATATAAAGCAGACATGTTATCACAAGTTAAGCAGTAGGTAACAGGTGTCTCTCACAAATATTTATTCCATACTTGCCTTGGTGTTTCCTGCTTCTTGTCTGGAACTGTAGTGTTCTTAAATAGTTCTCTGCTGTTACTTTCAGAGAGTTTTCTTGTTTGTTCTTTTTTTTTCTTAACTTTTTGAAAAGAGCAGAATGGAAGTGGAAGTTGGGGGAAAGGGAGAAGGCTTCCAGGTTTTTTGTTGATTACTACTTTTTATCCTTACCAAAGTAAACAGCCCTTTCCATTTAATACATGGTTAATCCTCTGCTGGCGTTACAGATTTCCAGTCAGCATGGATGGTGGAGATAATAGCATTCTCAAATCGCTTCTGTTGCTATTTAGATCAGTTTGATGGTTTTTATCTGCAGAGGTGTCTCAAAAAGCAGTTGACTGACAGAAGTGTGTATCTTAGTCCTGATGTTTTGAGGACTGCGCTATTGCCCCGAGTATTTGATCTCCTTCCCCTATTGAATTTCTGGGACCTGGAGCTTGCTCTCTGTTTCCTGCCTCCTGTTGCGTGTGCATGCACACCTACTCCTCCCCCCCCCGCCCCACCTGCATCTTTCACAGTCTTTTTTTGTAGAAAAAAAGAGTTGAGACTTACAAAAAATCCTCTCCTCCTTAACTAGAGCCCGAGACATCTCTGAATGCTTGATGATGGTTACTACTAACAATCCTCAGTAAAAGTGCTTTTTCATAACAAAATTTTTAGGTAGTTTGTTAGCCATGTCTTACCAATGGGAAAGAGGGGAGCAGGAGTGCTCAGATCCTTTAACAGACTAACTGTTTCTCCCTCTAATCTTGGATACAACCTGCCTTCTTGTTTGGAAAGGATAGTGTTTCCCTGTTTTCTTTAATGGAAAATATTAAAAAAAACCAAACTGATTTGTATTTAATTGCTAGAAATCAGACTTTGAGTTTGTAATGTTGAGCAACTTCCAGCAAAGTGATTTACAGATCACTCAGTTAACCTGGGAGTTATTTCTGTACTGTGTGCCTTACTTTGATCTGACACTTTTAAAAAATTTTTATCCTGCCCCCGCCCCCCCCAATTCCAACTCTTCTGATGAGGGGAAAGGTTATTTAATACAACATTCTTCAGTGAGAATTAATACTTATGTCCTCTCCTCTAGAGCTTTGCAATTTTTTCCTTGTGTGTTATGACAGGTAGAGAGAACAATTTCTGAAGCCTGATCCTTGTCTAAATTAGATGGCTGAATCCAGACTTGATAAGCTGGATGAATTCATTAGATACTCTGTTCTCCACATTCTGCCTAAAAAGTTAGGTAGCTTTTGTGACTCACTTGCTATGACAGTGTTATTTTTAAAGTCTGTAGAGCATCTGTGTTGTGACCTCTTTTGTCATGAGGGTATTTACAATATGGACCTAGTGTAAAGGACTTCTATGATTTAATTGTTTGTTTGAGATATGACTTCAGTTTTACTAGTGAATTGGCATCTAACTAAATGATAACTTTTTAATCTTGTCTGTTGCTTAGATGATTCAGAAAGGTATTTAGATTATTCATATGTGCTTCCATCACTGGCATAATTCACTCTGGAAGATTTGCTCTGTATAATAACAAATTCTGAGTCTTGGCGAGGCTTATTCTTCTCAGTCCAGGATTTTTCAGAAATTGCATTCAGTATATGTTTAAATGGTAATTTAGGATTTCTCGAGGGACTTCCTAATTACTTCAGAATATCTTGTTTATGTCTAACAGAATACATGTATCTGACTTATTGGTGTTCAGAGAGACTTAAAGTTGTGTCTGTGCACTTAGCAGCAGCCTCCAATGTTCAGGTATTGATCTTGATTGCTGCTGTTTTCAAGTGTTCTTAATTAGTCTTTTGGCATTATGGGTATCAATCTGTGGAGAAAAGCTGTCTATTTGGCAACTCAAATAATTAGTTTGGTGGAGAGCTGCTTCCCAGACTATTACTACAGTTTTTGCATTTATCCAACTTCCAGTTTTAGAAGTGACCTGAGCAATTAAATCTGACTGAAATAAGATTTAGACAACAGCTGCAGCCTCTAACTTCTGTGAGGGCCTGCTGCGTACACTGCTCTCCTGTAGATGGCGGTGTTGAGAAGAATTCTTGTGCTGTATGATCTTCTGCTCAAGCTTCCTTCTAATTCTTCAGTATTTCTAAAGGCACTCCTGTGACTTAACCATTTGTTTTGTATTTCTGGTTGATTAGAGTAAAATTGACTCTAGAGGGCCTAGAGGAAGATGAAGATGACGAAGAGGGCCAAGAGAAAACATCCCCTACTGTCCCTCAGAAAATGGCAAACACTGTGGAGTTCTCCTTAATAAGTAACAACGAATATAAATGTCGACACTCTCAGCCAGACTGTGGCTATGCTTTGCAGCCAGACCGATGGATAGAATACACTATACAAACCATGGAGCCCGATAACTTGGAATTAATCTTTGATTTTTTTGAGGTATGTCTGTTTACCACTAAGAAGCAACTCCAGTCTGCCTTCAGAAGTTTAAGGAGTCAATTACCATGAAGATTTCACTATTAGGATAGGGCTATTGCCCGATATTCTTAGATCTTTTGGACTTGTGTAAACAAGCTATGAGACCATTGGGTACTGCCCAATTTTGCTGAAAGGTTTTGTGAGTCGTCTTTGTGGTACAGAAAGCTTTGCAGTTTCTGCTTCTTTAGAAGTCAGTACAAGTAAGACTCAAGTCTTAGTGTGCAGCATTGCATGTAGTTAGGTTGGCTTGATTTTTATCCTTTACCAGAGATCAGTTTTGCTTGTTCTCTTTTAATCTGAGCAATGTGTAGATGTACTAGTTAAATTGCAAGTATTTGAGCTTGATTTTTACATTATAAACAAAGGGATTTCTCTGAACCAGTGCAAATTAAAACAGTGTGCTTCCCAATTCTCACTACTATATCTATTATTTTGCACTTTTTTCCTGAAAGATTTTAATATTCAAAGTCCTTTTAAAAAGAAGACAACTTTTGTCTCTTCATACTGTTGATAGATCACTGTTCATAATTGTAAGGTGAATACATAGTTTCTGAACAGGATGATGGTAAAGAAATATATGCTCTGCATGCTAGTTGCCCTCTTCCTTCCCTGCAAATGAATGTTATTTTAAGCATATATATTATTCCAGTTCATCTTTGTTCTAAACATGACTTGGGCTTTTTAGAAGACAGACTATTCCACACATGCCATTTTGATCTGAAAAGCTTATAAAATCCAAGAGTTTTCAAAGACAAATGTACATGATTTCCTAGATTTCCATCAACAATTTCATATTCTTTGCATATTCTTTCATATTTTTGCAACATACTGTTATAGTAAACAATTTTTAGCCTGAAATTAACCTTTTCTGTAGCACACAAGAAATTTCCGTTACATCAGTGCCTGTCTGCATCTTCCTGAGGAGCTAGGTTTCCATGAGAAAGAAGAGTTTGTTTAGCATTCTCGCCTACATATAACGTTAGGTGTTTTGGGTTTTTGTTTCTTTTGTTTTTAGGAAGATTTGGGCGAGAAGGTAGTACAAGGCGATGTGCTCCCAGGTCATGTAGGTTCTGCCTGCCTCCTGTCATCCACAATTGCAGAACTCGGAAAGAGAGCTGGAATTCTTACACTTGCTATTATGAGCAGAAATCCAAGGAAGACAATTGGAAAAGTTAGAGGTACGGTTGATGCAAACAGATATAGATAACTTTACTGGAAATCATCCGTTGTCTATTGACATGTGAAGCATTTGGTATTTTTCTTGTAGTGGACTACATAATTATTAAGCCGATCCAGGGATACACTTGCGATATGAAGGCTTCATATGCAAAATATTGGAAACCAAGAACAACTTTAGATGTTGGACACAGGGGAGCAGGAAATTCTACAACAACAGCTAAGTAAGTTCACTTGCATTTTAATCTGGGAGGGGTGTGTATGTTTAGGTTCACTGACATCAATTGTGGAAGTGGACAGTTTAAAATAAAAAGCTACAACCCATAATCATTTAAGTCACTTCAATATCAAATGTGGATTTTCTGTAAAACAAAGACTTTTGATTTGTATTTCTGTTGTTTCAATGGACTTCTGTGCCATGCTGCATCTAACATTTTTCTCTGCTGTTATTTCAGACTTGCGAAAGTTCAAGAGAACACCATTGCCTCTCTGAGGAATGCTGCTAGTCACGTATGTACGCACATTTGCACACACCCATATACTTAAAACTTGCTTGGCTTGTGTGTTTAACTTCCATGATTCGATACAATGAATGGTAATTGCACTGATACAAAATTACATCAAATCACCATGGAAATTCCCTGAGAGACAGGAAGGGAATTAATAGCTAGATTAGACTCTCATTCTCAATTTTTTCAAAAAAAACCCAGCTTCCATCTGGTGGTGTTCTAATACAGGGAAAATTTTAATCTCAACCCTGCAGAGACATGGGTTGGAATAATTTTGAACAAACGAATAAAACTTTGGCTCTGCTAGAGTTTGTCAGTATGGTCTTAGGTTGCAAAGGTCTCGCTCAGGAACTGCTCAGTACCTAAAATTGGTGTCCAAAAATCAGACTTGGGAGCTGAGCTGGTAGAATAAAACAATTCTTTGTTTCGGTGCTTGCTACAGTGAAGACTTTGAATCCTAAGATGAGACTTTCAGTTTGGGAGATACTAGTTTCAGGTGCTTAAATTCTGTGATTGAGGTGGTTGCTTTTATTCGTTCCAATAATCACAGATCACTTTAGTGACAGAGATAAGACTGATCTAGACAACATAGTGAGGCACTGCAGCGGAGTAGCTGGAGTCAGAAGCACATTCAGAGGTTCTTTGTCTAGCTCCAGTTTTCACAGTGAAGAGCTGTGGTTACAGTTACATAAAGATGCTGCTATGAGATCACCTGCCGCTTAACTAGTAGGGATCCTAAGCCTTTTCAGGTACTTTTTCACCAATGTAGATTCTTACAAAACATCTTTTGAAGTTAAATGGGTAGGAGCAGGATCTAGAGTATTATGCTTATTGGCTACTGATTCTGGAATACTGTGCTCCCCACGAGTCAAAGCTGAAAGCTTTCTCTCATTTGGGAGTCAGAGTATAATTTGAACACAGTGCCTGGAACATGCACTGACCGCAGAGCAAAAGAAAAGTGCAGCTGCTAAATGATCCTTCTGAATGATAGTTCTTCATTTCTGCGCGGATGCTGCTAGCTTAAAAGCTTTTAAAAAAGTGCACAAGAAGTATGCATTCAGGCCGAAATTTACTATGAAGTAGTCAGCAGCATCACCAGAAAAGTATTTTAAACTATTTGCAGATTGAAAAGGCTGAAAGCTGCCTCTCTTAAAATATTACACTGAGAAAAGGGCTGAAAAAAGCCTGTCCTGTTTTCTTTCTGTACTGATTGAAAAAGTATGTGAGTCAGGATCATAATTCGATGAATATTATTCTTGGAGACCTTTCAAAGGAATGATTTAAAGACAGTGAAAATAAGTAAAAAAAAAAAAAAAAAGTGTCTTTATCTCTTTCTTTCTGGCCCTCTCTCTTTTCAAAAAGGTTGTACTTGGAGCTTTTGTTTGGTCTTCCTTCCTTCTTAAGCTTAGCAGAAAATAACATACAGTTGAAAAAGATAGGAGAATACTGGATGTAGCTATTTCTGCTCTTGCCTATGTTAGTAACGCAGTAGTAGTGCATTGTCACTAATGACTCCAGAAGCTCCTCAGTATATGGAATATCTCCCTGAAGCTTTAGCAATTTGTAGCAATCGCTTGGCTCGTGGTGGGGAGGAGGGAGGAAGGTCACTGCAAAGGCATGTCTGTTTAAAAACATCATCTTAGCATTTCTCTGAAATCAAGTTTACAATACTTGAATGTTACTAGAGGGTTTACAAGGTTAAGCAATGTATGTATATCAGAGCTGCATTATCGTAATTAAAATACTTTCCCATGTGATTTTTTTTTTTTTCATTTGTAATCCGTTGTTGAGTATGGTTAAACTGGTAACAGCCAGTTGCATTCAACTTCTGGTTGATGTCCAGGACCTGTGAATACTCTCAAATTGTCTGCAGTTCTGTAGTCCTTGTGCATAAAGAGCTAATGGGTTTTGGTTTATTCTGTGTGGTTTTAATTTTTCTCTAGGGAGCAGCATATGTGGAATTTGATGTACATCTTTCTAAAGATCATGTCCCTATTGTATACCACGATCTCACATGTTGCATGGCCATGAAAAAGGTAAAGATGATGATATTTGTATTTTATATTTAAATGTTACCATTCCAGAAACTAAAACACCAATCTCTCATAGAAATAATTCTGGGGAATCAAGAGATGGAATGGGAATAAATACGCATAAAATAAAGTGGAGAAGTTGAGTTTTTCCTTTTGATGTTGTAGCAACAGCATTTCAGATGCATGGTTTGAGACTCTTCAGGCCTACATTGTAGTGGGGTTTTGGGGTTATTTTTGGCTTTTTTTATTTATGGTTTGGAAGAAAAATGCAGAGAACTCCACTATATTCAGTAGCACCTCTGGGATTCTTCTAGACTGTCAGAGTAGTAACTTCTGGTTGTTTCTTTTTTGAGGGAGAGTTAGTGTGATTCTCAGTATGACTTCTCACTCCTGCTGATACTTAAATGTGTACTTCTTGAGCATATACTCATAAGTGCTCTTTAGGTTAAACTGAAATCTACCTTGTTTGGTATCTCAGTAGTGGCCAGTAGATGGGAAGTAGAAAAGCGGAAGAAACAAGAATCTCCTTCATTTAGGGAGTTTTATTAGCCACAAATGGCTTGGCTTCCATTAGTTTTTTCTAACTCTTTAACCCTCTTTTACTTGGCATTTTGCTCTGTCCTTTAACTGTGAGGTAAACAATATACTTCATGTCTCGTTGGGACACTCAGTGAGGCTGAAGCACTGCTTTTGGATTGCTCGGTGGAACAGAAGGAAAGGAGTTAAGACAGAGGTTCTAGAAGCAGGAAAATGGCTCTTGAAAGCAAGTGTCCTGTTCCTTTCCTTGTTTAACCTCATGAGAGTATAGCTGTTGTTCCTCCTTTTTTAATCAAAACCCCTTTTCTGCTGTTTTTGTGTTGAGTACTATAGTGTAAGAAGCAGTGAACAGTACTGTTACTTGTACATACAGATAAGCATTCCTTAAAAGGTGCTCTGAACAGACTAACAGAGTACCTCTTAAATACCTAAGTTCTATGAAACATAACAATTGAATGTTTTCACGGAGTAAAGTGACATGACACTCTGTAATAAAGAGAGAGCCGTAGGCATAAGGACCAGTGACACAAAAAAAACCCCCACTGAGGTGCTTTTCTGTCTGGTCTGTTGCATGTTCTCCACTAAGGCCAGGATGCTTGCATTCAGCAGCAGTGCAAAGAGGTTGGACTCTGTTCTGTTCTACTTTTCTTTTCTAGTTCTGGCAGTGAAAACAAGGATAGCGTGGGAGGGCAGACTGCAAGCTAAATTCTCTCTTCTTGGCACTAAGTCTGCATCATCAATCTCTCACACCCATTGCGATATTGCAATTTATATGAAGCTTGGTTTTGCAATTTATAAGAAGCTTGATTTTGAACAGTTTTGGAAATGGAACTTTAAGGGAAATGCATATTAAGTGTATATTGAATCAGTATTGTTTTGTTGAGTAAAAATGCCTTTATAGTGAAGAGGGGAAATGGAAAGAGATTGACAGAATCTCTTTGACACCAGATCTTTATTTTAGAGGCAGGGGGTGTGCGTCTCAGTTTTACCAGGACACTTGCCTTTTTATTAGTTTGAGACACTGGGTAGACAATGATAAAGTAAACTGCTTTGGAGTGGTTTTTAATACATTTCTTTGCTTGCAAACTTTTTTCCTGAATACATTAACTGATCAAATTTTTACAGAATAAATGTGCTAACCTTTTATGAATAAAGAACATGAAGCCTCTGACTTGCATGAAAGACCAGATTCTGTTTTTTCAAATCGGCACCTGTTTTGTGCTTCTGAGTGCCTATGTTGTCTCCTGAAAACTGATCATCTTGCTCATATTATATCATATCACTTGTATCTTTAGCAATAAAAGAGAAAAAATTAGTTGCCTTTAATGTTACCATATTAAAAGCATGTAGGCTTCTTTGTAGTTTTCAGTGGTGCTTAATTATGCATTATTTCTCTTCAAAGAAACTGGACACAGAGCCTTTGGAACTGTTTGAGATTGCAGTCAAAGAACTCACTTTTGATCAGCTACAGTTATTGAAGGTATTTTTCTTTGGCTAGTATGATATGCTATGTGTATAAATTTCAAACTGTGTATGAAGCTTAGACTTTTTTGGAGTAACTGTAGATGGTTTGAGAGAGTGCAAGTTTTAAAAATTGTACAAGTAGAACAAGTAGCTAATTGCAAGGATAGTATTTTTGCACCATCATTACAACTTGAATAACTTTCATTACTTACATTTTCTAGAAGGATGGTCTGACAGCTTTTGTAGGTCCATATCATTATGCTAACATTGATAATATAAAAAAAAAAGGTTGAAAGTGGTGGTAGGGAGTCTTTGAAGAAGAAAAATATCTGTCACAAAGTCTATTTAATTTTCAGAAATTTCCCTGTTAACAAGGGAGATGCAGGTTATATTGAACTCCGCTTTGGAGGTGCGTGTGGAGCTGTAGAAGGGTCCATGATTCAGTGGTATTAATTGGACAAACTGTCTACAACTAATTGATTGGTTTTATTTAATTGCGTTATCACTGGATCTTCCGAACAGAAGTGCCCTGCCTACATAAAAAGGGGGTCAGGGGATGAGATTGGGCCACTGTAGACCCAGCTGAAATATCTGTCCTCAGCCAAGGAAGCATCTGGCTGATCCAAGAACTATGTTTCTTTTCACTTAAAATTACTTGTCTCCTCCTTTTTGTGGAGAGGGAATTTGAATGGAGTGAGGGAGTTGCCCTATGCCTGGCCTGCTTCTATCTCAGTATGTGACTACTTTATAAAATCTCTGTTGGCCCTCTGTGTGCACTTGCTTGGAAACACAAGAGTCTGAACATCTGACAGAGGAGGGTTTAATGTTCAGACTTCCTCATATCTTAATGTTATTAACTATGTTTTGTGTGTTTCTACTCTTGAACACATTTTCTGAATTTTCAGTAAGAACATTTTCAGTTTGGTTTTGAGCTTTCCTTGGAAACTTTACATTTTAAAGTTTGAAAGAAAATTGTGATGTGTACTAGTATTTATTCTTTTACAAATTACTAAAATGGTAAACCTTTAAACGTGGAAACAATTTATAAGGAAAATTAGTTATATTTAACATGTAGTAAGATCTCTATGGGCAGAGTATTTGTTAATTTTACTCTTCTTATGCTCTTCAGCTGGCTCATGTGACTGCCCTGAAAGTAAAAGATCACAATGGTATGTACTAGTTTGCAGAGTCTTAAGATTGATTTATTCCCATGTAATGATATATACTCTGTGGCTACAGTCACTTGTTTTAATCACATTTGGCTTCTTCCTGAACATTTCTAAATGCTTACATAGTTACTTTAATTTTGTAGAGTTCTTTGCTGGAAAGTAAATACCTGGATGGCAGTTATTCCCTGGGGAAGAGGGGACAGGAGGGTAGAAAATGAATGCATAACTAAATATATATTTATGAAAATTCTTAACAAAATTCCTACTAATATTTCCATCTTACACTCCTCTAACTGTACCTTTTTGACAGCTCTTCAGCATTGCTAACACAAACTTTGGTAACTGCTGTAGGGTGTCTTACTGATGCTGTAAATTTTTGGCCTTGATTAATCCCCTTTATAGGGACAACACAATCGGGCAAATTCTCACACATCCTACCTGTCTGGGAAAAGATAAATAATAAGCCTTGACGGGCAAGACTGCTTCTACTGTATGTGATTCAGTGACTGAAACAATGAGGGATGGGGGAAGCTGCTTCTGATTAATATTCTGGCAAGACTTGGGGGTGTGTGTGTGTCAAAAAACTTTCCCACTGGCAAAACAGGAATTGGCTAATGCTATCATTGGAGTAAGTCAGTGTTAGGGGGAAGGCTTATGTAATCAAAAGTTGGACATGATTCCATTCTTTACTCTTAAAGGCCTTATGATTTTGAGCCAGTCTCTTCTTGCTGGGATTAGCAGTGCTATTTGTTTTGATTCAGTATTTTGTATTTCTTTTTAGCATCTTTTAAAGATGAAGAAAATTCTGCTTTTGAGACCCAGCCATTTCCTTCTCTGCAAAGAGTAAGCAGTGAATGTAGAGCAATAGAGATGATGGTTGTGGGACATGAAAACATGCATTTTTCTTTCAGCTTTGCACGCATAGTAAGGGATATTAATTTTTGGGTTTAGGCCTCTGATATCAATGCTGGAACTGAGAAGACAGGCTTTATTATTGGCCACTGGAGCCTTTTCAGCACTTAAAAGTAACAGTTTGCATATCTTTCAAGCTTCTTAATTCATGAACCCAAGTTGTATATCGCAGGATACACACAGTTTTACGGCTGGTTAACATCTGGGCATTGTGTTTTAAAATATCAACAATTGTTTGCTAATTTTGGAAAAAAACCCCTGGCCTTTGGCAGTTCATTGCATACTTTTGGCCATCCAGCAGAGCCAGACATAGAGAAATTATAAGTGAAGTTCTAGTATGTTCCTGTTCATGACTATTTGCCAGCTCTGGGCTTTGTATATTTTTCACAGAAACAACTGTCCAAAACTAGTTTGGTCATACAATTCTTCACAAGAATTTCACATACTTTTTTTTTCTCATCATCATAATGGCAAGCTCATGGGTTTCATACTTAGGACTATGTGTTACTTAAGATACTTTTTGCATTCAAAAGAACTTCCTGGAGAAGTAAAAATGTTTCTTTTTTTTAGGAGTACAAATGGGGCATTTCTCAGACATGTTAAGGTGAATTGACTTGCATTTTTACCTTGTCAAAATTTTGTCCTTAAGGTTTTATCCATTTTTCTGTATTTCCTAACTTTAAACTGAAGGAAAAAAAGGTGTAAATGTTAAAAACTTGGGTTTTTTTAGTCTACTGTTAGACCCCATTGGTGTTAAATTACAATGTATTCTTCTAGTAATTAGCCTGACAGTTGTCGTCCTCTGCTATGGGGTGTCTTCATAGTGAAATTTTTTCAGGTCCTGGAGTCTGTTTCTGAAGATGTTGGGTTCAACATAGAAATAAAATGGATCTGCCAACAAAGGGTTAGTAAATGTACATGTGATTTACTTTGATACTTTACCATTCTTATAGCTAAAGCTTGTCATTTGACATGGCAATTCATGAGTTATAAACAAAGGCATAATTTGGTGGGGTTTTGTGACTTTTGTTTTGTTATAACCCACTGTCTTTAAAAGTGGGAGTATAATAGCACCACTAGCAAATGAACAAGCTTACTCTTAAAACAATAGGAAGTATTTATAGGACTGAGTTCATAATGTGGCTGAGATTGCTTTTAGTAGAAGACCTTTTTTAAAGTGACTAGATCACAACAGGTCAGGCATGCTATATATGGGAAAAGTGACAAGAAATTCAAACTCTCTTGGCCTGGTGCAGGAGCAGCTACAACATGGTGCAGTAATACAATGAATTGTTTCCTTCTAGTCAGCAGTACTGCAGACTCAGCTGGATTGCTTAGCACTTGGTCTAGAAGGATTGTCAAAGCTAGAACTGGAAGCCTGGAGCAGGAGAAAGAAACTAAGTAGAGTGGTAGGTAGAAGTCTGTATGCATGGAGACCCAGAGATGGGTCAACTGCAGAAAGACTGGTACCTGCTATTCTCAAAGACAAAGGATATCTCATTTATTTCTGCAAATCTTGTTGTTGTTTTTTTATATGTAGGAAAAAGCAGTACAAAATGGCTCTAATAGTTTTTAGTGATCTTTCATGGAATTCCTTTGTGTTTTCAAAATTAGAAAAGGCTTCACAGAAACTCTCCCTGCATGGGAAGATGGTGAATTTTTCAGTGAATATTATTGTGGCTAGAATTCATCTGCTCCTCACAGACTGACAGTCCTGTAGAGCTGTAACTAGCATTCAGTAGACTGGAGGAGTGACTTCTGTGTTCAGACTTGCAAACTGAATTTTCGTTTTGCTCAGGCTGAATGAAAAACCATGGCTTCTTAAAATAATTTTAGTAAGCGTTAATTTAAATGGCTGAAATTTGTCCTTTCTTTTTATAGGATGGACAGTGGGATGGCAACTTGTCAACTTACTTTGATATGAACCTCTTTCTAGATATTATTCTAAAAACTGTTTTAATGAATGCTGGAAGAAGGAGAATTGTATTTTCTTCTTTTAATGCAGATATTTGTACAATGTAAGTTGAGATATACAATGTATATTTTTTTTTTTGTATTTGATAATATTTACTTTGGACATAAGAATACCTAACATAACATACATTGGGATTAGATTTAAACTTGGGGTGCCAAAATAGTTGGGAATTGAAATGAGTGATTAGATCACTTTGCCATCTGAGCTGTGCCAGAAATAAAATAGGAGAACAAAGTCAAAGTACATACTTTTGTCAAGTGCCTTCCTGAATGCTTCAGTCTGTCTTGACAACTAAAAAGACTGAGAATTCCTCTGGTATCACAAAGTCTTTTTCAGTCATGCTTAAAGGGTATGCAAGCCTAATTTACAAACAAAATTAATTTTGTTACATTTTTTTCCACTATGTCTGCCTTTTAAAAAGGGCAGAAAATGAAATGGCTTTGAATTACATGTGTTTGGTTTTTTAAGCGGTTTGTTTTCCTTCTGTGTAATGTCATACTGAAGGTATTGGAGCACAGAAAAGCATAGGCGTTGAACTGGGGAACAGTTGGGATGCATATGAACTAACAATGTGCTGTAGTACTTCATAACAAGGAGTGATTTAGCACTATTAATGAAAGGCTTTACGAAAATCTCATTTGATGAAATACCACTGAAGGGTAAATGGGAAGGACAAAACCAAATCAAGGTACTGATAAAAGGACTAAGGAACAAGTGTGTAAGAGCATGTAACATGCTAATCCCAAAACTTTGCTTCCATCTGTTTTCATTTTATACCACCTTCTTGGTATCAAACAAGAAAAACATGTCAATAAGGTTAGGTGTTGTATATTAAATGTTTATAAACTCTTACAATGAATGTTCATTCACTCTTCACACTGCATTTAAGAAGAAAATTACAGAATTGGATAGTCTTCAAGGATTTTTGAATATTTTGAGGATCTGGATCCGAGTTCAATTTGAAGTCTAGCTTCTCTTAAACTGTGTATTAATCTCTAATTAACAGTAAAAGTAACACAGAACAGTTTGTCTGCATATTTTCATACTAAACGGTAGTACTGTATTGTCACACCAGCTAGGATTTGGAAGAACGTGCAGTAAAGGGTGTAATCCTCCTCAAACAGTAAGATTGAATTTCTCTGCTTTTTCATAGATTTGCAATTTGTAAACTTTTTTTATGACAGGGTTCGGCATAAGCAAAACAAGTATCCTGTGTTATTTCTCACCCAAGGAGAATCTAAACTCTATCCAGAACTTATGGATCTTAGATCTCGTACAACTCCAATTGCCATTACTTTTGCACAGTTTGAAAACTTGCTGGTAAGCTGACAAGCTCTAGTATTAATCTGCAGTAAAATGAAGCTAAATTATTACTACTTGTTAATCCATAATTTTTGACACTAATGCATAAAATTACAAACACCACCACAAAAGAAATACACTAATATTTAGTAACTGCCAAAATAATGTCTGTTTCAATGTCTGTATAATACATTGTTAAATAAATAGTGCTATCAGTAAACTCTTTAATTGTATTAAATTATTTTTTGTTAATATTATTATGTATGAAACTGTAAGGAGTTGCAAATGTCAAAGGATTAAAAAACTGAATATGAGAGTTTTTCAGAAACATGGATTTTAATTGACATGTTTTATATTTCAGGGAATTAATGTGCACTCTGAAGATCTGTTGAGGAATCCATTGTTTATTAAAAGGGCCAAATCTAAAGGGCTGGTGATTTTCTCATGGGGTGATGATGCAAATGACCCAGATAACAGGAAGAAACTGAGAGAATATGGTGTTCATGGGCTAATATATGACAGGTACTTCACTGTGTTTTAAAAACAGTATTAATAACAATAAAGCTGAGACATTATTGTATCTCGGTACCTTGTGAAATTTTGCATTAGTGCAGAACATCTTCCTTTGGTACTGTAAGCACAACAAGCCCATAACCCCAGTTCCAAAAAGACTAGCACTAATTCCTACTCTTTCAGCTGTATATATGAAGCAAAATAATGTTTGCTTCTCCCGAGGTTAATATGAATATAATTTGATTCTCTAAAGAACTAGCACATGGCATACGCATTTAATGTGCTATTAACATTCCTAACGGTAATTCTTAAAATCTGTACATGACACGGTGAGGACAATGTTGTTAACTGTTTGGCTGAAATTTCCAGCTTTCTACATTTGGTTATGGAAATAGTTAACACAACTTTCATTATTTTAACTTAATTTTTTGCCAACTTTCTGTTCTGTTTCAAAGCTGTGAATTCACTATTTTTCCTATTAAAGTTAGCTTGGAGCAATTCCCAGGGCAAACTGCCAAATTAGCCACTTCAGAAAGTAGTTGTTATATCCACACAATTCACATCAGAATACTGTGGTAAATCTTTGAACAAAAGTGTTATTTATTTCTTTACAAAGCCAAAAAGTTTTAGCTCTTTTATCATAAAAAAAAAGTGAAATTAATTATTACAAGATGCTGATTAATTTGGGAAGCTGTATTAAATTAGACTTTCTGACAGATTACAATGAATATGTAATTTGTGAAAGCATTGTGTAACTGGAGTGTCAAATTATAGGGGAATTTTAAACCTTTTGCTTTAGTAAGGGCATGGTTTTGCATATTGTTTTACCTGATGGGGGGAAGGGAGGGAAATCAAGTAATTGTCAAGGACTCAGGCTTATAAAGTGAAAACTGAGAGTCAAGGTAACGTATCCAGAGGCAAGAAATCAAATAGTTTGCTTTAAAGTTCTAGGCTGCCAGAGTAAAAAAAATAGTTAACTCCCTTCAATCTTTTTTTGACCTTTGGGAGTTCCTTCCAGAGTGGTGGCTCGAGCACTTCTCTGGTTTGCCAGAGGTCTCCTTTCTTGTACTGTGTAGTATGTCTCCTTTTCATTGACGGTAGAAAGGAATAACAAGGTTTTTACACTGGGGATTAGCTTCAGACTGGTCATTGAAGCATAAATCCTCTTTCCTGCTATAGCAGTGCTACATGTTGTACCTCACCTACTACAACTCAAGATTGAGGCCGCTTTAGTAGATGGAAAAATAAATCTCTCTGGACTAGCATGCAGATGAAATGGTACTCTTGACTCTAGTGTACAGTCATAGGGTTGTTATGAAATTTGATCGTATGGTATGTATAACGAAGTGATAAATTACTGGTCCATAGTCAGGTGGGGTGTAAAGTGTTCTTACAAAATGTCTGTTCATCTGATGTCTACTGGTCCAGTCTTCTAGAGTTCTTAATTACTCCTGGTGTAACAGATATGCACTACTATGGTAAAATAGTAAAACAGGTGATAGCTTTATTTCTGACTTCATGTTGGTTTTATTACTTTAGATACTTAATTGTTCAACATTACTTAAATAATGTTGCATTCATGTCAAGGCTGCAAGTCTGCTACATGTCATCTTATATTCAGTTTTGTACTCTTTAGTGTGTGTTAAGCTGCAGTATGATAGCAGAACACCTTTTGCCTCACCTTTTGATGACTAACCAATGCATTGGAATAGCTTATAGGTTTAATTCCCTTGTGAATTTAACTGAACAAAAAAGTCTTAGTCTTCCTGCACTATTTAGGCCATCTACATTCTCAGTAGCATTCATCTCTCACTGCCTGCTGCCTGTATGCCTTCCACCTTGTAGACATCTTTCCACTTTACTGAGAGGAACCCCAAAATTAATAGTAATTCCAAAGTTGTTTAAAAAACAGTAGTTCAGTGGTGCATTTTTTCCTTTATTTTTCAAGTTACAAGCTGCAGTTGAGTAGCAAAAAATTATCATCTTTCTGTGTAATTGTTTCAAGCTCGTTAACTCTAATTTCTAAATGTTATTGACCTTTTTTCTGTAGGTCAAAACAAATACTGGAATGTTCCTTTATAGTTTGTAATTATTTTTCAAAATTTCTAAAACTTCAAAATTTCTAACTGTCTGAATAAAATTAACTTTAATCTTAATAGTTTCTTTAGAAGGAACAGACACTTTTTAAAAAAATTGCATCCAGTGTCTCAAGCTGGAAATTCTGAAATGCAGGTGGTACCTGCAAGTCCTGGATGGCATGTCTAAACGTAAAACCTGGCAGCAAGTGTTTCCATTCACAGTTGGAGCTGCTGGTTAAAGAGGCAGTCTCTCACATCGTTTGAGAGTGTGAAGTTAATATTATGAATTTAAATTGTCAAAAGTTTAAATAGCTATGGTGTAAGCATCCATATTCTATGCTGTTTGAAGTTTAGAAATAAGTAAATTCAAAACTACTGTGAAGCAGAACTCGGAGAGATGTATGTGCCTGTTTCGAGGCCTAGAAATAAGTAGGGACTGTAGTAGTCTGCTTATTAGTGTAAAGCCATTTTATGCTACAGTTGCCATCTTCAAATTCCAGAATATTTCCAGGGCTGAATCGAGATGTGCTTCTTCCATGGCTTCTGCAGAATTTTTGTTCTTAAAGCCAGGTCCAGATACTTATCAAAAATTGCTGTGCCTGGTGTTTTGTGTGGCTGTTTACTAGACCTTTGCTTAAAACATTTTAGGAAGTGTTACCTGTCTGAATAAGCTAGCAAGTGAACACAGGAATTTTAGTGAATTTTAGGTTGCTTGGATATATGGTCCTGAGTTATCGTTACTGCATGTGGTAATTATGTCAAAGATTATGAACTGTCTGGGTAGAGATGATTTCTGCAAGTTTATTTTTTCCGAACTTTAATCATCCATGTAGAGTTGAGCAAAACATTGTAGCCACTTGTGAAGATGGCAGAAAAACTGTGTCCTGAATACCAAAAGTTGCTGATACCAAGTGTCGGGCAAAAAAACCCGCAGGTAGGGGGTGTCTGACTTTGTTTTGCATGGAGAAAAACCGCAAGACTAAATCTGCGAAGCTTCCAAATGCCAACGCTGTTCAAAGAACAATCTCACTGGGGCAGGGGAAAGAATTTTTTTTTCTTAATTTCTTTTTTTCCCCATCCAGTCCTTTCTCCACTTGGGCTGCAGATTATTAGACATACCCAAAGTCATTAAACAAAATATATGCATATATGCAGTTGTCAGGACAATATTCTACTTTTTTCTCCTATGTTCAATTAGCATTTGTCTCAGCGTCTAAGATATTCAAACTCCTTGTGTTAAAAGGGCAACCTACAGAAAAGGTGGCACCTCTGCCTCTAAGCTTCTGTTTGGGCCCTAATATAGAAAAGTACTTTAAATGCATAACTGGGTATCTCCTATTTGTACAGGAAATTAAATCTCATGCTTAAAATGCTTTATTAGTTTTGTTTAGATTTTTTTAGAGAGTAAACTTTAAGTGAAATTCTCTGGATTGGCAAAAGTTATGAATTTTAAAGCAGGATTTGTGGGATGAATTACCTGGTATTTTCTTCCTGGATAAGTTTGTAAACAGTCCAGGAAATATTTCTGTGTTTTGAATATACTTAGTAAGCACAACAGTCTTTTACACCAGTTGGCTATATATTAAAATACCAATGTGGAGAGGGGGTGGGTGCTAATTTATGCTTGCATTATCTTTTTTTAATTCACTTTGTGCTCTGAGTTCTGTTTGTTGAATATCATACACAGCTGCATGAAAATATTAAACCAGTAAAAAAGCTGAAAAAAAGCTGAAAGCTTTTCCATGAGAATCTCCCTGTGTTTGTCTCCTCTCTAAACACTGCAGTTCCTTATGGCTGCATGTTGCATTTGCAGATTCCAGGCAAAACCTCTGTACTCTATTAGTATTAGTAACTTCCCAAAACTATCACAAATTTAGTAGGCAATAAAGGCAAAAGCATTCAAAACACTTCTCAAAACTACAAGACTGTCTAAATCGGCGCCATTTTATTTGCCTGAAACTGAATGATACTTAAATAATAGTTTAATTTTAAAAAGTAATATTCAGAGCACTTCCCAGTCTTCAGCAGGGCTTGCTTATTAATAGAAGTCAAATGGAGGAACTTTGGAGCATAGTTACTTATAAATAATTATCCCACTGAAGATGGAAGGATAGGGAGATAAGGGTTTACTCCTTATTTTGATGGTGATGTTGGAAACAATAAGAGAAGTCCTGGAGCTACGGCTCTGTTTTTACCATCTGATGGTGTAGTTTCATGGACCCAAATGAAAAGAATGGACAAGAAATTCTGAGGTACAAGGGTGGCTGTGCTTCAAATTGTCTTCTCTGCTTTCAGTTTAGAAGAAATGCTGTGTATGCATTGAAATGGACTGGTTCCAGCAGACAGTCTGAAAGGACCTTGAGGGGCTGGACTCATCCAAAATCTCAACTGAAAATAGTTGAATATGAAGCAAGAATTACAGAACTTATGTTTGCCCTAGTAAAGAACTAATAAAATACCTACCAGAGCTGCTTAGAAATGTGCTTAGCCATGTCCTATGAACAAGGGGTGTAGAAATGTGCCTGTGCTACTCTAGCATCTAACTGATGGGAAGGACTCAAGATTTGCAGTTCCTAAGGTGTATTGCTATATAGAAAACTATGTTCTAATGTCCATGCTTTGTCTTGAATGCATAGAGAAATTTATAATGTGTAAGCTAACTTGATTGAAGAAAGCGCAGGTCGTACCTGCATCTGGGGAGGAAGGAAGGTTGGGCTTTTATTTTGCAGATAGTTTCTATTAGGCAATTTCATGTCATAGGCCTGTATTGGGTTATATGTTCTGTGCAAGTAATCTAAAGGCTGTGCCTTCTGTGCCTGTTCCATAAAACTGGAGAGCATTTGCCCTCACTTCTAGGAGTTTCTTTACAGAAACTAGCTTTGATCTTACTGTAGGTAACGTCCACATCTGTATTTCCTGCAGAAGCGTTTCCTCATTTTAATGCCATTTATTGTATCAACGTTTGAGCTGTGTGTTATTTTTGATGCCTTGGACTTGCCAACAGTTCACAAGTTGTCTTGCCAGGGTAAAAAGGCACCTGGCACTGTATCATGTAGTGCTCTGTTGTTTGGGTTGTGACACTGTTCCTTTTTCATACCATAGTTTCAAGTTACGTCCAAGAGAAAGGATCATAAAAACAAACCACTTTCTTTAAGGAATCATAAATAAAAGTATGAATATTCATAAGAGACTAAGGCAGAAGCCATGGTAATTTCTTCCAGAAGTTTTCACTGGAAGGAGATGAATCTGGAGACCTGCAATACCTGAAACTGTATATGTGCAATAGCTACAAGTGAGGGGAACTGCATGCCAGGATTTAAAATTTGGATAGAAATAGTGTACTGATGTTAGAAATAATGTTGGGAGACCAGAATGTATCCTTGTCACACTAAGAGTTGTACCAAAGTTAGGTTACAGGAACATGAATGCTCTTGCTTTCTAATGAATTACACCAAAAGAGTATTTGAGTTTTGCTCACGACCTACACTGTCGAACTCCAAATGTGTTTTGGATCTGGACAGTCTGGTACAATGTTGACAATTCAAATCCTGCAGCTCTGTGTACACGTGTGAAAACAAGAAAGTGAAAAGAGGATATACTATTTAAAATAGTGTAGATAGTTAAATTTGCATTAGGTATAAAGATCAGATTTTTTCTGTTTTTCACTCTTCACCTAATATCGTAATGGTAACTTTAAAAATGGTTCTGAATTGGGCAGAGGGCATGAAATACTTCTTGAAACAGTATAAACTCCATTCAGTTTTACGTACAAGTGGTGTATCACAGTCTGTTCAGATAATCTCATGGTTCTGAAATTTCTTATGCTTTTAAGTTTGAAGCCTGGAACTCTGCTCTTACTTCACTGCTTTGTGCCACCTGTAAAATCACATTTTTTTCAGAAGAGTGAGGTATATGCAAATAGGTAGCTTGTTAGTATATCCAAATTCAATACTAACCACTGTAAAAGGAGTACCATTTTATATTGCAAGATGAGCAGCAAAACTCTTAGGGTACTAACCTCAAACATACTGGTTTTTTATAGACTTGCTGATACTTAATTTTACTCCAGTGGGGGGGAAAAACCCTGCGTTGCTTCATCTAGTCTACATTTCTATGAACTGTCAGGTTATACTGATAAGCGTTTTTCTTTTCTTGTTTATCCAGGATATATGACTCAAATCCTGAACAGCCAAATATATTCCAGGTGGAGCAGCTGGAACGTCTCAAGAAAGAATTACCAGAATTGAAAAGCTGTGTGTGTCCCACTGTTAGCCACTTTAAATCCATATCTCCATGTAAATGTCATCATAGTTGCCTGGAAGAGAAGGCTGTAGATAACTTGAAGAGTGTTCAAATGCAAAATGACTGATTCTAGGCAAAATGCTGTTTTGTGTCTATTTAACTCACCATTGGAACAGTGCTATCTCTGCCTTCAGGTTGGTTTGTTTTATTTTTAAGTCCCTAAATAGCAATAACTGTGTTCCTCCTTCCTGACAGTACTTGTTAAAATTTCAAACAATGTTAAAATATTCAGCCAGCTATAGTTACTGTTCCAGTTTACATACACAATTTTAACTTCTTCCTGTAATCAAGTCTCAAAAATTGAAAAAGAAAATTGAGTATTAACATTAGGTATGGTTTTAAAGATAAAAAAAACTTAAGTGGTCTGAGGAGTGGATGCTCAGAAAAAAATTGTAGGGAAAAAATGATCTGATAATTGAATATGCTGAAAAGTTGTTCCGACTTTGATTTTTACTTCAGTGCTACAGCTTGTCAGCCTGTCTCTGACAACAGGAAATGGTAGTAAGTGATTGTAAGATACACATGATTAGATCTGGCCTGAATAAATTGGTACCTCATATATATGTATTTGCACTGATAGATCCACCTGTACAAAGCTTTGTGCCATTTTAAAATACCTATATATTTTTAAGTAAACTGCAATGCATATTAACTCATTTTTTTCCCCACTTCATTGGACACAGGCTGCTGACATTTTCTGATTTGCCAATTCATTGGTACGGTGTCTGTATATAGCAGTCAAGGATGAACCACAAGTATAATTTTTTTTATTAATCTTGCACAGGCCTGCTAAACTTTAGAAATGTTGCAAATAATTTTAACAGAATTACAGAAACATCTTCAGTGGTTGAGAATCTTTTTTGCACAATAACATTAATAAACAGAATACGTAACATGCACAAACTCTACAAAATGCATGCTTTAGATATTAAGCATGAAATTTAGGTGTTCGCTGAGGTCCTTGCATCTTTACGGTGCTAGTTATGTGTGAAGGGTGCAAGGACTACTCAACTACTTAATCATCTTTGCCTAAAACCACAAGCCTATTACTCACAAACATTTGAAGAAAAGTCTGTACTGTACATGGTTTGTCTTATTTACATAATACAAGCTACGAGCTTTTGTATTTTGGAAGGGTTTTTTTTCCTCAGAGTAAGAATCATAAATGTACTGAATTCAGATAATCGGCATTCTGTTGGCTGGTATCTATCCTCTGTAACTTATTACAAAGTCATAGTTTAGAGTTCTTCATAGATAGGTATGCATGTCCTTTTTCCTCCTGAAGTTGCAGGTCATGCCAACACAACAGCTGTATCTTTCTACTGAAGTGTTAATGTATAATAAGAATGGAAAAATATTTATTTTTTTCTCTTGTAAATTGACAATGAAAACAATAGTGTGTACTATATTCTTTATATACAGTCATTGCTACATAGAACTGATTGTACAAAGAGTAAAGCCATTGCAAATAAGTGCTTGAGCCTGCACCGCTGAGCAGTTTGAAACAAATGGCTTGTTTCAACTTGCCTTGTGCATTTTAGTATTTAAAGTTTGTTTGTCCTGCACAAACAGCACAGTAATAATTAAATATCTGGAAGCTGTCTTTTATTTAAAAAAAAAAAAAATTAAACCACAATTTGGAAGTGTGAGAGCTGTGTTTTTTGGGAGGGAGGGGGCACTGAACCTGATTCTTGACATCAGGAACCTGTGGCTGTTACCTGATACCGCAAGTCCAGATTCCTCACCTATGGTGATTAAGTCTTAATTTTTTCCTCATTTGTATACCTGTGGGGTTCTTTTGACAGGTCTTGAGGGCTTTGCCAGCTGATGTGCAACCCCTATCAGCGTTACACATGTCACTGCTCGTGCATGCTGGGTGGTGCATCCACAGAGATGCTGAACATGACAGCTATTTTCTGTGAAGGTGGTTTAAAAGTTGTGCTGTCTGAAGCACCCTCTCAGACTAATTACAATGTGATGCTAAGAAGGGCTTTTGCACCCTTAAAAATTTGTTTCCTAACATTCAGATGCCTATTCTGTTTCTGGTGGTGGGGTGTGGGAAAAAAAATACACCCACTGTGGTGATGACTTTACAAGATAGTTTTGAGCAACATCACATTTTAATGTATTCTTGCCAATTCCCTTATTTATGAGTAAATTGTGTCTGCAACTTGCTCTGAACCTGACGAGGCGTTAAGAAGCTCTTCTGCTGTGTCACTTCTTAGACCTGAGCTCTCAGCTTGGCTACACGCAACAGCTGTTCTGCTGCAGCCAATGGGGCAATGCAGCAGGGATATAAGGAACCAAAGAGCAAGGTGGTGGGAACTGGGGGAGGGGAAGTTATGTTCAACTAATACCCTACGAAAAACCTCTTCTTGTAAGGAAATGCTGTGGTGACAAGCAAAGATGGGAGTGTCCACCTGCACTGCTCTGTGGGTGTCCATCAGCTGCTGGTAAGCTTTATGCTGAAATAACCAGGGGTGAGTTTTATGAGACTTCATCTGAGCAGGGAAAAAAGGATTCCTGAGAGAGAGACTCACCTTGTTGAATGTACAGCTCTTTGAGGGGAAGCTCTGTGGTGTTGCCATAGAGGATTTTAGGTGAATTTCTTGTGAAAATGTTCCATCCCTAAGCCCTCACGTGAGCACACAGCTACTTTGTGCTGATGTTCAGCTCCTTGAAAACGTGGGATTTCTGCTGAAACTGCTATGCAGCCCAACTGCCCTGGCAGCTGCTCTCCCGCATGGGCAGCAGGAGGTCACTAAGGTAAGCATGTTGTCTGGTGAAAGGCAGCAGTCAGTTTTCCACTCTGCCAGCGTGTAAATCAGCACTGTATAAGTTTAGTGCCTCCAGTTCATCTGAAACCTTCTCAGCTCTCCCCCAGCTCTTTTCTCACAGGCATGAAAACAAAAGTAGTGAAAGATAGTGGCTGTCTTGAGGGGACCTCCCATTTTCCACTGAGTTTGGGTTTGGGTAACTGTCTTCATGCAGGTGTGCTGAGTGCCCTCAATTTAAATGACCTAAATTGGTGGCTGCTTCCAGGTGTTGGCCTTGACCACTTACATTGCGGGGGGCCTCGGGTTCCTTGCCAGAGTTGCACAGCCCATTGCTGTGGGCTCGTGCTGCAGCGTGCTTTGCTGGGGTTTCCTGTTCCAGGGGTGGCCAAGAGTCCATCTACAGAGAAATAAGAAGCAGGAAACTATTTCCAGCTGATTGAGGGTAGGGAACCAAGACTGTGAGTATTTTTAAGTCTGAATTTTCTACTGAAATCAGTTTTCTCTGGTTGGTTTGGGTCCTGCCACCACTGGGTTTTTGTTGGAGACCAACATGGTCTGGAGCACAGATGGCTTTGCTCCGGCCCAGGGACTGCTACAGTTTTCTAATTTCAAGCTGTATCAGCTGTGGTAGGTGAGACAGAATTTCACTTTTCCTATTCCTGGGAGCGTTTGCTTTTGGGACCACCTAAAGCCTGGACTGTACATGACCCATGCGGCCTGTATTACTTCACGCTCTGGTTCTGCCCCCTCTAAGTGGGAAGAGAGAATGAGAACGGCAGAGCAGAGTGGAGAATAAAAGTTCCTGCACGGCCTCCACCTGAGAAGGTTGCCTGTTGGGGGAAGCTGCTGGCTCCCAGCTGCCCTGGGCGCAGAATCGCTGACGGGGGGTGTGTGGGTGTGTGTCTGAGGATTTTCCTCCCAAACGCTGTGGATGCAGACACCGCTTCTGCGCCACAGACGAGGTGCTTCTGAGTACCGTTCTCCAGCACCGACGCCA
>NW_009258261.1:2079256-2082020 GCF_000687185.1 Egretta garzetta
TGCAGTTTCCAGAGGTAAAGGTAGGGCAGACCCCCTCCCTCGGGCCCGCCCCGCCGGGCTGCCGCGGGGTGGGCGCTCAGAAAGCCCCACTTCAAGCCCTCCTTATAAAATCCATATTTACTTTATTTATTTACTAACAGCTGTAGTTCTAATGGATAATAATCAATTCTGAAGTATCATTCACCCAGGTATGGTTTAGATGTTTTTCTAGTGCTGAAAATGGCTTTTAAAATGTTTTAAATAGATATCTCACCAGCTTGTGTACTGGTGGCACTGTACATACATGTGTATGTGTAACACCATCACCCACCCACCAAAAAAATGAATGAAACTGAAGTCCAGTTCTGGGCCCCTTGTGTGCATTTTAATGATGAGTCATTTTCCTTTAGGTGAGGGGGATCCAGATGTATCTCCTATGTCACTTAACTATTCAATACATGGATTTCTTGTGAGTCTCAGCTGCTCCAGATCACATTGTCTGTCAGTGATGGAATAAGGATTTCAAGTAAGACGGCTGGGTATCAGCATGCTAGTGAGATTTTATTTGGGATATCACAGGTGGCCTTCAGCTTTGAGGATCAGATTTAACTGTGATTCTAAATGAGAAAAAGAAATAACCTCCCCCCCTGTCCCAAATTGACCAGCTTCAAGTTCTTAAAGTGAATTGGCCTGTTTATTCCTTGTGCCTGTCTTGTCATAGCTAGCTCAAGGGGACTACCCATGGGTATAAGTTTAGGTCTGTGTCAGAGACTTTGTAGGATTGAAGGCAGGCTGATGAATAGCAAGGAAAGATTTCCATTCTGAAAGAATAAACATGTGGCTTTTATTCTGAGCTGAATTGAAGTGATTAATGTTCGTGTCTGTCTTTCAATCCTGGAAAGTGTCCCACATGTCTAATCATGGACCGAGTGCTTTCTGGGGAAGATGGCATGGTAGGCTGGGCCCTGGGAATGACTGGTTTTCTAGAGCTGCTGAATTCTTCTGCAGAATTCAACCCCTTCATGATTTAATCTTGTTTCTGCAGAGCTTGTAAGCAGAGGGATGGCGGGGTCTCTGCTGGTGGGGTATGTGGGTGTTGAGAGCTCAGCTGTGCCTGTGCCAGCTGATTGCTGCTGCTGGGGTTCCTGGATTCACACATGAATGAAATCTGAGCAGAGTCTGAGCTGTTCTCAGTCCGTAGGAGCATCAAGTGCTGCGACTGAACTACTTAACATGCAATTGCAGTCTCTGTAAACAGCTGTTCTCAGTCCATAGGAGCATGAAGTGCTGCGACTGAACTACTTAACATGCAATTGCTTTCTCTTCCAGGGAAAATGCTGCATGAGATTAAAAGCCTTGTCATTGAGGAACCAAAGTATTGGCTGGATGTTATCTCTATTTGGAGAAACTTTCATGGGAGCGAGGGGAAAAAAGATGATATCTCTCAAGAAAACAGTTTGCATCTGAAGAGAAAATCAGAACAAGAGACAAATATTGCAACTAAAAGGCAGAAAAAAGAACATGCGAGAGAGACTGTGTCTGAGGAATGTCAAGCAGAAACTGGAGAGAGGTGTGTGGTTCCAGAGAGAAAGAGTGATCGGAACTGCCAGACTGAGAGCAAGACTTCCTCAGAAGTCCCTTCCAAAAGCAATAGAGAGGAACCTGTTGCAAATGAGCAGATTAGCTTCAGAGTTTCTTGTCGTTGTAGTGGAGCAGTTGCCAAAATACTTCCTTCACAGGTATGCTAAAGTATCTGTGTTTGAAAAGAATTTAGCAAACATGGAGATGTGTATTTTATTTGTCATTTCAACTGTTTGTTGTATGTTTTAGAATAACAAACTGATCAAAGCTTTTTCTGTATTTTCTCAAAACCCCCTTAACCTGTGTTTACCATAAACAAGCAGAAGTACAAGGGCTGCTGTTAATTTCTGGGCACTGTTACCCTGCATACTTTTCAAATCAATGCCTTTTATTAAGGATAAGTAAAGGTAAGAGGTTGAGGTTGCTGGGCTTGTGGAGTCTGAGGAGCGACCTGACAGTAGTTTACACCTATTTAAAGGGCTGTTGCAAGGATGATGGAGCCAGACTCCTCAGTTGTGGCAGGCGGTGTAAAAGCAGGTGCTAAAATAGAACTTGCAGCTTCGATGGGCTCTGGTTGGGCACTGGGGAGAACTTGTTCTCCTGGCCCTGGGAGGTGTCCTGGGGAGGTGGATCTCGGTCGTGGTGTAGAGACCTCCAGGGGCCCTTCCCATCCAGCAGTCTTCCCATCTATTAATATTTTTCTACTGTGAGGAAAATAAAAAAAAAAAAACCAAAAAACACCGAAACCACAACCCTGTGTAGCTGCAATTTATGTAGATTTTACTTACTTGAAGATAACAGTAGTTTAACTAGATTCTTCTTTTTTCTACTAAAGCTAGTACCTTGGGAGGATGGGACACATGAGCCCGCCAACATGAATGTTTGCTTAAATTTGCTCTGTGCGTTTGAACTCTCGTACTCTGAAGGTAGTCAGTTTTCTAGATGCCATAAAAGCATTAAAGCTGTGAGTTGCAATTGTGTATTCACAGGTTTCCTCTTAAGTAATCTAGTTCACAGCCATCAGAAATATTTTGTGCATGTGATACGTAATCCTGAAACGATGAACTTCTGTTGTAACTTGGGCAGGATTTGAACTTCAGCCTCCTGCACTCCCACTGAGTGATAGTTGTCTTGTCTTGTGGTGTGTTTGCTCTGCCCCTCACTCACTTGCTGTGCCCCTTTGTACCTCTTCTGGTCTTTGTAA
>NW_009258261.1:2082091-2096046 GCF_000687185.1 Egretta garzetta
CTTAATTCTGTTATTTTTACCCCCTGTGACTGTTCTTCCCCCTTGCAGGAGATTGGAAGAGCCATCGGCATAGCACTCATGAAGCAGTGTGGGTGGCGGGCTGATCTGCGGGACCCCGATCTAGAGGTAGTGGTGTTTGTCTGCCAGATGGCCTGTTGCTGTTTCCAGAATTGTGTCTGATATCTTTGGTTTTGTTCTCTGCTCCCTTTACACGTGGGACTGTGGCCTCTCCCTGTTTGTCTGTCTTCTGCCAAATTTAACTAGAAATCATCCAGTAGTGCTAAGCAAAGCTTTTTGGTAGCCACCGTGCGCATGCCTTCCAGAGCACTTAAATAGCAGAACAGCCAGCGTGGGCCTGTACGAGAGGGGAAGGATCCATACAGGCGATGTCTCAGGATCCAGCATGCTTACAAACTGCTGGACACTGAATGTGTTGAAATGAACCTGAGCCATTGGGCAGCTCGTTTAGCCTCTGTAGGGGAAAAGAACGAGCAGCAAGGTCATATTCCTAATGAATTCAACTTGAGAATCCCGTTTATGGAAGAGCCTTCTCCTAGACCCTGTCCCTGACAAGCAGCTTGCTTAAGGCACCCTCCGTGGTGCAAGCTTGGAAAGGACTCATTGCTCTTGACAAGCTGTCTCTCCATCCCTGTGCTTAGCACATGGAAGCTGCTCTCTGCAATGATGCTGGGAGGTCTGAGGCCTTCTGTGAAAGCAACGAGTTCATCTACTGGCTCTGTTTTTCCCAGACTGCACATCAAATACAGCTTTGTGGAGCCTCAAGTGGGGCTCTTGCTCTTGTCCAGATTTTTGCTCTGAAACCATTCAAGTGCTGAGGACTGGGATATTTCAAAAGCATCGTGTTTCTCTTTGGGCTTCCAGGGGAGGGATTGCAGTCATGCAAGACCTGTTGGGGAGTTCAGTTTTCTTTTGGGATGCTCTCTATAGGACAGGAGGGCAATTTCTTTGAGCTGCCTGTATTTCTGGAAGGATTACCTATGTCTGCCTCTCATCAGAAATGGCCCTTATGTTTTTTAAAAAGAAAAAAAAAGTGTCTGTGTGAATAGCTCAGTGCTAGTATACAGTGAATAATCTTCTTCTTAGAGTAAATGGTTTTATCCACTCAAGGTTACAAAACTGCTTCCCTTAGAGATTCAAGTGCTTGCTGATGGATTCCTGGCTGACACAATTACCCTCCCAGCTTGCTTAAACATTAAATGCTCTTTGAAGTGGCATTCAGATTACCTAGCGTGGTTTCTTCCAATTAATCAGAATTGTCTAAAGCTTGTATTTTTGTTCTTAAAAACTAGGATCAGAAGTTCATAGAAACATCTTCTGTGTCTGGTTTAAATTATTTAAAGCTATTGTTATGTCAGGCTGAGAGTCTCTAATGCAATTTTTGTCCCTCTTTCAGATCTTTGTACATCTTAATGACGTTCACTCTGTGGTGGGGATTCCTCTTTTCAGGTAAGCATTCTCCTTTCCAGATTTGTCTTGGCAATTCCTAAATACTCTTGCTGTCCATTCTGAGTATTTGTCTTCTTGTTTAAGATTCACTGGACTGTCCCATTAGTCTTGTGGTTTGTCTGGAGCTTATCTGAGCACGTAGGCCAGACTTTGCAGTGGGTTATGGATAAAAGCAGACTGTGGTTTCTGTCTGTCTGGTTCTGTCCGGTTCATTTGTTCTTTCATACTACATGGGCTTTTCTGGGTGGTTGATTTTTTGCTGTCTGCAGGCTTCCATTGGCAAACAGAGAGTATATCAAAACAGCAGGACTGCGGTCAACAATTGCGTGGGCCATGGCATCTCTGGCTGAAATCAGTGTAAGTGAATGTTCATGGCAAAGATGCAGAGTCCTGAATGAAAGGGGATTTGCTGCTCATCAGACCTGGAGCTGGAAGCTTTGAAGAAGTGTGGTGATTTTAATGCCCCATCCTCTAATGCATGTGGGCAGGGTTTGCCTTACCAGAGTGCACTGTCACCTGCTGTTCAACCAGATATCTGCTGTAATCCCAGGTCCATCTCAGCAGAGGTGCTATTCCTTGTATGACTATATGTCTAAATGGCAAGATTTTTTCGCTGTCCAGGCTTCAAACCTTGTTTGGGGTTGTTCTCCCAAGGGAAAACGGAAGCAAGTGCAATGTTTTCCACAGATGAATTTGGTACCAGTATCCATCTGCAGTCCACTCGTATTTTCCCCTAAATGTCACCTCAAGACTAGATGCATCACTGCATCGTTTTTAGTGAAACTATTGATGCCTTTTACTATCTTCTCTTACAAGCAAGTTTGGCTTGGTAAACCAGTGATTATTGTTACCTACACTGAGTTCATTGGGAGCGTGTAGGTGATTTGTACATCCCTGAGTAAGGTTTGTCCTGGGAGAGGTGTCTGTCTTGCTTGGGATGCAATAACCCCTTTATTTTTGTAGGCAGGTGCCTTTGTGCTGGATCCCATGTGTGGGCTAGGAACGATACTGCTGGAAGCTGCCAAAGAGTGGCCCGTGAGTATCACAGTCGCAGTAGGCAGGACCTTTGCAAGATGGCTTGTAGCTGCATCAAGACAAATCTGTCCCACAGTTATACCAAAGTCCATTACTGGAAAGCTGGAACCAAACCGATCTTTCTAGACAGTTAAAAGTGTTTTAGTATGAACGTTCCTCCACAGGAATGTAAAAAGTCCTACGCGCTTATGCAGGCAGGTGCTGGGAGCCCTGTATTTAGACCGCAGGGTTTGTGTTGAAGCAACTGTGGACTTCTAAAAATGCCTGGTCTTATCCTGGGAATGGAGATGTCGATGTGACAGTACAGTCAGTTGTCAGTATTAGAGGCAGCGTGGCTGTCTGTAGCTAGCTGGGGTCTTTTGCTGTTAGAACATAACCTCAGTATTTCTGTAAGTTACAAGTGTCTTGAACAGACCAGAACGCAAAAGGAGTGAAGACAGCACAGACTTCCCCCCTTCTTCTGTCCTCTGGGTCTCTGTGTTGGTCTGTGTAATGGTACAAGATCTCCCAGGAAGAGGTTTGTCTTGGAATAGTTGTGAAGGGTTTGTAAAATAAATACACCTGTTTGTCAATTAAATTACTTTTCTCTTTTTCTCTGAACAGGAAGCCTGTTACTGGGGTGCTGATATAAGCGATTCACAGTTAGAGGGTGCAGATGTGAATATTAGGACGGCAAGCCTGGTGGATAAGATTGAGTTACTTAAAGCTTCTGTGAAAGGTATGTCTGTAGCTTTTCCAAGTGAGATGTGTGTGAAATTTTTTGTGGTTCTGGGATTATACAGGTAATGTAGGTTCTCTTGGGGGGACGTGTACTCAACAAATAGCTGACTAGCGACTCTAGTGCTAGTGAATGGATAATTATTTGTTCTCCCCTCTCCACCCCCAATCTTTGCCAAGAATAAACTAAGGAGAAGACAATGAAAATAATAATTGTCAGACAGGGGCAGTAGTTGTCTGGCATTAGAAGTTTGGTAAACTTGTGAATGTCACAAAGAGTAGATACCATATGAGAGTTTTTTGTGTCTTATGGGAACACAGCAGGGACAAAGCCAGATAAAATGTTGCTTGTAACTTCAATGGGCCAAAATAGTAATAGTGGGGACTCATTAAGCTTGGCATTGAATTGTTAGTGTTTTGAAGTAAGAGTATTTTAAATGATGATGCCTTTCTCCTGAAAGAGGGAATCTGTTTGCTCTCAGTTCATGAGCTCTTATGGGGAGAAGGTAGTAATTTTATGACCTTGTTCTGGACCTCAAAGCCTGAATCTAAATTAGTCCTTTATGAAATTAATGACGGATGAAAGCTGGCTGGTTTTTCTTGTGCGTGGTTGATAAAGTATGCTTTTTTTTTTTTTTTACCTTGCAATATTTATTTCTTACGCGGATGAAAGCTGGCTGGTTTTTCTTGTGTGTGGTTGATAAAGTATGCTTTTTTTTTTTACCTTGCAATATTTATTTCTTACCAGAATGGTAAGAAATAAATTTCTTACCAGAATGGTAAGCAATAGTATTTCTTTTTTGTAAGAATATATATATAGCTTTATTTCTTACTTAAAAGCTGTGATTGGGCTTGGCTTCTAGGATAGTGGAAGGTACTTTGATGTCAGGCTTTTCTAATACTGAACAAATAATTGGCGCCTTTGTCACTGGTCAAAGCTGTTATTTCTGCATGTTTTGAGAAGGACTGTAGATAACTTGTCCTTCCATTTGTAGATAAAATTGTTGTGCTGCAAGTGTTGCTCCAAGGATAGGCCAAGAACCATCTCCACCCAGTTCTGGAAAGGCTGGCATAGAATCACAGCAGGGTTTAGGTGGGAAAGGACCGCGGGGGCTTTTTAGTGCTGTCATCTGTTCGGAGCGGGGCTAGCAGCAATGCTGGGTCAGATTGCTTAGGGCCTTGTCCAGTCGAGTTTTGAGCATCCTGAGGGATGGAGATGGAGAACCTATAGTCTCATCCTTTCACGTGCTGGCTATGCTCTGGCCAGTACAACCTGGTATGTGGCTGGCCTTCATTGCCACAAGGGTGCAGTGCTGCCTTACAGTTAAGAAAACTGACTATTCCCAGGATGCAGAAACTCTGGGGAGATACTTCAAAGATACTAGCTCCAGAAGAATCCAAGTGATTCTGGCTGTAACCGAATTCCTGGGGGGAGAAAACAGGGATGGTGAGGAATTTAACTCGTGGTTCCTTGCCATTTGTATGTGTGCATCTGAACATCTGTGCTAAGTAAAGTGGTTGCAAGCTTAACTCTTCTTTTGTGTTTTGCTTGTAAAGATGTAGTGTGTGTTGAGAAGCAGCAGTTAGTTTGGACCCATGCAGTCCCCTCTTCGGAGAGTCGTGCTGTTGGGGCAAACATCACCAGTAACAGGGAATCTGCAAGCTAAACCACACTCTCATGCATTTGTCTCTTCCCAGTCTGCATGGGTTGGTGGCTTTGTAGTACCGTTTGTGAGGATAATTACAGAAGGAGCTATGAATCCGGGTGCATAACCCATGGAAGAGCTGACAGGCAGTTTTGTAAGGTGAATGGGAGCATAGCTGGTGTTCGTTTTTCACAGTTGGATGTAAAGACCTGCCTGTATTCTGCAGCGTTGCCGTTGCCTTCAGAAAGCTTTGATGCTGTGATTTCGGATATTCCGTTTGGGAAGAAGTTCAAGATCACAAAAGACATACAGCTCCTTCCAGATATTCTCCAGGAAATGGAGAGGTACGTGTGGCCTTTGATGTGCTTAGGGTTTGGTGTAAATGTCACGATGTTTTGCAATCCTAAGTGTTCAGCTTCAGGTTTGCTTTATTCCAAGCACTCTCCAGCTCTGCAATCTGATCCTGTGCAGGCTGTGAAACTCTTGAGTCCTTTACTTGTCCCTTAGAGGCTGTTGTGGCTTGTCTTGAGAGCTGTGGAAGTGCTGATGGCAGCACAAGCCGACAAGGAATGAGCTTGTTGTGTGAGCCACACTCACAGATGTTCTTTACAAGGCAGAAAGGAGAAAGAGAAGAGGATGACCTAGACAAACTTAAAGCATAGCCAGGCAAATAAAGCAGTAATCCTTTCTCAGTTGAGGTCTGCTGGTATAAAATCCTAGGCATTCCTTTTGGGTTCACAACCAAACTTTTACCAGCCTGCCCTGGCTGAAAGGATCTCAGACCAGAAAATGGTGGTATGCATTTTCCTTTCTGTTAGTGTGTGCTGGAATATCCAGCTAGCCACCTAGTCTGCTTTTAGATGCCTCCTTTCATCTCTCACCCTGTCATTTTGTGGCAGGGTTGAGCCAAGCTAATAGTGGGCTGCTTCTAATGGGCAGTTCAAGCCATCTGCCCCTTTATTTCTTTTCTTGGCTGAAAACAAGCCCTTCTGTAGGATTGGTCTTCAGCTGTGTTGATCTCTCACCCAGTGCAGGAATGTGGTGGGAAGATGGTGAGGAAGGTGAGGTAGCTCCACAGAATGGCAGGGCAATCTTATGTCAGCTTACACTGACCATCCCTCCCTTTGACCATGCTTGTCTTATGGTCTCATTTGCTCTGTTGGGCCATCCTAAGCAAAATACTTCTTTGGGAAGGTGGAGGGGAGGAAGGGACCATTACCATGAGAGCCCCACCACTAAGACTGTTCAATTCACTTGCTGTGTACAGAGCCAGGATAGTCCTTTTGTCCTCTTCTTTCAAAGCCAAGTGTAGAGTTGCTCATGTATAAGGAAAAATGGATTACAAACAATGGCTAATTTTCCTCTGTTTCCTGAGTTTGAAAGCCTTTAAGGATCAGTGGAACACAGAAAGGACAGACCTTTTAAAGTTTCCAAAGGGAAAGGCCACCTTCAGAATTGCCTTACCTATCTGAAAAGCTCTTGCTGCACTGGGAAGCTGTTCCTTTGCAGAGTGGTGGAGGCTCATGCGGCCCAAAAATGGTCTTTGAAGGTGATGCTGCCCTTTATCCTTGGAAGAATACTGAGAGTGAGAAAACTGAGTTCATCTTCCTTGCTAACCTGATGGAAAGAATCTTGAGGTTGGAAATGTTTGGGAGTCAGGATAAGGCCCAGTTCTCCCATTTAGGAAGAGTTACAAAGATAGGGAATTCAAATTCCATTTGGAGACGTAGCTTACTGAACTAAGGAATGACCCTTAGTTAGGGTCTACTGACGTTGGTCTTTGAATTGTCGTATTGAATGCAACTGGAGTCTGAAGTGTCAGTAGTGTTGAATTCTGCACAGATGAACAAATGCCAGGCAGGATGAACAACTAACCTCTATTTTTCCTGCAATTGCCAGAGTACTTCGTGTTGGAGGCACTATTGTATTGCTGCTGAGCCAAGAGCTCCATAAGCATGTGGATGGCATTACCAAGGGTGCTGAAAATGACTCTCCTCATGCCATTTCTGATGGCGCAAGTGAAAGTGCCACTGCAAAAGCCCTGAGTGTTGATGGGAATTCTTCCTCCCTGGTGAATGGTGTTGAAGAATCCGTCCTCAGCAGCAGACAGACGCCTTTTGGGTCTCTGGTGCCAGATGGTGTCTATGGAGTTAGTCTTGGAAAGACAGATGCTTTCATATACAAATACAGGAAGATCTCTTCTGGCAATCGGTAGCTTTCTTGTACTGTGCCTAAGTGATCATGAATCCTGATACACCTGAAGAGCACAGGGCAGTGAGTCGGTGGAGCCCTGCTGATCTGAACCCTGTGCCATTTATTAGCTCACCTCACTTTCTTTGGATGTTCTGAGGCACTGCTTTTCTCTCTTTGGTTTTTAGGAGAGGTGGAAGATGCCTACTAGTGTTTCAGATGTTTTTACTGTAAAATACTGTAATGAGACAGAGTCCTCAAATCTTTGTTTAGGTAAAGCCTCTCAGTATTTGGAGAAGTTTCTTTGGGAGAGAAGGTCTTTGTTTGCAGAACTGCAAAAATAAATGTGGTAATATTAAACATAAAGGGATTTTTCATATTCAGTAGTATTTTTTAGGAAGCACATGTTGTCTGAAGAAGTCTCCAGCTCTTTGAGGGCAGGATGTATGCTTTATCATGTGCTTTGCAGTCTGGTATTTTATTTTAAAACTTGTTTCTGATGAGTGTGAAATGTCGCTGTGGCAATCTCTTGGAGTGGAAAATAAACTATTTTCTGTATTAATTCTTTGCAGCGTTTGCATGTGCCTAATGCTTTAGGTTTTTAGGGTGAAGAGACTTCTATCAAAAATAATGCTTTTCCTCACTTGGTAGTGTTACTCCAAGGGCACAATGTGGAAGATGGAAAAACTTACCAAGTGGATGTACGATGAGAAGTGACTTCTGTCTGCAAAGGATCATATGGAAAAATTCTGCTGAAAAGCGAGAGGTCTTAGCAGTTCTTTTAGTCTGTGCAAAAGGTATTTGTGCAGCGGGAATAGCCTAATTCAAGGCTTTCCCATGGCTGCTGACTGAAAGTGAAGTATTTTTATAGAGAATTACTGCAGATTGCTTTTAGATGTTGGTTTGGACAAGCATTTGCAACTTGGCAAGCTGGGATGGACTTGTGCATTGTGTTCCTCTGCTGTGATTGGTATGGAGATAACAATTAGTAGTCTGTCTGGGTTTGTCTGGGCTTTTTTTACTTTATTCTTTTCCTTATTTTGAAGTTTGTTGTGTGTAGCCTGTCGGAAACATTACTTTATCTATGTGCTTTCCATGGCAGAGCCTCTACTCTGGAGATCTTAGAATTTGAAGTAAGAGCCCGTGGTGTGGACTGAACTATGGGGGACTCGAAGGGAATGAGGATATGCGTCAGAGTGGTACAATCCTGCTGCTATGAGTCCTGCTGTTTAGCTGCTACCTGGAAATGTGCTAGTGCAGATTTTTGGCTTAAAATATTATTTTCTGTATTTATCTGCCCTCCCACACAAGTTCAGCTTTCAAAGAGGCCTTGAAGAAGACGATAACGAATGTGTCACAAGAAAGGTAACGGGTAACTTGTTCATGCCGTTAGCTCTCTATCAAATATGCACAGTCAGCAATAGTGTGTCTCTTCTAACTAGCACCACAAGCACTCGGTTTCAGTTTCACCTGATTTTCTGCTGTATCTATCTTGCAAATTTGTGACTTGTAATGGAACCCAGGGGGTGGTTTGTGTAGTATGTCCCGGATGACCACCCCAAGGTCCCACAGTTCTTTCTGCTTTAACAACCAGCCAGACCTGGCTTCATATTCAGGAGGATTTGTGGGGAACAAAGGATCGTCGTCTTCTGGCTCACTGTCATTGGGATCACCCCAGATATCCCCACCCCAGTCTTCAGGGGATACTGTTAGTTTCCTGATCTGCACGATGGCGAGGGTTGGGGGGGGAGGGGCAGGCAGGGAACCTGCCTGAGCATCATCTCGACCTTTTTTCCCAGCTTTTGTCTTTTTTCCTTTTCCTTCTGTAACTGTTTCTGCAGCTGTTCAGTTTTTAAAGACAGTAACAACTCAGTTGCCTTTCTACCTTGTATTTCTTTCTCTAGGTCCTCGTCCTTTCTATTTCTGTTCTCTCTTTCTTGATAGGCAGTTTCTAAACTGGCATCTAGCATCTCACAGATAACTCCTTTCCCTTTCGCATCCTTTGTGCGGCCTCTAGTTACTTTTAGGTGCTCTTAAAGGGATTCCCTGTTATGCCAAATGTCATGAGCCCAAATAATCAGTGATCCTACTTGCTGTTGTGCTGACTATGCCAATTGGCCGTGGATAGAGTGAGAGAGAAGCGAAAATGTAGTTTATTGATATAAAATGGTGAGTTAACAAAGTTCGATGGTAAATGCGACAGTGGTTTATAAGATTCGATGGCAAGGTACGCTTGGTTATTTACTGCATACAGTACAGGGTCAGATGAAACTGTCGGGGAGACCCTCCTTATATGCCACAGAAAACTGAATTTCTCACTGAGTGGGAACAAGGAATCCTGTGTAACAGGATCTGGAGGTTAGAAGGAGCTAAGAGATAAGGAACTACTTGCCTTACCAGCGTGTGAAAGGAACCGGTTACTGTACCCCTGAAGAGGAGCTAAAAGACCAACAAAAGGGGAACATCCTGACTCAGAAGGCCCAGCCAAAGGCTGGATAAATGCTAGAGAGGCATGAGGTCATCTAAGACCTGTGGTAACTGGGGGAAGGTGAAGGCGGTGAGAGGAGATCGTGACCGCTGACTCAAATCAAACCTGAAGAGACTTGCCCCCTCCCACCAACAAGGAGCATGTGTGCCAATTTACACAGCAAGTGAGGCTAATTTAAATATAATTAACCAATAACAAATGATACAGTGATCACTAGGCAATAGATAGGAACTTAGGTGGTTTTTTCTTTAATCATGTAACAAGAAAAATACATGGAAGTTTTTGGAATGGTGTGCTAGCTTTGTGGAGTTACCACCTAGCACCCATCTCTGTGCAGCAAGGAAATAAAAGCAGATATCTCAACTCAGTGTGTGTCGTTGCACACTGGGTAAAGCACACAGATTTGAGATAACACCCCCGTTGAGTTGTGAGGTTTAGAAAGGTCGGCCTTGCTTTCTAGACTCCTTCCTTGGAGAGGAGTCTAGGTCTGGCTGGATCCAGTCACAGAGTTGGTCAACGGTTTATGTCTAAAGGATTATATATGCAAAATCAATCCTTTGTATCACTTAGCTAAGATTTCAAAGTTTAGCATGCTAATTCCACTTACAGAGAATCCGCTGCGGCAAGGAATCTCTCAGCCTCAAGGAGTAACCTCTTTAAGGGGCTCTTGAAGAAGGCTGAACAGGGAAGGAGAGGATCAGCAAAAGCTTTAGGTCCTGTCACCTTTGGTGTGGGAGAAGTTGCTGGATGTTTGCAATTTTGGAGCTGGACTCCAGCAAGAGCGACAGAACTTTGGGACCATAAGCAGGACAAGCGTGGAGCCCCAGTGTTTGTGGGGCTGTTGAAGGGCTGCCAAGGGAATATGAGGACCAGCAACAGCTTTCAATCCAGGTACTTTTGGTGTGGGGGAAATTGCTGGACGTATGAAGGGCATACACTTACGGGCATAATGTTCTCTCAGGCCTCTTCAAGCAGCCCTGGAGCCAGTCTGCCACGTCCTGCCAAGGGTTCCCTGGGACTTTGCAGGTACTCGTTGTCCTTGCAATGCTTATAGCAAGTCCTAGTGATCATTGTTTTTCAGTCAGGTTTGCTACTCCAAACCACCTGGGCTGAGGTCCATGCCAGATGTTTCTTCTCTTTCTGGTCACATTCTTGTGTACACTGTATAAAATAATCTGGGGAGGTCCCTAAAGCGGGCATCATCCCCCTCACTGAATCTGCTTATTAAAAGCATTTGTTCAGTTTTTCTGATTTTGCAGCCTCCTCCAGCCATCAGCCCCGCTGCTTCCTCTGCCAGCGAAAGCTTTTACACTGTCTTCCTTTCTTGCACTTGATGTCCCCAGTCTCTGTGTCCCTTCCATTCAGGGCAGGTGTTTATTCCTTTCCTCCCTGCAGAACTCTCCCCATTTCCTCCTGCCTGCCAGCCTGCTGCAGAATGAACCCATCGTGCTCCCAGCCAGAAGGATCTGCACCGATGGTGCAGACGCCACCGTTATTCCAATGCAGCCGGCTCATGTAGCCTTGCAGCCACACTTGGTGCTACCCAGGGCACCCCGTTGCTGCCCTAGGGCTGGAACACCAGCTGCTGCAGTCGTGGAGAGCAGCGCCACGATGACTGAACGTGCCTCATTGCAGCTGTGAGGAGGCTGGCTTGGAGGCTCTGGGCCAGAGCTGACGGCGGCAGCTATCAGAGCCGCATGTGCCAGGCTGGGAACCAGGCAGTCCTACCTCCTGCTCCAGACCCTGCACCAAAGCCTCGTGTATGGCACCACAATATATAGGGCCTGGCTGAAATGGGCACTTCTTCCATGGGTCACTGGTCCACAGCAGTGCGCATCGCCACATCGCTCCTTTTATTTTCCTGGTGTTTCATGTCTTTGGCCTTAGTTTCCAGAGTTGTGTGGTTTTACTGGTTATCCAAGTAAGTGAAGCGTGTTCAAAAGTAAACGCCATATTATGGAGAGGGGAATGACTCCCATGGACTTCAGACTAAAAAAAAAAAAAAAAGGAAGCCAAATGGCTTGGGAAATCTCATTATTTTAGGTCACTTTTGTTACCTTAGCATATACAATCTCCTTCTGAGATGATGGAAACAGTTAGCCCCGGAATTCAACTGTCCTTGTCTTGGGATGTGCCTCTGCTGTGGCCAGCTCGCCTGGGGGGGGGGCAAGCCCACTTACTGTGCTAATAAAGGGGATGAGAGGCTGCCCGGCCAGGGGGTACAGGTCTTCCCTACTGCCCTCAGCTGTGAGCCAGTGCTGCCCACCACTGCCCAGGGACTTGCCCTGCATGCTCAGCTTGTGTAGAGGCAGCTCTGCTCAAAGTGCCTCAGGGCTGCCCACGTCTCCTGAAAATCTCTTGCGTGGCTCCCTTCAGCCACCAGCTAACCCCTGGTCACAGGGTTTGGCCACACCTGTGCCATTCATAGCTGTCTTCACCTGCCAACAGGAAGGACGGGGAAGGAGGAAGAGTGGGAAGGAGGCGGTTGCAATTGGCAGGTGCCTCCAGCAGCTAGAGCCAGAGCAGCTAACAGTCACCGTCGGAGAGGCTCACAATGTCCTCAGCAACTTCTACCACTTCTTTGCCCAGTGGCCTGGCTGTCCTGACAACTTTCCCAGATGTGCTCTTCATTCCTGAAATCGTGAGTGCTGCCTTTTCCCTGGGGAGGGCAGATGCTGCTTGTGGGGCATCCAGCACACTTCATGCTGCAGGTGTCTGAGGGATGAGATCTGACACAGAGCATGTGGTTGAGGTCCCTGACCCACAAGGGTCTGGGGGCAGCCCCTGATGCCTTGTTCACTCTCAAAGAAAACCACAAGCCCTGAGCTGGGGGCTCTGAAGCTCTCCCTTATCCTGCAGGGGATTTCTGTGGTGCCTCTGAAAACATTTTGTAATTTTCTGCCTAACAAAATTGAAGGGGTTGCTGGTGGGTTTAAACTATGTTGCCAAATTCAGCCAATTAATTAATTGAAAGGTGATTTTAGCAGCTTACACAGGGAGAGGATAAACTGCTTGCTTAAAGTGGAGTGTAAAGATTAGCTGAGGTAATTGTTTGCAGCAGCAAAAAGCGTAGGCTGCCAAAGCTGTGCTGCTCAGCTGCAGTGTTCCTGAGCCGGAGGTGCACAGTGCTGGACCTGGGGGTGTGGGCAACAGTGGGTGAACAAATGCCTTGTAGCTTCTTCCCATATTGTAACTTCATTGAGCAGGAGACGATCATAATCTTATTGGATTTAGCAACGTGATTAAAAGTTGCTGTGAGCACTGACTAGAAGATGGAAAGTTTCAACTAGAACCTTTTCCCTGTGTTCTCTGCCCCCGCCCATGAAATCTGCTCTTCTCACAACAGCTTGAGAGGCTTTTTCCAAAGCCTGAGCACTTTCATACAGCATTGAGGGGTTTGGCTGAGTGTTACGGTATGGCACTCAAGATTATTTCATGCAAAAAACTTCAGCTTTGCCCTCTGGGACCAAATTATTCCCTGTCAACCAACTCAGTCCGCACTCCTGGGATTTACAGCATTCTAGTGATAGCAGTCAGGCAAAGAGGAATTGGGTTAAATCAGGCATTACCGATGTATGGAGAAAGGCTTTGCTTTCCAAATACTGTCTGGGGAGTTGGTCTCTGTGCGCAGGCCCTGAGAGCACGGGCCAGGTTTCCGGCAGCTGCATGAAGGAGGGTGCAAGGTCCCTGTGGAGGTTCTGGCTGGGCAGACACCTGCCAGCCACCCGGGCCACTGGGTTGTGTTAGTCCTGGTGCTGAGCATGCTGTTGGCCTCAGCTGTACCTTAAACTGTTCGACTGCAATTCCTGTCTCCAGGGGATTTGGCAAGGCAGCTGGCTTAATGAGACAAAAAGAAGCACCCTGTTCTTTGCTTTGGGTAAGATCTGGAAATGTGCATCCTAAAGGCTCAGGAACCACCCTCAGGAAAGAGGAATGCTGGATAACCGGATTTCTCTATCTCTGGAGGTGTATGACTAGGTTGTTCAGCTGTATAATCTCCGCTGTGTACAAAGGAGGCAGCTGCCTTGAATCACAGCATTCAGAAGGATAAAATAGTTTCTCAGTCCTTAGTGGAATCTGAGGTTACCTGTAGTGGGTTTATATGGTAACTACCAAAAAAAAAAAAAAAGGGCATTTCAAATGCTAGGACAGTTGTGAAAGTGCCAGAAGGCCCTGCCTGCAGCTCATGTGCTGATTAAGAACAACCATTTTTATTTTGTGTGACTGGGTTTAATTCTTGTAATCTGTTTTATTTGAAGAGCTTTCTGCATATATTGATGGCCAGGCCTATGTGGAAAAGCTGAAACAAGCTGAAAACAGATATGTTTGCATTGTAAAAGGCTATTTAAAAGATTTTCTTAGACTACTGTCCCAACATGCTGTGGGTTGTTATTGAAAACCTCTTTACCCTT
>NW_009258261.1:2096130-2099969 GCF_000687185.1 Egretta garzetta
ATCACATCCTGCAGAAAGGAGAGATGGAGAGTGGTAAGAAATGAGGAATGATACTTCTTCCCCCAACCTCGTATCTTACCCCAGTTACATTGGATTTTAATGGAGCAACTGTAAGGTTCCAGGATTTTTAGCTGCAACGCACTCATGGTGTCACCACATGAGTTATTGCAGGGACTGGATTAGTGTTCAAGTGTCAGTCTTCGCTTGTTACAAGAGGCACCAAAACAGCAGCACTTTGGATGACCTGTTTTCACTCGATATTTGCAAGGTCTCACCAGCATTTTTGATTTAACATCTCAATGTGCATATTGTAACCAACGAACTTTCCTACATAATGTGGGGTGACGCAAATGATGTGACATTTTCTGAGCATCATAAATCAGAAACTTCTCTTCCTCTTGCAGAATGCCTCCAAGGAAATGGAAGTGCCATGATTTGTGTGAGTTGGCACTTGGGATGCTGGCAAAGGCTGGCAATCCGAATCATCTCAGAGTCAGTGAGGCTCTCTGACCTCTGGACATTTGCCTGCAAATCCAAGACCAGCTGGTGATGAGGGATAGGTCCCCACAGCAGCACTGGGCTCCACATAGTGTGGTTTCAGCTGAGGAGCTCCTCATGATAGGATGCTGCATAGGCTAAACTTTGCACAGGTTCAAGAAACAACTGGGCTGATGTGTAGCAGAGAAAAGCTCCTGAGTGCATTTTAGTGCAGAGACACCACTTGCTGCTCAGACACTCCACAGCATTGGACATCATGCTCTCATCCTCTTGTGTAGGAATCTTCTGGTAGAGAAAGGATGGAGCCTAGATATAGCTGTTCTTGTGTTCCCTGCCCCACCAGAAAACCCATAGCAAACTTCTAAAGCTGGCTGAGAAGAATGGGGTCCCACCCACTACCAGACCAGCGGCTGGTACCTTGCACAGCTCCGGTGTAGCCAATGTTGGAGCACCAATGCAATCCCCACTTCACAGGAGGAGCTGGGAGCCTCAACCTGATTTCCCTACCTCAGAGAGTAAAACTGGCCATATTACCTCTCTTCAATCTGTTCTCTCTCCTTCCAGGGTGACATTTGCACATGGCCTTCATTGAGGCCATGTCTATGGCCTTCATGAGGCCACATGTCTGTGCTGTTTGTGCAGGTGAGCTGGGTTTGACGCCACTCCTTTCAGGGATCTGCCACACTGGGTGTGAAGTAACCATGCCCTACTGAAATAACCCTCCCTGTTTATTGCAGCCAGCCTTCAAAAATGTCTGAACCAGCCTCCTGAGCACACTGATGTGGGGAGGGCGTGAATGGCAGTGACACCAGGAGGCAAGGCTACAAGGAGGCATTTTTTGGGTCAAGGTCAGAGGCAGATGCTCCCAGCTAAATACCCAGTTTCAGGTGGAGGCTGGGAAGAACTCAAAGGCATCCCTGGGCTATTGCCAAGTGCAGTGCTAGTGCCAGAGGCATGTATGGCTTTTGGCTCTGCTCTGGATAAAGCAATTTATCCCATGCTCGCCTTCTCTCCCACTTTCACTTGCAGATCTTTGGGGGCCTTGTCTGGATCCTGGTGGCATCCTCGAAGATCCCATCACCCATGCTGCAAGGCTGGGTGATGTTTGTCTCTGTGTTCTGCTTCATCATGTCCACCACCCTCCTCTGCCTCTACATCTGTGGGGTGCATGGGGGCAGCAGCTTCTGGGTCACCTTGGTAAGTGGATGTGACAAACCTCAGGGCCTCTCCCCTTCCTGGTATCACTGGTAGACAATTGTCTCCTTTGCTGCTGCTGCGCTCCAAATCACAGGCTGGTGCTTGCTTATGTGGGTTCCTTTTTTACCCCTTCACAGTGTGCTTCCTCCTTGGAAATGACTGTGTGATCCTTGTTTCTTAGGATGTCATCTTCCAGGAGACAGCAGCTCTATTCTACCTCAGCGCTGCCGTGTTGGAAGCCTACTTCACCTATAGCATCAGGTTGCTTTCTGTCAACACCGTGTACCAGGAGAACATTGCTGCTGTGGTGAGTGCCTGGCAAGCAGGGGAAGGAAGGTGAGAAGGTGACTGTGGAGCGGCCTCAGGAGCAAATCTTTACTTGCACCAACCATGCTTTTTAGCAAGGCCTGCTGGGACAGGACAAGGGGTAATGGTTTTAAACTAAAGGAGGGTAGATTTAGCTTGAATATAAGGATAAAATTTTTTACAATGAGCGTGGTGAAACACTGGAACAGGTCGCCCAGAGAGGTGGTGGAGGCCCCATCCCTGGAAATATTCAAGGCCAGGTTTGACGGGGCTCTCAGCAACCTGATCGGGTTAAGGGTGTCCCTGCTCACTGCAGGGGGGTTGGACTAGATGACCTCTAAAGGTCCCTTCCCACCCAAACCATTCTATGATTCTATGCAGGGAAGGGGGAAAGAAACTAGTCCCTGTCCTACTACGCATGAATGTCTCCAAACATGCAACAGTCAATAGAAATATAATGCATCACGAGGTGTTTGCTCAGTGCAGGAACTCATACCAATAATAAAAAGTTAACTGGCTGATGTGTTTTTCCATTATAGGTATTTGCATTCTTGGCTACCCTGATGTATGTGATCCATAAGGTGTGCTCGCTCCTGAGATGGAAATCATCCTAAGACCCTTGCCTCGCAGGTGTGGTTTGTGGTCACCCCATGAACATGCAAGTTGTTCAACGACTGCAGTTTCCAGGCTGGGTTTGGTTGGTTTTGGTTTTTTTTTTTTTAATGTATATACTATAAACAAGCAGCTTTTTTTGTGGGATCATGGCAATGAAGACTAAAAGCCTGCTAGAGAAAGCTACATCCTGGCACAATCTGTTTCCCTTCAGTCTGTTCTGGCTTGGGTACAGTTTGATGCTGGTAATTGGGGCCCAAATAGAAAAACATCCAGCTTTAAAAATAATAATATAGTTGGGTTCAAAGTGTTAAAATCTCCCTGAACCACAGCTTTATGCCTCCAGGGTTGTTACTGCTATCAAGAGAAGCCTGAACAACCAACACAAAAAGGAACATGAAACCAGGTTATTTTAGTTGCTGCCCGTCCACGTAAGCCTATTTCTCTCCGTAAACCTGCTGTGCCAAAAGAACATTTTCATGCAGTTTCTGGAAATGCTCTCTGACTTGTGATGAGAAACGGGGACAACATTTAACTTGACTCAGGGGCGATACAAGTTATTGCAACCCCTGAAGGGTATTGCTGAATTATGAGGCCCGACTATAATGCCAGGGATTACCACTGTCTTTAATCCCCCTACAAAATACAACTTAGAAGGTGGGTGGTAGACTGTAGGAGAATTGTATGGATGGTTAGAGTAACATCTTGAATAAGCAGAGGCAATCACTCGTCTGTCTTTGGTGCATGGTTGCTCTCACATGAACCCTCACTATGTCGATTAATAAAGATGGGTTTGCTGTGATTTTGCAAATAGACAAGAGTAATTTCTGCTATTTTCCCTTTACTGCACACAGGTACAGTCTGGTACAGCCTCAGGAGCACTGTACTGTCACAGGGCAATGCCTAAGGAGGAGGCACAGATTTGGGCACGAATGAGAGGGCTTTTCTGGCAAGGGGAGCCTGTAGGGCCAAAGTGACGCAGGTTAATCTCAGTGATCAGGTTCATCTGAATGCTCTAATTACTCCAGAGTGTTAACTTGAATGAGTGTGCTGGTTTTGGCTGGCATAGAGTTGATTTTCTCCACAGTAGGTAGTATGGAGCTATGTTTTGGATTTGTGCTGGCAACAGTGTTGATAACACAGGGATGTTTTAGTTACTGCTGAGCAGGGCTTGCACAGAGTCAGGGCCTTTTCTGCTCCTCACCCCACCCCACCAGCAAGGAGGC
>NW_009258261.1:2100044-2109215 GCF_000687185.1 Egretta garzetta
GAAGCTGGGAGGGGGTACAGCCAGGACAGCTGACCCCAACTGACCAAAGGGGTATCCTATACCATATGATGTCATGCTCAGTATGTAAGCTGTGGGGAGGGAAGAAAGAAGGGGGAACATTTGGAGTGATGGCTTTTGTCTTCCCAAGTAACCGTTACGTGTGATGCAGCCCTGCTGTCCTGGAGATGGCTGAACCCCTGCCTGCCGATGGGAAGTAGTGAATGAATTCCTTGTTTCACTTTGCTTGTGTGCGTGGGTTTTGCTTTACCTATTAAACTGTTGTTATCTCAACCCACGAGTTTTCTCACTTTTACCCTTCAGATTCCCTCCCCCATCCCACTGGGGGAGTGAGCCACTGGCTGTGTGGGGCTCAGTTGCTGACTGGTGTTAAACCATGACTGTGAGTTAATTTAAATGGGCTTTAGATCCAAGAATGGGTGTTTTCACATGTTAAGGTGCCTTATAAACAGTGGTACCAAATTAGCCCTTTCAGCTTGTGGGGCAAAAAAAAAATGCTTCTGTTTTAAGTCTGAAGTTCCAGGATAATAACAGTCCAGAGAATGGAAGGGAAATAAAAGTTGACTTGGAGACATCCATTGCTTCAGAGCCAGGGGGATGTGTGTGAGGATTTTTAATTGGAATGTGAGGAAAACATTTGATTTGGAAGCATTCAAGGCCAGGTTGGATGGGGCTCTGAGCAACCTGATCTAGTTAGCGGTGTCCCTGCTCCTGCAGGGGGGGTTGGACTAGATGACCTCTAGGGGTCCCTTCCACCCCAAAACATTCTATGATTCTATGATTTTTTTCCCTTGTTTTTTTCCTTGCTGAAAACCAGCCTGACATGTTTTGCTTGTGTTAGTGTGACAAAGCAAGCTGATGGCAACAGAGTTGGAAAAAGTAACCCTTTTTCAGAGCAGGGAGGGAACTCACAGTGACTTTGCACAATGGCACTTGGTTCTGAAGGTTTAACATTTGAAACTGGTTTCAACATCACGTCATCATGGGGTGGGGTGGGTGGGGTTTGGTTCCCAGATTTGCCCTGCTTCTATTAATGCACCTGAATTTAGCATTAAAACGCAAAGCCACCTTTCTGCTTAGGCAGACATTTGTGGTCATAGCCTGGACCCTGGGATGCGATAATCTCTGTCTACCTTCTGCACCCAGGTGTGGCCAGCACCTCTGCACCAGGTCCTGTCCCCTCACATCCACATCCCTGTGCCTTGTGGCCATCACAATTGCAGCCTGTGTCTTGGCAGGGCTCCCATCTCTCCTCCCCAATTCTTCCTGCCTTGCTTTGCCCTTTTCTTTTCCCTTCCCGGCCACACACCAGTTTACACCAGTCTGCACTAGTTCACCTGCGTGTGCCTTTCCTTCTGGCCGCACCCGATTTGCTGAGATACCTCCCTCCAGCGTTAGCATAACCTTGCTGTAAACCAGCACTGGAAAAACCCAGCCGGGTGCTGCTGGCATGGGAGTGCTCATGAGCCCCAGTGCAGCCGGGGACTGGGTGGAGAGAAGGGTGTGGACACTGGGAGGGAGGGTGGGCCTGTGGCCCCAGTGTAACCTGGGCCAAGTCTTTGCCTGGGAAGGGCTGGGCAGAGAGAAGGGCCACCACAGGGTTTTGCATCCAAATGAATTGATACAAAGCAGTGCTGCAACTTTGAAGTTGGGGGCCACACGGGGAGGGTTTCAACTCCACGCAGCTGAACAGCTTACAGGTGAATGAGTGTCCCTGTTTGCACAGGGCTGCTGGGCCCCAGCACAGGACAGTGACAGGGTGAGGTGTGGCTTTGTTGCACCAGGCTGATGAATTGCACCTGAGAGGTGCCAGGTGAGTTGCAGCAATATGCGTGTTCCCTGCATGGTGGAAAGATGAAAAAAAAAAAAAAGAAAAAAAGAAAATGAAACAAAAAGCGCCCTGAGGTCTCCACTGCCCATCATGCCCAGCCATCTTACTGTCTCACTACAGCCGTGAAGCCCCACATGCCGTGGAAGCTGGGCAGCCCAAGGCAGCTGCCTAGAAAATGGCACACCTCAGTGCTTCTGAAGGGAGAGATGCGGCCCAGAGCTCCAAGCATCTCCCAGGACCTACAAACCATCTACCGTATACACACCAGGCCTCATCCCCACAGAGAGCCCTGAGAATTTGCTGTCGCTCCACTGGAAATATTGGGCATGGAGATACTTGTCTGGCATTAATTGCATATTAGCATGGCTCCCCAGAAGGTGAGACAGCTACCTCTGCTGAGTGCTGCTTGCATGCAGTTGGCCCTCGCAGTTTGTTGACCACAAGGCACTTTTGCAGTTCTTACCTGCAGAGCTGCTCCCAGTACATAGGGATGCTCCATCCCAGGCTCTGCATTTGCTCAGGCATTTCCAGATCCCCACCCCACCCCCAGGCTGGCACCAGATCTCCAAAAGCACCCTCCTCATGCCATCTCATTCATCCTCCCCCTCCACTGCAGATGTAGCTAAATAGTGCAGCCCATTTAAAAACCCACAGACTGGCCCTTTTTTCAGAGCATTTACAAGTCCCATCACACTGTTAAAAGGCGTGGGCCTTTTGCAGTCCCACATCCACCACCAGCTTTCAACTGGTAGCGTAGCTGGAGTTTCCACCTCTGCTCTTCTCCTCCAGCTTCCTCAGCAAAACAAGAGGGCTGCAAGCATCTACTCTAGAGAGCAGGTAATTAGACTTCCGTTAAAACAAACTATCCACTTGAAGGTGGTCAAAACCTCAGCTCCTGTGATAAAAGCAAGTGTGCAGACATATCAGTCATTAACTACGCTCAGATTGTAATCTTGGTGGTACTTGTTTAATAGCTTCTTAACCACGATATTAGCTGTTCCCCAAATATTTGTATATTGAATACCTTGCCTCCAGTGAGAACTGCAGAAGAATTTGCTTAGTCTGAAAGCAGAGACACTTAATAGAAAAGGAAGGCCAGCTCCACAGAAAACGCAGGAGTTTCTGATGTTTCTCATTTTACAGCCAGCTTTATCTGTGAGTGATGAGCAAACTGTATGCTGAGTAAAACATCTGTACAAGCATCTGTATTACTATGAACAACCTTGTAAAAATGGGAAACCCACAAAAGTTTACTTCTATGGAGGGATCAAAGCTCCATGTGGGTCTGTGGCAGAGCCTGATTCATGGCCGGCTCAGTCTGCCTCCCCCTCTCCTGACCCAACCATGGTCTGCTCCCCACCTCTGATCTTTGCACTGAGACCATGGCCCCTTCATCCTCCTTAATCTCCCTTGCGCTAATAGCATCAAGCACTGAAACCCCATTTGCTTTGAAGATAGGGATGGAAATGCCTTGTACCTGAGCCCGGAAATGCTCAAACATGAGTTACTGTCCTGTGGGTCTGAGAAGAGCCCTAAACCTCCTCCAAGAGCAGAGGCAAAGCAGAGGAGCGCTGAAGACCCTCATGTGAGCGGGTGCAAGTGTAGCTGGTGTGCAGACCTTGGGGAAAGAGGCAGACTGCTGGTTACTACATTTGCCTTTTCGGAACTTAAAGAAAGCAATGACGTTCACCCTGCCGCTTCCTTATCTTGCAGCTCCTCACTTCTACTAGCACACAAGGTGGACCTGTAAGGCTTGTGTGCATTCTCTTGGAGGTACCAGCTAGAAGTCAGTCAGACACTTCCCAGTGCTTTGGCTGATGGAGAAAAGACCCACCGAGAATGATGTGTTGTTTCACCTGCACTAGCAGCGAGAAAGAAATTACCGAGTGACCAAGGAGGGGTCAAGGGAAAAGCCAGAGTTTCGCTGCCACCCAACTGTCCTAAGGAATTTAAAGCAACCTGAGTCACCTCTCCCGCCTTGCCTGGCAGGGCATGACACCTTTAAATTAGAATTTTCATTACCAGAGCAAGATACAACTCAATTAAATTCACCATGCCTGTTTGTATATTCGCAACTGCTGTCTTTAGAAACCTGAGTGGAAATCAATGCAAAATATTCCTCCTAAATGTCTTTAACATCAGAATTACAAATGTAAATTCCCAGGCTGGTCTCGAAGTATTTCTAAAGTACATTCTCCTGTACTAACAAAATAGGCGGGACAAGAATCTTTTAGCTTACAGAGGAATGCCATGACAAGCACTCACAGACTAGGAGGCACAGAAGTTAAATCCTGACTTGTTTTATAGCCTGGATTGCTCTAATACTTTATACACCAAACAAAAACATGGAGTTGCCAGGTAGAGCATGTGGATGCAGGGGCTGTTTATCTTCTGGTGGGACCTGGGTGATCCACCAACAAGTGAGTTAGTTAATCTAGCATCTAGCACATACCTCTATGTACTTCAGCTGGGGATCTGCCATGTGAAGGGGTTTACTCCATCTCCAGTCAGAAGCTGGTGCATATCATGGACCTTCTCTTTCTCCTTTAATCCTCTGACAGCTGTAGCACTTTGAGTTCTGGGTAGGGTCCAAGACTCTACTGTCCTCGGTACCAAATTGGCAGAAAATGAAGTTAGGTCCTAGCACACACGCAGAGGACAGTACTGTAAGAAAGGCTGGATTGCAGTTTTGCACTGGACTTACAATGCCAGTCAAAACACTGCAATATCCTGCAGGAGACTGTGGGGTGACTGTCCTCAGATATTTGGGCTCTGCCTCATTTGGGGAATTCCCCCACTTGCATGAATAGTGCTTGTGCAACTCCAGCTGTTGCCCACCATCACCTTGCCTCCCTTTCCCCCCGCCACACAACTTCTACTTCCTGATTTGACAATTCCCCCACCATAATGAGTGAGCCTAGGGAGGGAGATGGAGAGTGCACACGTTAGCTCCCAACTACTGTGGCTTGGTTCAAGATCTCCCAGACACTGGCATTTTGCAAAAAAAGACCCCAACAAACCCACACTGAACTCATTCTGAGGATTTTTTATTGCTTTCACAATCTTATCTTTTCAGTAGTTTCCCAAGAGCTTATGAAAGAAACATGGGGTCTGTTGATTAAACATCATCTTCAAGAATCAAGTTGATACATGCTTGAAGTCAAGTCATGTTCACTGGCTGTCTCCATCTGAACGTCCCTAGTCAAACAGTGGTCAGAAGGATTGTGGGAAAGCAAACAGTGTTACTGCATGGTAGCAATGAAAGCAGCAATATGAATGGCATGAGAGAGCTACTGGTGCCCTCCTCTGAAATGTAAGCCTAGACAAACCTGTCCATTTGGGCTGGGCTTTCCCAGTTGCATCTCTGAGAAGAGGAGACAAAGGGACTGAAGCTTTCACCATACTGTCCGTCTGACATTCACCCAGGGCGATTTCTTCATTCCCTGAGCTTCTTTCACCTCACTCCATTCCAGCTTTGTGTCTGGAACATCATCTTCAGGCTCAGGATCCTCACGGACAGTCCCCTCAGGCAGTGCCACAACGATGGGCAGAGGGCCCTGCTCCTCCCGGAACTCCACTACACAGAGGCTCTTCTGGTTTGCTAACTGTTGGTGAGTCTCCTGGGAGTAGGAAAGAGAAAAGACAATCAAAGCAATGATACACAGTGTTTGTTTACTTCAGGTCAAACTCTACATTGTATACAGGGTACGAAAAAAAAAAAGTAATTTACTAATAAACAGTTTTAACACTGTGTAAATTAAACGACTCATCAGGCTCGTCCTCATGGGTTTCAAATGAGTCAACTGCATAAGCAGTACAAATTCAGGTAGCTGGACTGCAGATATGCTAGCATTACAATATCATCCTAGAGGAACCAGTTTCTGGAAAGGATCTGGCCAGAAAAGGCACATCCTGCTAATCAGGATGCATACTGGCATGTTAGTAATGTGCAGTAATGTTTTTATGTCTTTATATGGATATAAATTTTGCTTTGACAACAGTAAAGTGCTTATTACTGCCCTGACAGGTAATACTAGTTAATATAATGATATGAATTTAAGATTATTTTCAACTATACCTCTTCCTTGCATACAAGTTGTTTTGTTAACACTCAGACTTTACAGAATAAATGTCTACTGGCAATAGGAAAATTTTCCCATTTAGGGCAGTCAAGAAAAGATATCGAGTGCACATGTCTCAAAGCAGTATCTATACAGCAGGCCCTTCTTCTATTCATTCCGTGGAAGACTTCTCAGAGACAATGCATCGAAAATATGACAGACTTCCTCAAGTCTGATTAACCTCAGATACTGATAAGCATCTGTAACTACCTCATTAGGCAAAGAGGATCATAACCCCCTCCCCTCCAGAGGCTAAACTGAAAAAGTTGGCTGGGACGGGGTGACAGATTTGACAACTACAGCTTTGCAGGGCTATATTGGAAATGTAAGCAGCTAAATCCTGGCAGCTACCAAGACTTTACGACCAAATGAGATAACCAGGAATTTCCAAGGACTGACTCATCCTAAGGCTGGTGTTCAAAGGAAGTCAGATGAAACGCTGTGTGTTGGATCTTTCCATCAACTACAGACAGCTGGCTCAGACAGAAACATCTCCATCATGAGCACTTTGAGTTAGAGGTCATGACACCACCTCCCTGACTTCTTTCAGAGATCTTGATTATACTACTAGCAATAGAAGCAGCTGTGATGTTCGGTCCTTAGGCAATGAAAACTTAGAATGCAGACAAACAGCAGCAACCAAAGCTTGGCCGCAACTTCCTCTGCCCATGATTTTTCAGATGTCACCAAAATTATAAATGAAAGCCCAGAAATTCAGACGTCCCCTGGAGGCACATGGCTGTGGAACAGGCAGAGTTACATACAGCTGTTTCTGACTGGAAAACTCCATACAACTGCTGCGGAATTACTCACATGCTGATTTTGTTTGCTCTTTGGAAAATTACTTCATTTTAAGCCTAGAATAGAAACTGTTTGTCCACAAACTATTACAATATCAATCCCATTCTGTCCTTCAACCTAACGTACAGAACCACTGAGAGTGCAACCTACCTGTTGTGTCAAGCCTTTAAAGAGAGCTCTGGTAATGTTAATCAAGTTTTTGGATCCAGAAACCTTGGCGTACATGTCTTTAATGCCAATTAGCTTGCAGATGGTGATGATAGCTCGGTGGCAATGAAGACCATACCCTAGGGAAAAAAAATATAAATTAGCATTATGCGATTATTTGTAAGAATACAACTTAGCTAAGAAAGAGGAGAGAACTAAGACCTCCTCTTAGTTATTTTTGTTACCTAGCATGTTAGAACACATTATTTCTTAAAAATGGCAAAACCATTCTAGGAAGACCATTATTCCCAGTCCTTGCAGCTGCGCTAACATAAAGATCATGGCTTTTTTATATTAAATATACCTTATTTAACGTATTGCAAAACCAAATGAAAATGTCACCACCTATTAACTGAAAACCTAAACCCATTAAAAAAGCAACCTGAAGAGTTGTTTAATACCACAGGTTTGGGTAGTATTCCTTAGAAGTACCACTGGCAGCTTTAGAAGAGCCTTCTACAAACACACCCCACCACCCTGAGAGCATTCACCAATTAAAAAGAAATTTCTTTCTTCCACTCACCAGAAAAATAACACACAAGTACTTCCCAAAACTAAAATTATTATTAATAATAATAATAAAAAAATAGCAGAGAAGCCAGGCAACAAGTTTGCTTAAAAGAGTATTAAAAAGAAGCCATTACAAGGGGAGAGGATCTAAATGTAACTGGATCCTGACCAAGACTGTCTCTTCTAAAAAGCAGTACCAACATAGCTTCAAAACCACTTCCTTTGCAATTTCAGGTTACCAACTGCTGAATAACGGCTTCAGTAACTCCTAACAATGGTAAGTCCTGGTTCACACACATGGAGGGATTCAAACTGGTCTCCTGTGGTGAAGTTACTGCTCAAAACGACTGGTATGCTCAAGCATTGCTGTCCTTCAGGCTTCCTTACAGAAGGACCCTGCAGTAGAAGCAATGTCAGTGTCTCTCATTCCCAGGGAGACTGCTGCTGGATGAGAGGCCTACAGTGCCCTCTCAAAGCCTGAAATTGTGCTCAAGACCTCTATCAAGACACCGAGCAGGCAGAGAATTTGGGGAGGGAAGAAAAAGAGAAGTCCAAGAAAGTCTGGGGGCAATAATACTCCAACAGAAGGGTCTGGTCAAAACACAGAGGTGCTGGGAAAGCAGGTGAGTGGCTGCTGGCACTGGTGTCTCTTGCTGCTTTGGGTAGCCAAATATCCCAACTCTTTTGGGTAGCCAACCTACCACATTTTTATTTTATTCAGCTCTTGGTAATCAAAGCTTTTGAGCAGTGAAAGTGGTACTGAAGCTGCCTGCAAATTGAGGAAGGCATCATTGCACCCACTTATACCAAATTGACCTTTTGCAGTTGATCTCCAAAATGTGCCTCATGACTCAGCAACAGCAATTCACCAGCTTCACAGCCTATGCAAAATACAACAGCCACTAGCCATGAAAAAGTTATGCCTGTCCTCTTCAGGTTACAAAAGCTAGCAGAATGCCATGCACTAACAAGAGAGCAAGACAGCACAGATTATCAAAGTACTGTACATCGCTTCCTTCCTCCTGGCCCAGCCACTGGCATGAATTACACTTTGTTACTGCAGAACATCAAAGACAGGGAATGCAAATAAAGCAGGTAACATAGACTCCTCGGAGCTAAAACTACATTGGAAAGACAGCAAAATATTATCTGTATTTCTAGAAAAAACAATTATTTTACTCAAGCTCAAAGAACAAATGAGTGTTGCAACACTCATTTGCTTTCAACTTACTGGTCAAAGCAATACATACAATCATCAAAAAAAGTTTGTGTGTGTCTGTGAAAACCACAGGCCAAATTACAAAAGCCTGAACTGTAACAACTTAAAATTTGTAGCTTAGTGGGGAGGAGAGAAGCATATTTCAAAATCCACAAACACAACAGAGGTTTGCATGTCATCTGCATCCATCTTCATCATAGTGTGTTATATTAGCTCCAATGCATAATTATAGTACATTAGCATTAATTGCAAATGGTTTCTTAGACTTGCCAGATTTTAATGGAGGAGTTATTTTTTGAGGAGTCTAATTTTGCTCTCTCGTTCCCCAGAGAGATTTGTTTCATGTGGCCTAGCTCTATTAATCTTTAAAAATTGGATTGCGATAGTTCTAATGTATCTTACTTAAAAGCTGAAAAGCCAGATTATTGATTAGTCCACTCTGTGGGACAGTCTTGCTGCTGAAT
>NW_009258261.1:2109314-2134991 GCF_000687185.1 Egretta garzetta
GGGGGGGAAGGGGGGAAATCTATTCCAGTGCTGTAGGTTTTATTGTGCCAATACGTCCCTTTTTCTTTTAACCTATAACTGGAAAAGAAACTATAACCATCCAAAGCCATTTGTTCTGCCATTTGAGAAAATACTGTTTTCTATGCTGTAAGACAAAGTCCAGTTTCAGACACAATTCCATGTGAGTGACCTCTAAAGGCTGTTTGTCAAAGTTTCATTTTCAGTGACTTAAAGCATTTAATTTCTGGTGGTTTTATTGTTGCTTTTCTCCCACCTCATCTCAAACAGGTTTCTGCAGATTGCTAATACATGAAACTCAGAAGCCAGCATAGTCCATCGGTCGCTGAACAAAATTTATTCCAAACACAAAAGGAAAGGGTTCCAACTGCAAACTTCAGCTGAGGAGACAAAGTTGTGCTCAAACATTTTTAACTCGTCTGTGGCACTGAGGCTGCCTTACTGTGGTTTAATTCAGTGAGGCCTATATAAGAAAACAGGGTCATTTAAGTGTAACAAATTTTCTTATACTGAAAAAGATATAAAGGTAACCAGAAGTAGTATTTAAAATGCATCATTCCTGTAAACTAACACAACCTGCTAGAGGCAATCTAGATTGGATTTTCTGGGTAGCCACTAACAAGAGTTTGGAAGTAGACCATCCATTTTAAATCCACACTAGGGGACTACTCTGAGTTAAATTCAGATTCACAAGTTCATTTGTCTCATATGTAATCCTGACTAGAGGATGGGGTTTTCTCCACTTTGAAGGGATTTGGAATAAATTCAAGAAAGGAATGTTTAAGTATAAGAGTGACTTTACCTTTTCTACTATAACGTAAGGCTTTGTTGAGATCATTTATTCAGATAGTTGAGTCCTATGTACAGGAACTGGAAATAAACGGCCAGCTGTAATTATGCAAAGCGAGAGGCTTCAGCATGCGTAACTATACAGCTGTAATGGCATCAGCAATCCTTTATACTTTAAATTAAGACAGTCTACATATGCCATGGTCTGATGTGAAAACTATGAATAATTGTAATGTCTTATACCTATTAATTACAGCTACAGGGTATCAGTGCTGGGCTTCACAGCCACTGTTGCATTCCCCCTTATTAATCCACATTAGGAACTAATTTACATGACTTAGAGATGTATCAATGTGGCTAGCAGAGTAGTCTCACGACTACTTTAATTGTAAAATTAAGTCAGAGATGAGCATTAAGAGCTGTCCACGCTCCAAAAGGTAGCATATTCTGCAGCACAGACAAGCAATACCCCTGGTAGTTTCCATCTAGCTGGCACGTGCTAGAAACAGGAGTGATCTGGAATGGTGGCGGACACGAAGTCCAGAGCATGTCTCAAGTTAAACCTTGTTCTGTAGTATGTCCACAAGTCATTTAACTGTTCTAAAATTACAGCCAGTTCCCGATGCTGCTATGAATCCTTCCCTTAGAGTGTAACACAAAAGCCTGCCAGGGACTAAAGTAAAATCAGCAAGAGCTTTATCTATACCATCCCTAAAAACTCAATTTTGCATAGACGTATGTTACAGCTTGTTTTAGGTCATGAGCACATAATGAACTCTCTCTCTCACACACACAGAAAATTCAGCTACAAAATTTTACATGCTGATCTATCATTACACTTCTTAATAAGGCCAGCGATGCCTGCTGCCCAGAGCATGTTGGACATATGCACAATCTTTCCTTAGACAACACCAAACCTGTTTCAGGAAATACACAATCTAAAATAAATCAGTTATAAAACAGGGAAAATATTCATTAAGTGGAAAAGTGTTTCCTGGTTTTTGGAGGATATTTGCACGTATGTGAATGTGTTGTGTAACTGAAAAGGCTAGCAAGATACTCAGACAAGGCAAAGCACTGGCCAAAACTGGCAGCAACAAGCCGCCGAGGTGAAGGTGTTAATGTGACAGAACTGGACTTGCATTGTGACAGTTTGCCATGATATTCTCACAAAAATACAAGGGAAATAAGAACCAGGCAAAATCATCACTAAAGTATGTATTCCTATTACCAGCAGTCCGCTGCCAGGTAAAGAGCGTTTTCCAGATAGGATCCTGCTGTGGATTGGCTACGGCTTTAATATCTGCAAGTATTTTCATTAACAACTTGGATGTGGGAACAGAGACTGAAAAAAATGGGTTGAGGATACCATCGTGGGAAGGGCTGCAAGCATGCTGGAGGTCAGAAGGAGAAGTCAATGAGCAGGGTCACCTCCAGCATTTGCATGTAAGCAAGGAAGTGTCTGCAAGGCACTGTTAATGGAAGAGCGCTTCCTGGGAAATCAGCATGGTAAGGTCCCCCTCTGAAATGCCTGTACGCTAATGCATGCAGCATGGAGAATAAACATGAGGAATTCAGAAATCTGTGTGCAGTTGCAGGTCTGTGGTCTTGTTGAAATCACAGAAACAGTGGATGGCTAACATGAATGGAGTGCTACAGTGGAGGGGTACAGGCTCTTTAGAAAGGACAGGTTGTGATGACAAGGAGGTGGAGTTACCCTTTATGTGAGAAACTAGCTGGAATGCATGGAGATCTGCTCTACTCTGGGGGTGGATGATGAGCCAACTGAGAGCTTATGGGCAAGGATGAAAAAGCAGGCCAATATGGGTGACATTGTAGGGCATCTCTCTGCTGAAGGACACCTGATCAGGAAGAACAAGAGGATGAGGCCTTTTACAGACAGCTAGAAGGAGCCGCACAGTCACAGGCCCTGGTCTTCATGGAGGACTTCAGCCACACCAACAGATGCTGGAGAAAGAATACAAAAGGGCATAAGCAACCCAGGAGATACCTGGAGTGCAGTGATGACACCTTCCTGGCTCAAATGACAGGGAAGCCAACAAGGAAAGGTGCTCCGCTGGACCTTGTACTCACAAACAAGGAAGGCCTTGTTAGGGATGTGAAGGTCAAAGACAGCCTTGGCTCTTCAAGGAACTGTTTGGAAGAGTCCTGTGGAGTAAGGCCCTGGGAAGGAAGAGGAGCCCAAGAAAGCCCGTCATATTCAAGGATCACCTCCCCTAAGCTCAGGAGCAGTCCATCCTAACAAGCAGTAAGTCAGACAAAAATGCCAGAAGGCCTGCATGGATGAACAAGATGCTCCTGGCAAAACTCAAACATAAAAAGAAGATGGACGCAGTGACAAGTAACCTGAGTAACAGAGACACTGAGCATGCAGAGATGCAGTTAGGAAAGCTAAAGCCCAACTGAATCCGGCAAGGGATGTCAAAAGCAACAAGAAGGGCTTCTATAAGTATCTAAGCAGCAAAAGGAAGACTAGGAAAAATGTGGGCTCACTGCTGAACGGGGCAGGGGACCTGGTGACACAGGACATGGAAAAGGCTGAGGTACTGGAGGATGCAGGGAACTACAGGTTAGTCAGCCTCATCTAGATCCCTGGGAAGCTGATCCAACAACTAATCCTAGAAACAATTTCCAGGCTCTTGACGTACAAGAAGGTGATCAAGAGTAGTCAGCATGGTTTCACTACGGCGAAGTCACGCTTGACCAACCTTACAGCCTTCTATGATGAAATGGAGAGCTGTGGATATTATCTGTCTTGACTTCAGTAAGGCTTCTGACACTATCTCCTGTAAGATCCTCACAGAGAAGGTGATGAAGCATGGGCTGGATGAGCAGACAGTGAGGTGGATAGAAAACTGGCTGAACAACGGGGCCCAGAGGGTGGTAATCAGTGGCATGAACTCTAGAGGCCAGTAACTAGTGGTGTACCCCAGGTGTCAGTACTGGGCCCAATTGCATTCAACGTCTTCATTAATGATGTGGACGGTGGGGCAGAGTTTGCTGATGATACAAAACCAGGAGGAGTGGCTGATACACCAGAGGGTTGTGCTGCCATCCAGAGGGACCTTGACAGGCTGGAGAAATAGGCTGACAGGAACCTTATGAAGTTCAACAAGGGCAAGCGCAAAGTCCTGCACCCAGGAAGGACGTGCACACACCAATACATCCTGGGGGCCAAATGGCTGGAAAGCAGCTTGGCAGATCCTGGTTACCACCAAGCTGACTGTGAGACAGGAATATGCCCTTGCAGCAAAAAAAAGCCAGCAGCATCCTGGGCTGCATTAGGAAGACTGCTGCCAGTGGGTTGAGGGAGGTGATCCTTCCCCTCTGTACTCAGCACTGGCGAGACAGACATGGAGCCCTGTGTCCAGTTCTGGGCTCCCCAATACAAGAGAGATATGCACATACTGGAGAGATCCAGAAAAGGGTCATAAAGATGATTAAGAAACTACAGCATTTCTTATATCAGGAAAGGCTGAGAGAGCTGGGACTGTTTAGGCTGGAGAAGAGAAGGCTCAGGGTTATCTTATCAATATATATGAATATCTGAAGTGAGGGTGCAGAGAGTACAGAGCCAGGCTCTTTTCAGTGGTGCCCAGTGACAGGACAAGAGGCAATGAGCACAAACTGAAACACAGAAGGTACCATATGAACATCAGGAAACACTTTTTTGCAGTGAGGGTGACCAAGCACTGGTGCAGGTTGCCTTTAGAGGCTGTGGAGTCTCTGTCCTTGGAGATACTCAAAAGCTGTCTAAAAACAGAAAAATAATGGAACAAGCCTATCAATTTTCCAAAGCATGTGTGGGGCAGTTGGTGGGAAGAAAAACCTGCTGGGCTCTTCTAAAGGCCTTTGCCTCCAACATCTATGCTCTTAGATGAGACTTTTCCACATCTAGGTAATTTAGAGCAAAAGGAACTACACTTAGGAAGCATGAAAGAAAACCAGGAAGAGAGCTCCCACCAGTGTTAAGAGGGTCAAACCCCAATTTACAATAACCAAGCCATGTCATCAACAGTAGGTATTTCTAATGAAAAATAATTCATCAACATTTAAAACATGATAGACTAGCACCAAATTATCTGTCTCTGAAGTAAATAGACATTGTACAAATATAGCATCAAATAAATACCAGTCAGTAATTAATAAAACTTGGAAATATCCAGGCAGTTTTAATTACCTTTGTTTTGCTTCTTCATGCGGATGTTTGTCCTCTTAAATTTCACTGTAATGTCATGGTAAACTGGAGGGGAGAAAAAAAAAGTTACTACAGCTAGAAAAGCTTTAGCTGAGCACATTTAAGGAGTAGCTTTCTTTTTCAGAACTGTGAATGGGAAGTTGGTTTTACTCTCCTCTGAGCTCTTTAAAGAGAAGGGTTAATCTAGGTAAGTTTCTGCAATACATTAGGAATGTTTACACATCTGTGAATACTATGTTACTATTGTATACAAAACCAAGCTTCACTTGAAAAATACAAAGCATCTGTATGCCTCCAACGATCCTCTGAAGTGCTCTGAACTGAGCTCATGTAATACAATTTAACCTTCTTCCTCATACTCAGATTTTTCCAATAATTCAGCTTTTAACCTAAGATTTCCCCACAGGCTTCAGCATTCTTGGATTTTCCATACAGAATATTTACCATTACAGTCTTCCTGCGTCTCTCTGCTTCAAAAGGAACCCCCAACTCATAGCCTCTGGTGGGTGGCTGCTATATCCATCTGATTCAATGGCTCAGTCTCTGCATGGTGGATTCTAGCACTGCAGTCAAGATGGCTCAGAGAGGACCGCTATGTTAAGTAGAATGGAAAGCATGGTGGAACCACCACCAGTTTTTAATCAAATCCCCAATCTGTTAGTGTGAAATAATAATGCTCAAGGAATAGACTCATGAGGGTAGCTGCAGTTTTGTATTTGTAAGCTGAAGTTTTATTATACTGAATATTTATCTACACAATGACTTGGTTAAATATTCATATACTCTGTAAGGTACTATCTTTCAACATTTTTCTGGAAGATAACTGAGTGTTTGGTATACTGGTACCATGTCTGACAGAGAGGACTTGTATGGTATTAAATTGAATTAACAAAAAGCTACCATGAAACAGACTGACTTCTCCAGCCCATGTTCTCCCCAGCTGCTGGGCTTTGTCAGCATACATGGATTGAGTCAACAGGGAATCATCTCTGACATACAAAGAGGAGAGTTCAGAGCACGGAGGAGTTCATTGTAGAGAAGAGATGCCCAGACAGTATCTGACTTCCTTAACTCAAATTGTGCCAGCAGAGATCAAATCTTGCTACTACCCCTTCCCCAACCTCTATTTTTAAAGAGCCTGAAATACTATGCATTAAGTGTCCAAATTTTAAACATGGTAAAGGCAGAAGACTAGAAGGGAGATAAATCTCTCAATATTTTAACAACATCATCTCCTATTATGTAATCTTAACTTTTCTTTGTGGACCTTCCTATAGCTGTTGATACAAACTCGAGTGAATGTAAGGAGTAAACCACATATTCATTCCAGGTAACGGTGATTTATTTTACACAGGCCAGTTTGGGCCCAGCTGTGCCTCCTCCCAGCTTGTGCATCTCCAACTCTCAGTTGGTAGAGCATGAGAAGCTGAAAAGTCCTTGACTTAGTGAAAGCCCTGCTTAGCAACAACTCTAACATCAGTGTGTTATCGACATTATTCTCATACTGAATCCAAACCACAGCATTATACTAGCTACTAGCAAGAAAATTAACTCCAGCCCAGCTGAAACCAGGACAACAATGTATCAAGTTAGAAAGGTTTTAGTTAACATCTTTTTATGCTTTGTAACTAGCTGCAACCAGTTGTTGTTGGTATACTCAGTACTTATTGGAAGTTAAAGGAGTCTAAAAAAATCATAACACTTACTTGTGTGGTTCTGATACAGCTCTATAAAATGTAAGCAGCGTATTGCTTTATTCTTTGCCTAGGGAATAAAAGCAGAATTTATTTAAAAATTTTTCTGCCACGTATTTAAAACTTTGCATAAACCATTTACTTTTTGGAAATGAAAATGTTCTCTTTAAAGAACTGCTTTCTCCTAACAGATTTAATATTTTAAAAGATTTCTCAGTATAGTAATGGCTTTATCACACTTTGTGTATTTCAGCATTGCTACTTTGATAGGTTAGTTGAGCTTTACAACACAAACTAGATTAATGTAGATGGACAAATAACATTCTGAAGTCTAAAGGAGCCTTAATAAGGTCATTATGCACGTGTAAGAGAAAAATTCCTACATACTAACTGTATAGGCAGACTGTATGCTATATAGATTTTGGAAACAAGTGAGCAAGGGGGGATAGGTATAGGCCATAGAAAAGGGAGTAGAAAGAAAATAAAAGAGTGCATTGGCAGAATCTCATTGCAAGGCAACTTCATTATGCATGTCCAAAGAAGAGCAACGAAGCTGGTGATGGGTCTAGACAACAAATCTTATGAGGAGTGGCTGAGGGAACTGGGGTTGTTTAGTCTGAAGAAGAGGAGGCTGAGAGGAGACCTTATCACTCTCTACAACTACCGAAAAGGAGGTTGTAGCGAGGTGGGGGTCAGTCTCTTCTCTCAAGTAACAAGCAATATGATGAGAGAAAATGGCCTCAAGTTGCACCAGGGGAGGTTTAGATTGGCTATTGGGTTAAACTTCTTCACCAAAAGGGTTGTCAAACATTGGAACAGGGTGCACAGGGAAGTGGTCGAGTCTCCATCCCTGGAGGTATTCAGAAGATGGGTAGATGTGGTGCTTAGGGACATGGTTTAGTAGTGGACTTCGCAGTCTTAAGGTTATGGTTGGACTTGATGATCTTAAAGGTCTTTTCCAACCTAAATGATTTTATGATTCTATGATTATTTGCATCAAGATGGACAGATGATGTATATGGACTTACTACTTTGCATAGACTACAAAACATACTGATTATTAAAAAAAAGTCATCAAGCAACAAATAATTCAATCAACTTACTTTCCGTAAAGCATTCATCCTGTCACCTGCTTTTCCCATTGCAAAACCTGCAATAAAGAAGAGAGTAATTTTATTACTGAGAAATACATGAGGCAGGACCTTCAGAAAGCAAAGAGGAAAAAACAGAGAACTTCACAACCATGCTGAGTACCTGTTATTTCAACGCAGAGATCTTACTCAGAAAATGGTCCAGAGAAAACCACAGAAACCATAGAAAGTAATGGTTTAGGAGTTATGAATACCTAACAATTGGATGCCAATTGCTTGTTGTCAAATGAAAACAAATAAGGCTTAAATTATTTCTTTTGTGTATTTGCCCAAACTCGTTCGACACAATTGAATACTGGTGACTGCTTCAGCCAAAAAAAAGTAGTCTTCTGCTTATAAAGAAACAAGGGAAGCAAGAGAAAGACAAAAGGAATCTGATGCAGATATATCAGCTACATCTGTAACAAAGAGTAGCTCTAAGACCCTAGAGGCAAAGAAGAAGACTGGGTTTATATTAGCAAAATAGAGAATATGAAAACCTGGTTTAATAGAACAGTGCATTTGCAAAACATGCATACCTGTAAAACAGAGAAAACACAGACTGCCAGTTTACAAACTGCTACCTAATTGCCTCTGAACCCTCAGACCTACTCCTATTTACCAGGTGAACTGTGGCAGTGATGAAGAGATTTCAGCAGAACAGCAGTCTCGGAGTATTTGCACTCAGTTCAGAGCAGGACATCAACTGACTGTATGGAATGAGTAGGAGGATGTGACAATCATTTTTACAAACTCTGTAGTCCACCAATTTCAAGGTAGATTGAATTGAAATAATTTAACTTTGAATCAGCAGATCTAGCTGATCTGGGGCTGTATCCAAAAGCCTAATCCAAAAATCAATGGGATTGGACCCATTGGCCAACACTGAGTCACTAATTTCATGCAGACATTAAAGGAGAAATGGTCTGGAAGAGATCTAGGAAAGAAGTACCATCCTGACTGTTGTGGTGCTACAAGCAAAGAAGATATGACTGCAAGCCTGGAGACTGCTGTGGAAGAAGCAGCCAAGGGTAGCATCTGCTATCAGCTGCCTCCTGAAACAGCCTCCTCTGTGCACGCACCGTGCACCCAGAGATCTCTGTCACATTCTAACTCCTGCACAAGAAAATGCAAGGGAACTATACTATTCTTTTAAACACACACACAGAGCACAACAGCAGCATATTAATGCTGTGAAGTCACAGAACAGATTAGAAAATGCCAGAAGTGAGGTCACCTGGGCAACCTCAAGGCAATCATTCAGCACATATGGATTAAAGTGATATTTCATGAAAAAGCTTTACAAAGAAGAGGTAGAAAGAATTTTTTCACAGTGACATATCTTGCTGCCGGAGAACCACACCTTCCTCTCTCTATAAATTTCTCTCCCCTCCAAACTGCAATTAAACTTCAGCTTGAGGAACACATCTGGACTTGAATCTTGTACAAAAATGAAGTTCTGCAAAACTGTAGTTTGTCTTATTAAAGCTCCGACATTCATCCCATCACCAGAGATACCTATTCAGCTCATAATGAAAGGAGACTATTTACATCCAAAACGTGGATGCTCTGCATGTATACTGAAAGCAGGATTTTCTTTACTAGAGACATATTGCATCTGCAAATGCAATTTCCTGTACTCTGTCACCAATACAGTACATGCCACATTCCTACCTCCTGATAAAGGTAGGAATCCTCTACTATTTGGATTATTTACTTCACAGCTATGCAGTTTCTATTTCTGTAGCTGATTCTTCTTTTAATTCTGCACAGCTGTCTTATCTCTAAGCCCATATGAGGTCTAATGGGAATTTCAATGTACATCGGTTTGTATCCACAAGAGAATGCATGAAAACTGTCTTCTTACAGAGAAAAACTTAGCACATTCAAGGGTGCTTCTTAAATAAAACTTATCCTGCAACAACCACAAAAAAAAAGTCTTTAACTCCTGGTATTTGAAAACTGAATGAAAGATAAACACTATTTCCTCAATAATAAAACTAGAAACCTGCAAGAAACTCATTGCTGTACAGGGTGGCTGCATAGTTCCTTTATGGATGCCTTTACAATTAAGTGGTATTAGCATTAGCTTTTTAAATTCTGTCTCGGAATCTGACCCATCCCAAAAGCTGGCTACCAAAAGCAAACCATGTACTGTCAAAGGAAGGATGCCCAATAATTTTTGTAACTGACAAAGTGAAACAGAAAATCCTTAGAAGAAAATATACTTTTCTGTGAATATCTGCTAGTCTTTACAGACTTTTTTTTAAAAACATAGTGACAGTTGGGGTTGTTGTTGTTGTTTTTGTTTTGTCTAGTTTGTTTTTTAAAAAGACAGTGACCACCACATCATGGAATGTCTCCTTTTCCTTTACCAATATGTAATATTTTTAAGTATTATATATCCAGTAATAACCAATATATAAACACCTGGCTATTCCACTGCATTGAGGTACTACCATGTGCTTGTCAGCCTTGTCTGGCCATGTCTATTTTCTTTTTGGTTGTTTTTGTTTTTTTTAAATGGGACTTGCTTGTTTAGAAAATTTGCAACCATAACACAGAACCTACTTCAGCCTTCTCTACACTGAGTTTCCCATCAACAGCCATAACTGATTCAAGATTTTTTTTCTTGCAACTTTTTACGTTGCATACAACCCCATAAAAAGCTGCAGTAGAGTGAATTCTTTTCTCCTCATTTTGTAAAGAGCAATTCTGACCATCTCAAAGGCTCTTCTGGCTAAGATTGCTAAACACTTCACTCGAAGAAAGAATTATCATTACTTATTGCAGCATCTTCCAAACTTCTGGGGAGAGGAACATGGCACAACATGCCAGGTATTGTTTTTGCTGTGAGTGATCTTACTAACACATGAAGTAGTACCATGATACCAGCTGGGATCCAGGGCTAATTAATCCCAGTTAGATGCTACACTGAGATGGTTTGATTGCTTCTAGAGATAGCTTGGTCATCACTACCCTGCATGCATACCTGTGCTTAGAGTTCCGTTACAAGGAAATCGCAACTAAACTGAATGCCTCTGACCAGTATTCTTTCTCCAGTCTTCGCTGAGACAGAAAAGGAAAAAGGTCTCTTTTCACAGCTCATATTAGAAGGTCCTTCATAATCTTCCATTTCTTCTGATTTGTCCTATTTACTTTATGCCGTAGACAGCATTTCTATGGTTAGACTTCAAAGTGCTTGCCGAAGAGACGGTTGTAAAGTCATAATAGAGAAAGCCAGCATTTCTACGGTTAGACTTCACTTTGCTTGCTTAAAAGACCGTTATAGTAATAATGGAGAAAGCCTACAAATGGGTCAAGCTGCAGATCACTGAAGTTACCATGAGATGGGACTCAAAGGACCCCACGTATTCTGTTTTTCCTTAGAAGTGTAAATACAGTATTTGTAGGAAGCCCATAAAGTAGATTTTTTTTTTATGATTAACCTCAATAAATTAAGAAAGCTTCCTAAAGCAGCTGAATCAGAAGGAAATTTAGGCTCTTCTGATTTGACAGCTACATTACGAATTTCTGAATCAAGATGCTAGATGACACTGCCAGTAAACAAGATATTTTTAACTAAAAGCAGTAATACTTCCAAGAGACTATCCTGAGATTACGGAGAATTTAGAAAAAAAAAAAAAAAAAAATCAGCCAGATTTATACTAATTCTACCTAGAAATACTAATGCTAACTAGAAAATAACACAGGAAAGCGCACAACCAGTCATGCTGCACTTTGCTGCAAAGTGGTCACAGCTGTTAGAGCAAATGAAAGTAAAACTCCAAGAACCCCAACAAAATGAAAGTGATTTTCAAAACCAGAAAGACAAATCTGCATCCACTGACTCCTACTTTCTTATGACTTTATCTGCTCTACTAACCATGAAGATCCAAGATTCATTTTAGTCAAGCCCAGGCACCCCTTGCGAATAGCACACTCAGATGAGTTTTATTCCACCATCAGCGCAAGGGGATGAAGGCTTCCTCGGGCACGTCAGCCCACCTGCAATTCCAGGCACCTTTTGCAGGTGCCTGATTCTTTTCTTTGATGTGAGAGTGAACACCTACACTCTGCAGCCAGGTGCCGAAGGCTAGGTGAAACAAATGCAGATATGCATGGCTGAATACTTTCAGGCTTTGATTTTTTTTAAACATAAACAGTATCTATAGTAAAAAGAAACAGCATGTACAAGAAAGCACAGACAATCCCTTCTGGTAGGATCTACCAGTGGTTAGTTCTATGACTGTACAGTTAAATAAAAAAAATGTTTTTACCACTGGAGAATACAAACTCCAAACCTAATCACATATTACTATTTTTTTTACACAAAATAAAGTGTCCAAATGAATACATACATAATTCGATTATAAAGCTTACTTTTACAGATGAAACTCAAAATTCTTACAGGTATTTCAATATTTCCCAGTGGAAAAAGGGGTACATTTTATTTATTTTTTTTAAAGAATAAAAAGTCCCTTTAAATCACCATGCCTCCCAAAGTCCTATTACAAACAGTGACTAATTTTGCATCTTTTACATACAGTAAATGCACATACCTGCAGCCCCTTTACCATTTCCAATAGCCACTAAGGCACGTATTGATTTTTTTCTGCCTTCCTTTGCCTTCATACAAAACACGTTTTTCACCTGAAGAAAAAAAAACACAAAGCATCTTGTCACTGCACAGTCCAACTGTACTTTTTTTTTTTAAAAAAAAGTCAGTTTACCAAAAAAGAATTAGAGGTCTGTGATGAAACCTTAAAATATATATTGTCTTTGTCAATGGGTATCATCTGCAGTGGGACACTGGCTGCAAGACATTAAATATGTAAAGGCTGCTAGAAACTTATATATACTTATACTCAGACAGAAGAAGTTATCTCAGTACAATTTCATTAAAATATCCCCTCTGTTGTGTTTAGCTGCACAATAGATAATGCTCTAATGCCACGAGCTTCATGCATGATTTCAATCATGATGAAAAAACATGAAAAAAAATTGAAAGTGACATTAATATCTCACTGCCTCATATTCTAATGTATTTTTGAAGCACTCTCAGGAATTGCTCAAGGCATGTTGTTGCTTTACATGGATTAAAACCTAGGATTGAAATCTACTTGCAAGCTGTAGAAGTCAGTCTCATTACTGAGATGACAGCTGCTAAAAAGACGACTTCATTTAAGAGAAGGGAAGAAGAACAAGGTATTTCATTTCTGGAACTAGAAATGTTTACAGAAACTATGAGAGAAATTCAAGCAGAGATGCAAGAAAGCTGTTTAGTTTGGAGTGGGGGGACAAAACAACAATTGGGGAGACAGGGGGCCTTATGGTTAGCATTCTAGAAATCTAAATTTGCTTCTGCCTCTGCTACAGACTCCCCTATGTGACTATAGGCAAGTCATTGCTTTATAGTGCCTCACCTTAAATGGTCTAATATATCATCTGAGATCCTTTGCCCACCTAGCTCCTGTTCTAGTTTCCTTGGTTTCGTTTATCTATTAAATTTATGTTTCTTGAAATATATATGTATACACATATATGTATAAAATACATACATATATGTATTTTTAGATATCGTTTATATACTGTATATAATACAAAACTATAAAAATACATAGGAAAAAACATGCATATAAAATAACATACTGGATATTGCTTGACTGCATTAAAATCTGTCTCAGAATTACCAGTCAAAAGATACACTTGAAGCCTCAATATGATTTCCATAAACTGTAATAACATTTAAGTTAAACATGCATTGTTAATACATGAATAAAGCAGTGCTCCTCCCTTTTCCCTATATGTAACTCTTAAGTAAGTGAGTCTGGCTGTAGCATTATACATCTGAAAGTAGATTATTATAAAATACTTGGTCATGACATAAACATTCTCGTTGAAATTCACACAAAAAAATTCCACTGACATCACTAGCTACAGATTAGGAACAAGCGCTTCTGAAAAATTCCACCTTGCTTTCATTCAAATAAAGATGCTATTAAATTCAAGGTGCACATATATTCTAGAGAGCACTTCAAAGAAGTATCAGCTTTGCAGTTGCTTATTCCAAGCTCTTTTTCTTTCTGCAACCTTACTGCTTACAAGAACAAGCTAAAAAACCAAGCCCCCTAAGATGAAAGTGCCTGTGGAAATAGGCTATTTATAAACAATGCAGAATAATGATGGAAGAAAGGAAAGAGAGTGAAGTAGAGCAATTTCTCCAGGAGCATCAAGACCATACTAGTTTTGCTTTGCACATACTTTTGTCTTCCATTGCCAATCTGAATAAGTACTTGTACAAAAAAAAAAGTTGGTATGCATCTTGTCAAAAACCAAAAAGGGTGCGATGTTTGCAGAATCTACTAAAAAACTAATTCTTCTCCCTTTCCAGTAGGTGGCAACAAAGACACATGCACTAAGCTTCTCCAGAAGCCTTCCTAAAATTGCATTTGTCAGCTGTTTCTGAGCAGCTTTGAAGGAAAATGTGTTCAGTCACCCATCACAATCAGTGCTATTGCATCTCTCCCGAAACGCTGTGAAGGCCTTTCAAGCTTGATAATGTGCACATGCAGCCATGACTGCTGGAACAACAGTGTCCTTAGATTCTCCCCACCACAGCCCCGTGCCTCCTTGTATCAAAGCGAGCAGTGCTCTTCTGGAGCGCGCTTCAGCAATGCTTCCCTTCGCCCTGGAAATAAAGCATGCAGCTGAAAGCCTATCATTACACCGCACTGGAATTAATTAATACACAATGCACAACGTGCCACTTCTAAAACACCATGGCATCTGAAAAGTGACTGAAACTAAGACACAATTACCCCTATTTACTAGATTGCCACTTGAGCCAGATGTAAAGCCAATTTTTAAAATTTGAAAACAGATGCATGCTCAACCTTAATCATGATGTACCTCAAATTGACTGTCTCCCTGCATCCACTATCTAGTGGTGATCATGCAAATTCAGCTTTCTTTCGAATGCTGAGGGAAGAACAGCATCTCTCAAATACAAAATGAAACCACCTCAAACATTTATTTAGATGAGAAACAGCAAGCAACAGTTTCAAAGGCAGAGTTGGAAGTGTGGAAATAGGCTACAGTCAGAGACAGGCTGCTAAAGGTTGTTGTGATTTCAAGTACTTATCAGCTGTTGCACTCTTAGAAAAAAGTAAAACCCCACCACCTCCCTAGAGGTTTGTTCCTGTAAAAGCAGAATGAACGACAGGCCAAACTGATTGCCCTTGGAAAGTCATCCTTTCTAGAAATCGTGTTCTAGTCACGATGTTTAGGAACCTGCGACCTCTAGGCCACACTCTTGATGCTGCTATTCTTTTGCTGCTGTTATGCAGAGGAGAGCATCTGCACAGGCTGATCCCCTCATGGCATAAGGTCCTCTGCTCCCAACGCTTTTCTAAGGTACAAGATGAGACAAGATAAAATGAGAGCAGTGTGCAGTGCTGAAAGAAAAGCACTTCCATGCAAGGGAGCCTAGAGAGGCTCAGGGACATAACTAAAAGGCTTGGGAAGCCAGTTGCCCCAAAGAACTGAGTAATAAACATGTAAACAAAAATCAAGCCCATGTTAGCTAGATCAGGCCCGTATCACCCTTCTCTTCTCTGTGAAAAGCACCAAAGGTGGAGCAGATTTGTACCACAGTGACAGAACATCTGCCAGTTGTAACTTAAACCTACCATACCTAAAAATCAGAAATTGCACAAGGTCGCTGGAGGGCAGAACTAGTATTGCTGACAAGCGACACAGGTGTCATACGGTTTCGCTAAAAGTGTGCAAATGGTGGGCAGTGGCAAAGCAGTGCTTGAGGACAAGGCAAATTAGTCTGTCTTCTGCTATGGAGGAAGGAGCAGATGCTCTCTCCATCCATGTTCCCTTAAAGAAAGCTGGGAATGCAAGCCCAGCGGGCACAGTCATAAACACACCTATACAACATGTATATGCATATATACACAGCAAGCCCTGCAGATCAACACAAACAGAAGTGAACAGCACTCAGAGAAACAGCACTAATAGCCTCATCCTGTTCCTCTCTCTAGCTGATCTGGATGACGGTCCATTCGTGGGAAATACATATATTCCAGTTGCTGGCACTTAGACCCTCCCCCCAAACATGCACACACACAGAGCAAACAAGAGTCCCTAGCCCAAGAAAATAGAAATCGAGTTTAATAACAAGTCAGGACAGACTGTACTGATCAGATACAGGTCACAGTGCGATAAGCATGCTGACCAGCCCTGCTTACACAAGCCACCCTTTCTAGCCCCTATGTCTCTATTTTCCCACACTTGTTCCTCCCCAAATCACCTAAATCCCTCCCTTGCTCTCCCTTTGGTTCCTGCCGTATACATCCTGTAAGTCTTGTGTAATACTGAAATGCTCTTCCCTGCATTCCATAATGTGTCCCCTACCCCTTGGCATAAACCCCCTCAGACTGGGGTGCTCTGGAAAGCCTCATCTTCATAGACGTCACCCCTGGACCACAGGGGTCCCACTAGGAGAAGCCAAACAGGCCTTTTATCACATACCCTAACAGTCTGTCTCCATCTTGGCCATCAGTAGAATAAAGAGTACTTCTCTCTTGAAGAATTTGATTCAGTAGCTATAGCCTCTGAGAAGCAGGAAGATTAGAACCAGACATCCTGTTCACAGCGCATCCATCCCCCAAGGACACAGTAAGTGGAGAAACTGCAATATAGAAAATAATCTGGACTCCTACCCCTGTTGTGGTTTAACCCCAGGCGGCAAGCAAGCACCACCCGGCCACTCGCTCACCCTCCCCCTCGTGGTGGGGGAGAAAACCGGAAGGGCAAAAGTAAGAAAACGCGTGGGTTGAGATAAGAACAGCTTAATAATTGAAATAAATTAACAACAACAAAAATAATAAATAGCAATGAAAACAACAAAAGAGAGAGAAGAACAAAATCCAGGAGAAACAAGTGATGCAACTGCTCACCACCCACTGACCAACGCCCAGCCTGTCCCCTGAGCAGCGATCACTGCTCCTCGGCCAACTCTCCCCAGTTTACATACAGAGCATGACATCACATGGTATGGAATATCCCTTTGAGCAGTTTGGGTTGGCTGTCCTGGCCATGCTCTCTCCCAGCTTCTTGTGCACCTCCTTGCTGGCAGGGTATGGGAAGCTGAAAAGACTCAGTACAAACACTGCTTAGCAACAACTAAAACATCAGCGTGTTACCACATTATTCTCCTGCTAAATCCAAAACGAAGCACTACACCGGCTACCAGGAAGAAAATTAACTCTATCCCAGCTGAAACCAGGACAACCCCTCACTCAGCAAAAGAGATGAAAGTTTTTGACCAGATACTTGAAGTGTTTCTCATACAGGCTGACACATCACAGCGCTGGGATAAACCCCAAGTGCAGTTCCATTCCAAATTAGTAATAAGCCCAGTCTACAGAGAAACTATGGACTAAACCATGTTTAGTGATGATAGTGTTCCCCATCACATGTATGAAACTCTCTCTTGTAACTCAACTAGGAAAAATAACATAGCTCAAATGTCCTACTAACACATCGTGTGTCTAAATGTGGCTTCATACTACACCTCATGTCTGAGTACAGATCCTTTGCATTAACCCCAAAATAACGCATGCTCAAAGCCACATAACATCTGAAATGGCTTTGTTTCCTTTTCAAAGGATGATCCATGATCGTGCCAAATTATAATTCACTTAAAGCTTCTGAATGTTCCAAATGCCAATTTCATCCATACAAGCTGACAGGTAAATGAGATAAAAAGATTTAATTATTTAATCAACAGAACCAGTCAAAGGCAGCATCCTGAAAGTCTACTTTAAAGGAAGGCCAAAACTCTTGAGAATAAAATCATAGAATGGTTTGGGTTGGAAGAGACCCCTAGAGGTCATCTAGCCCAACACCCCCTGCAGTGAGCAGGGACATCGCTAACTAGATCAGGTTGCTCAGAGCCCCATCAAGCCTTGAATGTTTCCAGGGATGGAGCCTCCACTATCTCCCTGGGCAACACATTCCAGTGTTTCACTGCCCTCATTGTAAAAAATTTCTTCCTTATATCTAGTCTAAACCTACCCTGGTTTAGTTTAAAACCATTACCCCTTGTCCTGTCACAGCTGGCCCTACTAAAAAGATTTTCCCCATCTTTCTTCCTGTAGGCTCCCTCTAAGTACTGAAAGGCAGCAATCAGGTCTCCCCCAGCTTTTCTTCTCCAGGCTGAACAAGCCCAACTCCCTCAGCCTGTCCTCATAGGAGAGGTGCTCCAGCCCTCACATCATTTTTGTAGCCCTCCTCTGGACCCGCTCCAACACTTCCATGTCCTTCTTGTGCTGAGGGCTCCAGACCTGGACGCAGGACTCCAGATGAGGTCTTACCAGGACAGAGCAGAGGGGCAGAATCACCTCCCTCGACCTGCTGGCCACACTTCTCCTGATGCAGCCCAGGGTACAGTTGGCCTTCTGGGCTGTGAGCACACATTGCTGGCTCATGTCCAGCTTTTCATCCACCAGCATCCCCACGTCCTCCTCTGCAGGGCTGCTCTCAATCCCTTCATCCCCCAGCCTGTACTGATGCCGGGGGTTGTCCCAAAGAACTCCAAGAATATCAGAAACAAATTCTAGTGCACAGCTTTGACCTCTCATTCTCTCCTGCTGGTTGCTTCAGGTGCTATCTTAAAAACTGTCTGAAATTTCCATGGTCGGTCTAAAGACACTGTCAGTATCACCCAGAGAACAGAAAACTTGCCTGTAGTTCTAAAAGCAAAATCTAGAGCTCCAATACCCCAAAAGTACTTTTGAGCCAACATCTCATTTGAAGTAAATTATTACTCAGAGAGTACCCTGTATACTATGTAATTTTTCAGTCAAGGATGTCAAACAGTGGATCTCAGACACTGTAATTCATGCAGCATTTCCTTTTCACAAGCCTTTTATTGCAAAAAAAAAAAAAGCTAGAACACAATTTCCAATGACTTATAAAAAGAAAGGAAGCTTTTAGACTGTGTATTAAGGAACATTCTTTTTGCCACAAGTAGCAAGTGTACCAAGATTAATTCTGTGGTCTGAAAACAAACATCTACTTGTGGGTTTTTTGCTACCTTGTGGAAAGTTGAAACTAGGGCCTTATTTTCTATTAACAACCCCTTGCTGCACCCAGACAATTTATTTCTGTTTAGCGGATGCAGAACAATTGAATAGATTGGCAACTATTTTGCTCACAGGTGCATGAGTTACAAGTTGTGAGTTACAAGTTATGAATTGGAGAACCCAGAATTAGAAATCTCATGAATTAAGTGATGAGCTAGTAAACTCACGTTAGACGAGTCAGTACAAAGGGGACTGAGTGCTTGTTTGATGTGTGTGCTTGTTTTCCTTCCTAGCAAGCTCATAAAATAAAGTTTAATTTACAGAGTATCTTGCCCTGTAAATTTGAGCAATCCAAAAGGACCGTGACAAGCACACCTAACACTACTTTGCACATGGGCAGCACTGCTCACATCAGATGCAAGTTGTGCAGACCTTGATCAGAGAACTGCTTTTTTCCAGTTGCTGCCTTTGGTCTTGCTTCTCCAAAGTGCCATACAGCGGTTGAGGTAAATGCTGCATCCAAATAGGTCTTGGACAATCAAAAAAAGTATGCTTGAATTCAGCTGAATGTCTTCTCAAAGGCTTTATGAAGAGCTCATAACTAACTCAACTCTAGGGAAAATATAATCTGCATGCTTTTCAGAATATCCACTGAATTATCCACTCAATGCAATTTACTTGATTGATTCTATCTAGAGGAAGAACCAGTTAGTTATTTTTACTATGCAAGTGTTAAGACATTTCTTTTGTCCTCTCTTCTTCCCTCCCTTCCCACATTCTGTCCTGGTTTTGGCTGGGATAGAGTTAATTTTCTTCCTAGTAGCTGACACAGTGCTGTGGTTTGGATTTAGTATGAGAAGAATGTTGATAACACACTGATGCTTTAGTCATTGCTGAGCAGGGCTTACACCAGTCAAGGACTTTTTCAGCTTCCCCTGCTCTGCCAGGGGCACAAGAAGCTGGGAGAGGGCACAGCCAGGACAGCTGAGCCCAACTGGCCAAAGGGCTATGCCAGACCATAGGACATCATGCTCGGGGGGAGTTGGCCAGGGGGGAGAGGGATCGCTGCTTGGGAGGGGCTGGGCATCAGTAAGCAGGTGGTGAGCAATTGCATTGAGCATCATTTGTTTTGTATATTCTGTCTAGTTTTTTATTATTATTGTTATTCCTTTCCTCTGCTGCTTTATTAAACTGTCTTTGTCTCAACCCCTGGGTTTTACTTTTTCCCCGATTCTCTCCCCCATCCCACTGAGGGAGGGGGGCAGCGGGCGAGCAGCTGTGTGGTGTTCAGCTGCCTGCTGGGTTAAACCACAACAAACTCTTAGAATGTAAACACAAACAACAAAACCCCCACAAACACCCAAAAGAAAAAGCTCCACGTACAGTTTCACTTACCCCATAAGAAAGAAGGAGAGATAATCCTGAACTAAAATAGCAACATAAAACGATTTTGTATTTCAAGGACCAAAAAAGAGAATACCAACACCCCAGTACCCAACTCACGATATATGAAGCTCTGTATACAAACCAAAGCACCAATGTACTTGTATCTGCAGAGAGCAGCTTTTGCTTTAAGGATAGTATTGGTGTCTTTATGTTGCTGCCTTTTGCACCATTTCTCTACAAATTGAGTGTATTGCCTGACCTCAACTTCTTTAGCAAGTCTGTACCTTTCTGTAACTTAACACTCAAACACAAATACACTTTGTTGTTGTTTTTTTAAGAGTGACAGTACCATATCCCAACCATCTGTCTGAAAAAGGGAACGATTCTGACACTGGAAAGGTTGCACTGACCCAGTTACAATGGGGCCATGTTTGCAAAAATTCGTCAAGTAAAGTTATCTTTATTAGAAACAAGTAATGAAAACAAAGAAACCCATGAACATAGTATTAAGTGATCAAAAGGCAGAGTTTTCACAATGGGCAGAGGGCAACTTCAGTGTTGGATGGGAAAAAAAAAAAAAAAAAAAAAAAAAAAAAAAAAAGAGAGATCTGTCCTTTGCAAAGGGCATTATTTATAACTTCATCTTCTCCGCTTCGTGAAAGATTCAAAGGGCCACTAACCTCATGTTACAAGCTTTCAGGCCTTACAGATTACTAGGTCTCACTTTCTAATTTTGATTGCACTACAGGCAAATACTATCATAATACAGCATATCATGTTGGCTACTTTTTTTACTATGTTACCATGTTGATTTTGACAAAAACTAGAAGAAAAATTCATTTGAGGATGGATGATACACAAATGAAGCCTTCTAGTTAAAATAAGAATGGCATATGTCAACTACAGCTGTAAATTTTAATTGCCAATATTATTACGTTATGTTAAACAGCAGTAAATACTACAATCAGTTCTATTCACAGAAATTCTTCTCATCTGTAATATATGAGCAAAACAGGAAGTGTGCCTTCAGGTTGGCAGGGAAAGAAAGAAACAGGTAGCCAAGTCATAGAATCATAGAGTCGTTTAGATTGAAAAGGACCTTTAAAGATCATCAAGTCCAACTGTTCCCCTAACTCTGCCATCCCACCACTAAACCATGTCCCTAAGCACCTCGTCTGCCCGTCTTTTAAATACCTCCAGGGATGGGGACTCGACCACTTCCCTGGGCAGCCCGTTCCAATGCTTGACAACCCTTTTGGTAATGAAAGTTTTCCTAATGTCCAACCTAAACCTGCCCTGGCGCAACTTCAGACCATTATCAAGTCACCACTCTAAGTGACGCAATAGTCTATAGGAAAGCCAGAAACAAAACCAATATCCAGTCCCTGCTGCTGTCCCTTAACACTCACTCAAGCTGGCTTTTTCTGTGTGACAACTTTAGCTCTAGTTTACATGAAAATCTGACCTTGTCTGTACTCTATTCTACAAGCAGAGAAAAATAAAGTTAGTTTTCTGAAAATACTTTAACACACAATTTCTCTCTTTTAGCAAGGGAGCACAGCCTTTTTAGTAGCATAATCACAACAGAAAGGGGCTTTTGTATCTTTGTTCATAAAACAGTCCTTTAAAAATGGTTTTCAGTTTCTTGCTGCAAAGTATAATTTTCCAGCAAACATTATTTTAATCTCCTGTACTGTTGTGACGATAAAGATAATGGAAAAGACACATAGAAATAGCATCATGTATGCCATCTATTTAAGATTAAGAACGCTAAAACTGATCTGTTTATTTCAAAACTTGTACCTGTTATCAGGAAAATTATAGGACTCAATTTGGTCTCACTGCTGGCTTTGAATATAGAAGTTTTTGCTGCTGCTACTATTTTTCTGCAAAACACACTCCTCTTTCTCAGTTCACATTGGTAGCAATCTCAGTAGAGCCTCAAGCCTGCTTCTAAAAGCTTTTTTATTATTCAGATATAATAAAGCATTGTAACAGATTTCTATAGCACATAGAAGCATTGCATAGCAACTTATTTTGTTGTTTAATCTAATGAATTTGACTGTAAATAATTATGCCAGCACAGAACGGCCAACTTCAGTAAATACCAACTGTAGTATCCAAACTGACACCTCACAGTAACGGAACAGCAGCCACTTTTCCGCAATGTGCCCTTTCAATTAACTGAAAGCACTGCCAGCTGCAGGGCTCATTAAGAAAAAATAACTTCTTTTAAGAGCAGTGCCCATGCAACTTAAGTATTACAAGTTGCCTTCCAACACAGACACAGCTAAAGGCTCAGTGATCCAAATGGTCTTTGCTACATCAGTCAAAGCCCAGAGCGCCCAGTCCACTCCAGAAACTCATTGACTTAAAGGAGCTTTAACAAATTGTGTGGGTTTCCCAAAACCCACCAATGTACACTGTGTACAGCTATTCCCGATCTAAGAGGAACTAAGGGGAAAAAAAAAAATAGAGAATGATTTTCTGATTCTTCAGCATCTCATGAAACCACACACACGTGTGGTTTTAAACCTGAGAATGCTAGATTAATTTTGCATGTTAAAATAAGAATGCATAAGTGCATGATGCAATTCGGGACATCTCATTAATGCTCATGTAAATGTCCATTTTTGTTGCATTTATCATTCTCAACATAATCCCTAGAATACTATTAAATGGGAATTTGGTATGTAAATAGATCGGATGATCCACTTACATATATATGATCAGGTGATCACCAGCTTTTTTTTTTTTTTCCCAATAATACCATTCTTTAAAAGCTGTTTTGGGGAAATCTAGACACATGCACACCAGCATATGCAATAAGGTATAGAAGCATGCAACCTGTTTATGATTGCAACAAAACACCTGTGACATTAAGTGCAAGTTTGCTACTCATTTTTTATAATCTCTAGGCACCAGTGTCAAATTTGATAAGAACATACTAGAGATACTTGAGAAAACAGAAAAAAAAATCTTGATAGCAAACTCATTTGTATAGGTTTATATTCATGTCTGTTTAGATATACATGACATAGAGCATTAAATATGAATGGCCAGTGAAGGTCAGATCCCTTGATAAAAGTTATCTTGAGATTTAGACTGAATACACTTATTAATGGAAAAGATATCTTTTATTAAACTAGCTTTAATGTCATTTGTTCTTGTGCATACGAGTACCGCTTCATACATTCTGTTGAAGACTCTGAAAAGTCAAAGTTGATCTTAAATAGTAATTTACTTTTAAAATAAATAGTGATTGTATCCAAAGAATAAAAGAGCTTTGTCAAGATAACAGAAGGGACTCTACAAATACTCATCTTACTCTAAGGTCTAAGTGCTACAATACTAAAAAGTTAAAAAAGAAAAAAAAAAAAAAAAGAACAATTCAGGAAAAAAATTACTCAGGCAGCAAATCAAAGAAAGGTCTTTAAAAAGTTTAAATACTATTGAGAAAAAAACCCTGAAAAATAAACTATTTTTCATTTGCAAGGATGTTATCATCACTCTGAGTAGCAGATATTGCAAAGTGATTTTGCTCAACGTCTTCATCCTCACCATAAAAGAACACTACCAAGTAGTGGAGATGTCCGAGACAACATCTGCATAATGCTGTTTCAGGGCCAACAGAACACGAGGAAGAAACATGAGCTCAATGGTGGAAGGATTCATTACATTTAGGGGGAGAGGGGACTCTACAAATGAGAAGGAAGGAAATGTATTTTTAACTCAGGCAGGACATTTGCTAGAGCCCTTTGGAAGGTCCAACAGGACAACATTGTTCTCAAATACATCCAAAGTACAAAGAGAACAGTTCAACTGCTGCACATCTCTCTGGAATGGATTACAGACTACTCCCAGCTGCTGCCAGGGAGGAAAGCATTCCTCTTCTCTCCCATCACATATACTGAGAATAGTACAGATCTACTTTCACCTCATGATAGTGTCAGAAGAATACTCCTTAGGAGCTGAGTGCCTATCTTTGAAGGTAGATCTGCCCTAACCTTAATAATTATGCTACTTACAAAGTAAAATAAAGTGGAGTGCACAAATATGTCTACAGATTAAGTGAAATGCACCCGAAAAGTCTTAAAGAATCATAGGAAAATGTGTTGGAAGCTTACAGATTTTGTGTCCCCACCCCCTCTTAACAGTTTTATCTAACTACTTCTTAAAACCCCCCAGTGACAGACATCCCGTATACTCCCAGACAATCCATTCTAGTATTCAACTTTCCATTTGCAACTCATTCCTCATGTCTAAGTTTCCCTTGCTCATTATTTAAATCCATTGCTTCTTATCCTTCTCACAGCAGACATGTAAAACAGCTTATCCCTTTCCCCTTCAGAGGCTTTTTTAAAATATATAAACCAACTCATGACTTTTAATCACCCAGTCTGACATTACAATACATCATCATTGTTTTCTATGTCTCAGAAGATATTCAAAACCACTGCAACAAGCAAGGATTTTGATACATAGGATTAATCTAGAAATCATTCAAGCTGCTGGATGGATTCCCAACTGATGGTTGTCACAGCAAAATGCAGGAAGATAATAAAAGACAATGAAACCCGTTTGCTCATTTATCAGGACAGGAGAGAACCCTCAGAGGCTTTTCTGCAGTAGAGCTGTCAGTCAACTCAACTTCTGACTTGCCCGATTCTTTTAACTTCCAGACTTTTGAGGATGTGAAGGTAGGGGGCAGGCTTGGCTGCAGTGACCACGAGATGGTGGAATTCTGGATTCTGAGTGGTAGAAGCAGAACAAGTAGGACTGCCACATTGGACTTCAGGAGAGCTAACTTCGGCCTCTTCAGGGACCTACTTGGAAGAATTCCATGGGCTAAGGCTCTTGAAGGTAGGGGAGTCCAAGAGAGCTGGCTGCTATTTAAGCAGCTCTTCCTCCATGCTCAGGATTGGTGCATCCCTGTGAGTAGGAAATCAAGTAAACAAGGCAAGAGGCCTGCATGGATGAACAAGGAGCTCCTAGTGAAACTCAAAGAAAAGAGTAAGCTCCATGGAATGTGGAAAGAGGGTCAGGCCACTTGGGAGGCATACAGGAATGCTGCCAGAGCATGTAGGGAAGCAACTAGAAAGGCCAAGGTTCACCTGGAACTAACTTTGGCAAAGGATATCAAGGATAACAAGAAGGGCTTCTTCAAATATGTCAGCAGTAAACACAAGACTAGGGGTAACGTGGGACCTCTGCTGAACGAAATGGGTGCCCTGGTAACAGAAGATACAGAGAAGGCAGAGCTACTGAATGCCTTCTTTTCTTCAGTCTTCACTGTCAAGGCTGGCCCTCAGGCTCCCCAGTCCTTGCAGGTAAGCGAGCAA
>NW_009258261.1:2136140-2162081 GCF_000687185.1 Egretta garzetta
TCTGCCGAGAGGGACCTGGGAGTCCTGGTGGATGACAAGCTGACCATGGGCCAGCAGTGTGCCCTTGTTGCCAAGAAGGCCAATGGTATCCTGGGGTGCATTAAGAGGATTGTTATCCTCCCCCTCTACTCTGCCCTGGTAAAACCCCACCTGGAGTACTGTGTCCAGTTCTGGGCTCCCCAGTTCAAGAAAGATGAGGAACTCCTAGAGAGAGTCCAGAGAAGAGCAACTAGAATGATTAAGGGACCAGAGCATCTCCCCTATGAGGAAAGGCTGAGAGAGTTGGGCTTGTTCAGCCTGAAGAAGAGAAGACTGAGAGGGGACCTCATCAATACATACAAATATCTTAAGGATGGAAGTCAAGAGGATGGAGCCAGACTCTTTGCAGTGGTGTCCAGCGACAGGACAAGGGGCAATGGGTACAAACTGAGACATAAGAGGTTTCAGCTGAATACGAGGAAAACCTTCTTTACTCTGAGGGTGGCGGAGCACTGGAACAGGCTGCCCAGGGGGGTTGTGGAGTCTCCTTCTCTGGAGATATTCAAAGCCTGCCTGGATGAAGTCCTGTGTAACATGCTCTAGGAGAACCTGCTTTAGCAGGGGGGTTAGACTAGATGATCTCCTGAGGTCCCTTCCCACCCTTGCGATTCTGTGTGATTCTGTGATTCAGACAAGGAGCTGTTGTGAATCAGGCTATTCTGTTTAAAAGAAATGTTTGTCATAATCCCTCTCCCCCAATTAAACAGACTTAAAGTAACTCACTTTCCAACAGGTCATGCTTGTACACAGTTTAAAAGAAGTGAATGCTTCTCTCTGTTATATTAACTTTGTTCTTACTCTTGCACCCTATACACACTATTTATTAGTTACTTAAGGTCTTCTAAAAGGTATTTTATTTTAATTCTGGCAAAATCTTACCTACTCTGGCTACATGTATTTCAGTCAAGACAATGGATAGACTCCTATTAATCAAATACAACACTGAAATTCTCAAATGTTCATGAAAATAATTTCTGAATAAAATATTTCTTCATGGAAAGTACCTCACCAAGGAATGGGAAGATAATTTCAAGCAGAAGGCAGTTGACCATCATTCCAAAGACAGGTGCCACAAACAATGACAGGGAGTCAAGAGCTAAAACCAAAAGGACAGGAAACTGTTTCTTGTCTCCACATGAGAGATGTGGTTCACAGCTGATACTCACTACTTCTGGTTCGACCCTTTATCCTAAGCCTCTAAATAAGGCACCATGCAAGAGTATTATAAGCACATCATTTATTTTCCTAACTTGGAAGTATCTGCTTTTTTCTCAAAAGAGACAGTGATGGAAATTAGATACTGATGTAGCTTTAAGGTCTCCTGCACATCTCACATCCTACTCCTAAACCTATGCAGCCTTGTGTTGCAGTGAACCCTGCGAAACTGGCAAATAGAGGGACTCTCTGCTCCATACACTTGATCCTGTTCTGGACTGGGACATGGCCATCTCCTTCCCTCTGAGTACAATCCCATTTAAAGGGCAACCTTTTCCTTTCTCTCCAAACCAAGTAAACACTTGATTCCACAGATCTTTAGGCAGCAGCCCTGATTTTATTGTCAAGGGACTGGTTTACTTTTTTTCTGTCTCAAAAAGGGAGATGTTTGGCCATATTTCAAGAAAAACGCAATTAGACATAAGGCCTAGCAAGAAACTAAATTTTTGGCATTTATAGCTTGCTTAGAGATATGCAGCACAGAAGAAAGTTGCAGTCTTGAAGAGATCAAAATCTGAATATGAGGTTTTACTATGACCACCACTGTTTTCAAGTGCATCCTACTAATTAAGAACACGTTATTCCTTGCCAGTTTTTTCAGACGAAGGATTTTAAAAGTATTTCCATGGATGAAAAACACCTGTTCCAACAGTATATAACAGTGCACAGTAGCAGACAGAGACTGTGATCCCTTCCAAAAAGGTCATCACTAGTGAACTTCCGTAGTGAACACGAGATGATATGCTGTGAGTGAAACTAAACAGAAACTCACAAACAGATACTTTGGAACAAATACCTTGTCCGCAAGGATGCCTTCCTCCACCCTGCAGACAACCTGAAGAGTCATAGGCACAGTTTCCTACTTTGTGGGGCTCCCCAGACTGGTGAGGTGTGCCTCAGGGCACAAGGAACTGAATGTGGCTCTGAGATCTCACCCCACCAAAAAGTGCTGCAAGTAACATTGAATTTCTCCCAGACCCTTCTTCACCAATAAGATCAATACCTACAAACAAGAAAGACTTGGGCAAATCTTATCTCATCCGGGGGCTTTCTGATGCCCCCCAGCTGGAAGTGGTCAATCTGCCACACTGCAGAGCTTTTTGCTTTCTAATGGATCAATCATTTTAGCAAATATTTAGTCCTTTAAACACATTAGGTATTTATGTAAGTAAATAAATAAACCTGAGATTTCAGTGGTTTAAAAACCAAACTTCTAGACACTGACAGAGTTGGAAATTACTTTGCCACTGCTACCACAAGTCTCACTAAAATTACAATGCAAGTAGAAGAGAAGGGAACATGCCAGGATAAAGAACAAATAATTGTTCTCAATTCCAGAGCTGCTCCCTTTCTGGATTGCTGTGCATTACCCGATTCTGGACTGGAAGCAAATGAGTCAGAAGAAATCAATTTATTTCTGAAGTCATGATCCCCTCCAACAATGCTTATACTAGTTCTATGGTTTCCATAGCAACTAATGTATTTGAAATCAAAGAAAAACTAATAAGACAAATGGGAAGCATAAAATGCCTTGCAATAGTGTGGGTGTGCATAGCACTAATTATCAACAGTCTGCTTTGGAGTGAGTTGCAAGTTGCCTTCTTCAGTAATGGCTTTTCCATAGAAAAGTAACATGGGTCCACATATCTGCATTATTAACACTTTACATTTCACCAGTAAAAAATTATTACTGATCGATTATCTTGTTTTCAAAGCAAAATCCACCTTTATCATATTTGAAATAAGTATCTTCTCTGACCACATTCTGAGTGGTGCTTCTGTTGAAATCACTAAGAATTTGAGCCACTGAAGAACTTTTTTTGGTAGCATTAAGGACCTTACCCTTTAGCTTGAAGTTTTGCTGTGAGTCAGCAAATATCTTGAGCGACATGGATTTGATAGTCAGCTAATATCATTTCACACCAACCACGGGATTGCGTACAATCAGTTACACATTGGAAAGCTACTTTATGTAAGGTAACAATGTCATGAAATGTAAGTGATTAAATATTTTTAAATCTTTGTAGCTTTTAACTTACCACAACAAAATTATTCTAAGGTGATTCACTGACTTTATTAAATACCTAGGACATGCAGAATGCACTTCAGCACACCATTCTTTAAAATATTCCACAATTCCATTAAGAAGCCCTAGTCAGCCAGTCAGAGTTCAAGACTACAGAGAGTAATTCTATGAAGTCCAACCAGAAGTAAGTTTGCGCGATAAACACATGGGAGTTAATCTTATGTGTAAATAAAGATAGCAGGATTTACAGCATATATTAGATCTTATTTACTAAAAACCAGGGACAAGGAAAATACTGGAACACAGACATCTTTTGTCAGTTACTAGTTTTGATTGATAGATATTTTTAAAGTGAGACGATGCAATACAATCTGTTTAGAAATGAGGATGGAAACAAGACTTGCATTAGTCCAGTCATAACCATCATCCTTACTCTGTCAATAAACATAAAGTGGATAAAAAACTATGAATGGGAAATTTTGTTGGAATATTTTTCCCAGAAGATACAAATATCATAGGTTAAAACATCTAGGACAAGTGAGTATTTTATTACTTGAGAGGTGCGCAAAATGGGATCTTCACCTCACTCACTCTCTGCCCTGTGTTGCCACTCCCCCCCTTTAATTCTTTTACAAGCAGAATTATACAACTTCTAACTTGTAGTTCTGTCTCAGAAATAACGCTAACACTTAACTAGGTTCCTTCCTGTGGTTGTACACAAACTATTAAAGCTTTACCTGCAGACATTTGCCATTTCAGAGTTGCTCAAACCCACCTTTGAATTAGTTATTATTTGCTCAACAGAGAAGATAAGGCCCCAATAAAAAGAATGACAGATTATGTGGTGCAGTTGAAACAGAATACCAGACTAATTCCTATTGCTGTAAGATTGACTTAGCAAAGACTGATTAAGTAACTGAAAGCTCAACATAAAACAGTGATCGTTATTTAAAGTTCTTGAAAAGATTTGTAATGCTTACCTCAATGACTCTTGTTTCAAAATCTTCGTACGTTTCTGTTGGGAGAAAAATAGGGTATTACACCTCCTTGTATTACGTACCTATCAGCACAGCCCCCTGTAGGTAGTAAAATTTAAAGAGGACACAATTTTTATATAACTGATTTATAAATTAATCTCAGCAGTAAGTAGCAAAGGTAAGAATAATTTGAACAAACACATCTAAAGTGAGCTTTATTAGTTGCTTCCTTTTAAAAAGACCTCAGATATGTCTTTTTACTTGACTCCATTAATTCAATCTCTTTTAGAGTAAGATCAATGAAAAAACAGCATATAGCTCTTATTTATAAGCATAGTTTTTTTCATTTCTTCAGTAAAATCAACATATGTGAAGAAAACTAGCTTAAAAAACAATCCACTTCAAATAACTTCCCAGAAAGCATAAGACTACTCATTATAATCATAACACAGTTCCTGTTATAATTAAGAGATGACAATTGTTAAATAGATTAATTGTGGTCTAGTAGGGACCCCAGCCTCCAACTGCAATCAATATCTCATCTTTTTAAGTACCATACGTGCAGGGAAGTAAGACGGAAACAGTCCCCAAAGACTGTTCAACCTAAACAACCAGAGTAGCAAAAGGGAATTTAAAAAAAATAAATAAAATAAAATCATTTTTTTAAATGGTAAAGCAAGACATACAAATTTAACTGCTTTGTTTGAACACCACACAGAAAGCAAAGCTGATAGAAAAACTGAGACATTCCTGTCCAAATTAAATCTGAAACTTTCCTTTGGAAATCACTGCAACTCACCACTTATATTGAAGCATTTTTGTTAAATTCTATCTGATATTCCTCCTAATTCTTTTGAACTGCAGAAACGCTTTGAAAAATAATTATGAAACGATGTTTTGGGGTTTCACTGGCTAGCAGTGTAAGCTGCCTTGTTCCCTAAATACTGCTCTGAAACTGTAAATGAACCCCAAATTTCATATATACTGAGGAAATCCCTAAAAAATAAAAAGGTAAATCACAAAATGGTTCACTTCCACCATGGCCAAATTATTATCTGATATTGTTCAGAAAATCTGAAATGTGTATTAGGGACTCAACAGGGATTCAAAGAAACTGCAAGTATTTCTTGATAGATATTTCTGTGAAATTCCAGAAAGGGGAGGGGAAGGATAAAACAAAACAATACGTAGTCACTTCAAATAATCACATAGCCCGACTTTTTTTTTCTCTTTCAGTTTTGAATTCTGCCTGAAAAAAATGTCTTTGAAATCAAAGACAATTACAGCTTCATTTATTCTGTCTAGTAACAGGTAAGGTGTTTTGCACTGTGAAATAAAGGTAGCTTCTACGTCACATCTGTGTTCGCATCTTTTCATCACAGTGGTAATGAAACACTGAACACAGAGCTCCATTCAGGTCAACATATTCAGCTCTAAGTGGTGAACACAGTCTTTTCACTGCACAGAAAGTAAGTTTCTGCTCTGTCATTAGAAGGGACTTCAAAAGAAGTAAGACCTTTTTGAAATGTCTTACAACATTGTGGGGGAGGAAAGAGCAAGAATACTGGGGAGCTCTGGCCACAACATGGGCATCTACACGTACTGTCTCCAAAGACAGCAAGTCAAATGAGAGAGTACAAAAGCATGCAAACAGCAGCCCAGCTGGATCTTATCTGTAGGCCTTCACTGCGACACATGCTGTAAGAAAAGTCAGCAACCAAACTCCTTAGGCTTGGCTTTCAGCAGTTCCACCAGCTTTTTTCAAAATCCATTTTACAGAAGTAGACAAAAATGCTGCAAATCATGGATACTGCCAAAAAGTTTCCATTTTCTCTGAGTTTGTTTCAAAACCTGATGACCACACAAACACCTGAATATAAATTGCAAATATATTTGTTTCCTTTTATGCTTTGAAAGCATACTTATCAACATCTTAATATAGACACCTTTTCCACACAGAGTATCCTATTGTCAGCTTGGTTGTGGAAAAAACCTACTGACTTTGAAAACAATGGAGTAAAATGCAATGTCTTGGTATAAGAAGCAGAATAGATAAGAGATCCTTCCAACTTCCTGCTTTTCCAATTTATCTCATGAACAACAGCATTTCAGTATGACATAGAAGACCAGTGTTAATTAAAGCATCGAATGTTTATTTTACTTGGTGTAGTCACAGTGAGATTCTGGAGAAAAGCTTAGGAGCTGAAAACAGTATAATGGTGAAGAACTGGGGACTCATTCCTTCACCAAACATAGCTTTATCATCTACATATAAATTCCAGGATGATTACAAACACGACCATCTCACCACAATTTAGAGATCTGTTCGTCTACAGACTAGAAGTAGACTTCTAGCTCACAGTAGAGAATATGAATGCCAGCAGGCACTCTGTTCCCTCTCTGAAGCCTCTCCAGTTGCATAGAAACACTGTGAACTTGGAAGAAAAGTAATTTTATTTCCAACTGAAAAATACGGTTCTTTCTCAACTCATAGCTAGCACAATAAATAAAGGTGTAGTGGAAGAAGATCCCCCTGAAAGAATGAAGCATATAAAAGTCATGGTATGTCCCCAGGTTTTTTTTTGGTTTTTTTGGTTTTTTGGGTTTTTTTTGTTTTTTTAACATATTGGTCAATGTCAAACAAATTTGTCAGATGTTGAAGGCTAACAACATGCAGGTTTCTACAAACTTCCTATATCTGTTTTTTTTAGAAAATAAGAATGCTGCTGAAGGGAAGCTGCAGCATATGCTCAACCTCCATTTGTTACTAGAGAATCTAGTACCAGAATACTAGGAACAGCTGAACTGCAGAATCTCAGTCAGAACTGATGCTTGCTTAGACACCAGGGAATCCAGCCACGCCATAGTCTCAGGCCAAAAGGATTCATTGGGTTTGGTGGTTTCTGATCTATTCCTCCTACCACATCGATAGTACTTTGCACACAGCCAATTAGTGTATACTAATCAGAAATTGCTTCTTCTCAAGCACATTTATAATACAAGCTGACAGCTTCGTTTTGCTATTTTGATTGTAGTACCCTTTCCTCTTTTTGACATAGCTTGACCTGACTGCTACAGCCTCCACACAGACAACTTTAATGCAAGTAATCAACATCAATAGTATCAGCCAAAAGCAAAATCAAGGAAAACACTGGAAGGTAAAATTCATACATGCATAAATGTTGCTTGCAACAGCTGCCACTTCTTTTAATGGAATAAGCTACTTGGAAATATATTTGAATTTAAAAACAATATAATCTTGTGTTCAAAGTATGGAACTAGAACCATGACATTTTCTTGACTTTCTCTATGTTCCACCACTGACTTACTGGGAATTTGGAACAATTCATTAATTACTCAAATCTTCTATTTTTCAGTTGTAAGATTCACTGACAGAGTGCTGAGTCCATTGTCATGTCACTGCCTTCCATGGAATATTTTCTTTCAAGGTAACAAAATGAAATGCCGGGCAGTAAATATAGGAAATCTTTCATTTGTATACTGCAGTATTATGCTGACATTAAAACAGAATAAATTGCTCTTAAAATGGAAGACAACCAAAAAACATTCAAGGAGATTGGCAGGCAAGCTCTCCTTAAATTCACAAGGTACAATTGAGGGAAACGATATATCTCAGACACTACAGCAACAGAAGCCACAAAATCATCTGTACCAGCTACAGGGATGAAAAACCTGGGAAGGGAACAGAGAAGTAGTAGATAGCTACAGCAGCGTGAATTTATAAAGCAAAAAGCTACAAATGCTGGCGTAACTTCCATCTACATGGACAAAGGCATTAGATCACACTGGAAAGACAATGCTCTCACTACCTTATGTCTTGGTTCAAAGCATGCCTGAATTTCTAATTGAAGTCCAATGGAATGTAACCAGAAAAATATTCACAGACAGAAAGTAATTAATAAACAAAGCACCAGGCAGACTGGGGAGCAAGATCAGAAAACAATGTAATTGTGATTCCATGCACATAATTCCCATTTATGTTGACTTGCTGCAACGTATGTTCCGAGATCCAAGCTTGCACTGGGAGATCATATCCCTGGACAAAGAGAGCTCTGAAAACATGAATGAGCTTAACTGTTAAGAATGACTAGTGTCTACAACAAAACTCAAACAACAGTGCAAGAAAACATCTTTCTTAGCTCATCTTACTATAAAAGCCTACAGAAAGTACACAAGCATCATTAAGTGATTCAGGAGAAAAACTCGGCTGAATAGGAGTAACACTTTTTTCATTATTTGAAAAGAATTAGGCTTCTAAATAGTAAACAAAGCTACTATAGCATTTCTAGTGGTCTAACAGCACTGTAAGAAAAGGTAAGATCACCTCTCCACCCTGCGTACAGGATCTCTATGATATTTAACTAGGCAGCACTCTGTTAGCAACATTCAAACTACATCTTCTTTAACCATTTCATTATATGAACTATCCAACAGGATCCTTCAAGAAACCACGAAAAACCCATGGCTATACTTCATATTCAAGACAAGTGATGTTGAACACAGAAAAGTATTTCCATATTTCAAGACTTCTTAACAGCCTACACCACAATACAGTACTCTCTAATACAGTGTAACATCATACAGTCTGTAACATAATACTCTTAACAGCTATACTAAACTAAGTAGTGATTTAATTTGTGTTAACACAACTTGTTCTTTGATTTAGCTGCCTTGCTTCATGTATGGGCATGTAAGACAGAGGTATAAAATTGATTTTCAATCACAGGAAAAGTCTGGATCTCACTTTCTCAGAGTCCCTTACCAAAAAGGCTGAGTAAGACAAAGATAGATATTTAGTTTTCTTACCTCCATTAGGACCTGGGTCAGGAGGATCCAGAATAACACCTCCCCAACACTTTCCACTCCATCCTCCCTCTCTCTTAACTTTTATTTTTCTTTTCTTCTCCCACGTATCTCTCTGTTGAACAATTTCAGACTGAATTCTCTCTCGTTCTTCTTTTTTTCGTTGAGTAACTGCCTGGACTCTACCACTTTGTACCACAGGAGCATTAAGACCAGGCCAGAGGAAACCAGAACGTCCTTAAAAATAACAGAAAAAAGCTACTGTTTATGCCAAATTAGGACTGAAACTGCACGCTGGAAAAATGCAATAAAAGGTTCTCACATATTTCAAGTGGTTTATGATACCGAATTTATATTTTAAAACCAAGAATAACATTAAACAACCATATCAGGATTTTTTTTAAAAGACAAAAATATCTCAAGCAGTTCTGGCACCACAGAAATTTGTCAATACACAAAACCATCAAGACACGTCTTCAGCCCCTTATTTGTGAATCTACCTTCACCAATCTCCTGGCCTCTATTGAGATTCTTCCTTAGCTTTTTCTTCCTTCTCTTTCCTCTTCCTTTCTTTACTCCCACACCAGTCTCTGCCAAAGCTCCTTTCCACAGCTCATCAGCTGTCACTGAAATAAAAAAAAGCTTTCATAAGTAAGTAAAAGTACAGCTTATATTGGAGACTGAAGCTGAACAAAAAAACCCTTGAAATGTTAACCCTTGCTTGATCTTTACTGGGATTTAAACTGTAGGATTACTGCCTTGCTAAGAAAGTGATTGCCTACTATGGGTACATGTATCTGGTGCAGAGATGTGCCTCTACTCCTGGTGACTGCAAGCAGATAGGCACACAGCCAGGTGCATGGTTTTTAAAAGGCAAACATCCCTAACCAGTAAGGTATTAATTCCCAGGTTATTAGAAGAAAATCATTCATTAATAACTCAGAGTAGCAATACACGTAAGCACTTATCCAAGGACAAATATCAATGACAGTCAACTTGAATCACTTAAAAAGCCACAAAACACAAGAAGTTAACCAACAGCATAAATCTGCTGCTGTTTCTCATGTTCTGACAAAATACAAGATCTCCATTATTGCCTGTATAAATGCAAAGGAATGTAAGAGCCTGTAAACAGCCTCATCACAGAGCTCAGGCTTTGGTCAGGCCTCCTTACTCTGGCTGTGTACAGGTCATCCACTGCCTTAAGATGTTGCATGCAACATAAGAGACCATGACTTAGGAAGCATGTATTTGGTAGTTAATGCCCAACTGACAGAAATATAGGATATCCTCATAACTTAGACAAAACCAAACTAAACCAAAATGAAACTGATGATGTGAAGAAGATACTGCAGACAATATTTCATCCTGTTAGTCCAGCCAAGAAGGCTGTCACCATGGAACACACCAGTGTCACCACTGTTATACTCACAGACTAATGCTATTATATGTTTCACCCAGGGACAATGTTACTACAGCAGTTTAAATCTCTTATCTTCTCTGATTAGAAACTGAGTTTGTTCATTTAAAGTAGACAAAAGAAGTCAGTAAATAAACACTTTTAACCAGGGGAATTAAAATAACTATGCTCAAATCACTAGTTTCCCAACAGCAATTCATCCTTGTTAGACTAAGGCATGTGTGAGATCCTGTCCCACAGACTGGCAAACACATTGGAACTGCTCTGCTGCCAACACAGTGAAGGACAGGAGCTATGCAGGGTTTCTAGAGGTACCACTAAGTGACCAGGTTTATTTTTGTATTGAATAAACGTGTATATAGCGTCAAGGTGGCTCTTCCAAAGGTATGACAACCATCTTTTCAGTCAAAAACCCTTTTCAAAGCAGGATGCATAACTGTGGTTCTTTCTTGAGAAGTACAATCCTGAGTCAAGAAATCAAAGCTCAGTACATTGGAAAGCAAGGTTATAAGGAAGGAGACACAACACTACAAGTCCAGGAAGCTGCAAAATAGTATAACCTCACGATGGGCAAGACCAGAACGGCCTAGAAAGTGACTACCTACCCAAATAACGTATTGTAAGAATAGCACAGTAAGCCAGAGTATGTAATACAGATTCCATTTCCAAGTGGAAATTGTGTATTATAGGCAAGAAGAAATGCCCATGGATTGCACATAACAGCAACATTTATCACACTTCTTATACGCTGTGAGGCAAGAATTCTATTTGCTGCTGGGTAGGCTTTGTCCCTGTAAAAAACAAGTTTCTATGTGAAATTGCATTGTCTTTTCTAGACGTTCAGGTGAACCCTAATGTCCAGAGGTTTATGGTTAAAAAAAATCCCAAACAGTAACTGTATCAAATGGCTTGAGACCAGTGTCTGAACTGTCAGCCACTAAAAAAATTTCCAGCCGATTACAACAAACTGGTGCATGTAGCTGTGTGCTAAATGCAAAAAAACAGAATTAAATTAATTTTCAGCCGCACAGAACTCCCCAAACAGAAAAACTTCATTGCTGACTCAGCACATTACTTTCAATAAAAGCCAAACTGTGATAGGTACTAGACTGTCTACAAGTAGTGAATATTACCCTGCATTAAGGTTCAGTATAGAAAAAGACTGGTGGTAAGTAAGTAATGCATGATGCAACTTTTCCTGTTCTAGAGTGGACTACAAGGACTGTCCCATGTGTTGGAAGGTTGATGATCAATCATGTTAAGCTTCTTAGCTTATTCAGAAGACACTGTAACTAGCAATTTCTTTTTTTTTAATGATAATCCTGCTAGCCTGAAAACACGGAATTACAATAAAAGGACTTACATTTTTCTTTGCAAGGTTATTTTTAAGATGGAACAGTTCCCCAGTCTACTGCAGTTTGTGTGGCCTCACAAAGGGTCACAACAGCTACAAGGGAAGCTGCAGAGGGGCAGCAAGAAGTAGTTGAAAGACAAGAACAGGGAACTCTTGTGCCAGTAATACACTCAAAAAAACCCCCAGCACTTTCAGCTGTATTCTAAATATCTGCACGATAAAATCACTTAATCCCAGTAGAGGAAAGCAGCAAAAGTCACAGAGATGGTTTTGTACAAAAGGAGACCAGTCAATGGCAACAGATCCAGCAAGATGAGGTCAGACTGAGTCAAGTTTTGGCCTCAAGCACTGCACAGATTCTGACAAAATTATAATCAGAGGAAAACGTCACATTCAGTACCAAAGTGCAGTTCATCTAATCAGTCTATAATAACATCATCATGTGTTTGGAAAACAGCTGAATTTAATGAAGCACATCAGAAGCCTGCAGGCTACAGAGCTAAGAGTTCTTTTTAAGACGGCAAATATCACACTGATTTTAAGACAAAGTGACAAGAACGGAATATAGAAGGGATAGGCTGCAGTCAAGAAGATTACAATGGTGGGGACATTGCTTCCAACAGACAGACAACACAGCAACAAAGAAAATAAAAATCTGACCATAAGAAAGGTCAATCTGACTTGGCAGCAAAGCACCAAGACAAATGGAGAACATATACATAGGCAGGATAAATGCCTTGTAGTGGAGGAAATAACCCCAAACAGAAATGAGGATCGCTGTACTGCTTTTCACATTTGCAGAAATGCTCTGAAATTAAGACAGTACAGTAGGTATGCAGACTCTTAGTGATTTGTGGCCTTACCTCTATTTTGCCTTTGTAAAATGGGAAGCTGCATGTATTCCTCCAGAGCTGAAACAGACCCAAGTCATAAAAGCCACCACACATTTCTAGTCAGTTACAAGCTTATACTTCCACTTCCAAGCAATTTTTCCTTAGGTTTTTTGATGACAAATAGCCTTGTGGCAGCACAGCAGCAGAGATTCAAAGACATGAATATTAATGACATAATAAAAAGATTAATGAACATGTTATAACAAATATGCTTATTTCAGTGTACTGTTGCCCACTAATGCCATTACATCTATGCATCTGTACTACCTTAAGGAACTTATTAAGGTCTTTTCAATCATTAACATTCTCTTCCAGGTTTCAGCTTGGAATACCATACTTTTATTAGCAAACGAATTCTAAAAAGGTATGGTATTTCCACCTCTTTCCTTCTCTAGACATCAATGGTTTTGTCCACCATTTCCAAAACAAAAACAGAATTTGAAAAAATACTTCACACATATGAAAGAGCATCTGCAAAGGGAATGTGCTGCTTACGTATTCTATCACAAATCGCATGATAAATTACACAGTCTAGACTCAGCCGCTTAATGACCACAAGGAGACTTTTTCCACAAAGGCAGGTCAAAGGCTTAAAAACGAACTCCTCCAGGAACCAAGCCTCACAAACGTCACTATACTCAAATGCAGAGGGCACTTCCTTGACCTTGTCTTCTCTGATGAATGAATGCTTACCCATCCACAGAAAATAGAATGAACTCTTGTCAGATCACTTATATGGGCTCAAAAGCAGCCAAACAAATTCATAGAAGAAAAAGCCACCTAGATTTATAAATTCAAAACATGGCATGTCACAAATCACTGAAGGTTGTGAGGTTTTTCTCAGGAAGCATCCCTACATGCTCATCCAATTTTTACTTTCTTCCCATAGCATCAGCTGCTGTCAGAGACAGGATCCTCAATTAGATGGACATTTGGTCTGATGAGGCAAGCTTTTTCTCATGTTCTAGAAGTTCATTGTTATCTTACTCCTCTAAGACTACTGTAAGGTATAGTTTTCATATTCAGTATCTGTTCGTTTTGAAAGACGTTTCTGAAAAACCAGTATGGACTCCATAAGTTCTTAGAAAACATATGTTTCTGTCACCTCATTACAACTGGAAGCACTGAGGACTGACTAAGAATAGGCCAAGCATTAAACAGGTATGAAAAACAAATGATGGGCCTGCCCTCAGAGCTAATCTCTAGGTATAGCTGAAATAGGATGAGAATAAGGAAAACAATGCGTCGCTTCGCTTTTTGTACAACTTCACCTCTTAGCAGTTCCACTTGTAGAACCAGACATTGTTGTACAAGATGTTAAAAACAAGTCCATACCCACTATACTGTTCTCTGACATGGCTGTACTTTCAAAAGCTTACTGTTATGGCTAACATTTTAAGGATGTGCATCTCTGATAAGAACTATGCAACTGTATGTTAGACAGTCAAAAGTCTGTTGGTGTCCCAGACAGCTTACAAGTAAATTCTTCACTATTAAGAACTGCATTTCAGTATTTGTTCCGAACAGGCAAAGCCTCAAGAGAGAGGTCATTCTGACAGTGTTCACAAACAATTAGTATTAAGTTATCCATCTAAAGCAGGATGTGCTGGAAGTCCAGAAAGATAATGAAGCTAATCTTTATAACACTTTGATTATATAGCTAGTATCTAATACTGGTATTAAGTTGAACACAGTATTCCACTCACTTTAAAATTACACAAGTTCTCCGTGACAACTCCACTGCCAATAAATCAATATCCCATCAAATAAGCATTTTTAACATGGCATGATGTGATGAAACTAAATTATTAAGCAGTCTCATCACCAAGGTACAGGCAGAGCTGGATTATTCCAATTAAATTGGGTTTTATGATCTCTCCAAAAAAGGCAACTGCAACCCTGTCTCATCAGAGCTAACTAAAATAGTCTACAGGAGTTATAAACATTAGGCTTTCCTTGTAAGATGACAGCTTTCTTCAGAAGCTTGGAAAGCCCAATAGCAGTTTAATTTTTTTTAAACCCTTGATGGGTTTTAAAAAGCATTGGCTTTTAACCTATACTTCTGTTGTTGTTGATAACAGATCACAGCAACATTTTGGCATTCTTTCACCAATTTAACCAAAACCAATTATCAAGGCTCCAAAGCCAGAGAGAACTATGGTCAGATGTTTCCTCCATCTGTAAAATGGAAGATAGCAATGACTAAAATGCTGTTCAGAAATCTTACCAAAACTTCTAAACTTCTGGTAAAGCTACACATCCAGTAACATCCACCTTTCACAGAACTGATTGATGCATAAATCTACTAGTTCTGGTGAAGTACAGCACTAAAGGAGTCCTCAGTCACATGCCAGGGTGCTGTACCACTGTAAAACTGAAAGTGCTGTACTTTGTTTAAGTTGCATGTTGCACAATCACCAGATGCCTAGAATCAATTACTGAACTGCATGTTGCTGATGACCTCAGAAAATTAATGACTCTAACACTGTCCTTGTAAGTTATGTACATTTCCATTATGGGAAATAATAAAAATTTACAATAAAAATTTTTTTAGGAACCAGTGTTTAAATCATATCAATCTACAAAATGTCCAAGTAAGTTGCCTCTACGTATTAAGTTTGGTATTTTGGGTTCCATTCACAATTTCCATGCTAAACAAGGGGTTTTTTTATAATTTCATGGCCACCACACAATCACCAGATGCCTAGAATCAATTACTGAAGAGCAAGACAAATATGCCAATTCAGGAGAAAAGTTATTTAGAGAAATTAGAGAACACAGACAAACATTCTGCACATTGAGCTTGTTTCCAAGTGGCTATCGGAAATCTTCACCCTAAAAGCAATGCTGCTTTTCTTCTGACATGTGGTGGGCAACATTTCAACTGTGCACCTGCTGTAAAAATTTTGCAACTGTACATTCAACATGGAGTTTTTCACAGTATTTCAACAGTTAAAGTGGCACTGGACATTAAGTTGATTCCACGAGTGCAGCATTCGAGATACTCAAGGATCACTCACCATAGTGAAGATGTACTTAAGAAACAGCATAGGCCCCAGTGCTGCAGCACCTAAACAAAAACGATGTTCTCTAGCTGTGCATAGTTCACTGTCACAGTGGGAAGTTCTCCATCTGGACTTCTGAAGCACTTTTTCTCCTGCTAGGCACAGTAATTTTGCAAATAGTAGGTGTATCTCTAATTTCTGAGACTCTGATCTAAAGCTTTAACCAGATACAAAGACAGCCTGAAAAATTAATGATAATTTGCAGTCTCACGAATGTACATTGTTTATCTTCCATTAGTTTTTCTCTCTCCTTGCATAACTATAGCTTCAATTTTGACAATATAATAGCCAAAAACCTCAGACTATTTCTGTATATATGGTTTTATTAGGAAAAAAAGCAGCATATGGATAGCATAAAACATAAAGAACAAGCTAAGATAAAAGCACTGAAACAATGTTTTAAATTATTAAAAAATTACCTGAGAATGAAAGGGAACAACGGAACAACAACCAAAAAAAAAAAAAAAAAAAAAAAAAAAAATCCAAACATGACTTACAAAACAACCCATCCTCCCCACTGGATCTAAGTTATTAAGTCACCAAATTTTAAGTTATGAAAACATATTGTTGCTTCTACTCTACTGTCACCTTGTACATTTTAATGAAATTGAACTCATCGTCTTCAATACTGTACAAGGAGCGAAATACACTGGAACCACAGATTCACCGAAAAACTTACATTATAAGGGACTTCAAGGAGTTCCTTGACCTGATCCCACACTCAAAGCAGAGCCAACCTCAAAGCTAAATTCAACTACAAGATTATGTGAGGATGGCCAGAGACTTGCTCAGTCATATTTTGAATACTTCTAGTAATAGAAATTCTACAACCTGTCTGGACCCCCACTCTGGTCCAGTGTTAGAACACCCTCATGATTAAAAACTTTTTCCTACTGTGTAACCAGAATTTTCCTTGATCTAATTTGTGTTCGCTACCCTTTGCTGTTTGCCTATAGACCTCAGAGAGGCATGTCTCTGCCTTCTTTAGAAACAAAATAATTTAGGTTTGAAGGGACCATAGGATTTCACCGACTCCAACCTCTAGGTCAAGCATGGCTACCTCCAACTTGCTCAGAAGCACCTAAACAAGTCTTATTTATGCACTTGAAGAAGCAAATTGATTTACATCTGCAATCAGGTTGCCAAGAGACAACATGCACAAAAAACCTAGCCTAGAATTCCTGTAACAGAATTGGGAACTGAGAAGGGAACGAGATTTTCTGAGCCACATGACGTAAGCACAAAAAATTCCTTCCTTTCCATGTTAGTGAAACAAAGAATAAAAAACAGTGTCTTCGCTCAGAATTTCAGAACCAACATGAGAACAACAGTCTAAACCTGGGTCTACAATAAAAACTTCCATGCTCAGGCGACTACTGGTATGACTGCTACAGCAAGACTTTGAGTGGCAACATATGCTAGAACAGCATTTCAGTCTCAAATTCCAGGTTCCTTTTTAAGGCATCTATTCCCTAATAAAGCATATAAGCAGCATATACAGGTTGCAGCTTATGGAAAAAAACTACAGTACAAAAACCATCTAAACTGAAAACTGACAGTAACATGTCAAAAGCCTATTTTCCATGTAAATTAGGTCTACAAAGGCAAAAATCACAATGAAGTAGAAACAAAAAAAACCAAGAACCAGTAAAAGTTAAAGAGACTTCAGATTTTTAATGAACTCACATCCATCAACGAGACTGGAAGAACAAGAGCAACAAAAGTAGCTTTTTTTTTTTTTTAACTCTTTTGCAAGCATATTATGAAATAGTGTATTTCAAATAACTGAGCATAAAGCTTTTTTCTCTGTCAGTCAACAACAAACAATCAGGTCATTAAGAGACCCAAAATTAGAAACAGATTAAAAGAAACCTTTGGTTTTGACAGAAACTAACACTTACAACTTCTTAATTCATATTAATGTTAAACCTATTTTGATTTAAAAGAAACTTGTAAGGCCATTGTTTCAACTTTCCACAAAGTAGCAAAAACTCCACAAGTAGATGTTTGTTTTCAGACCACAGAATTAATCTTGGTACACTTGCTACTTGTGGCAAAAAGTAAAACCTTCGTTTCTTTTTATAAGTCATGGAAATTGTGTTCTAGCTTTTTTTTTTTAAGGCTTGTGAAAAGGAAATGCTGCATGAATTACAGTGTCTGAGATCCACTGTTTGACATCCTTGACTGAAAAATTACATAGTATACAGGGTACTCTCTGAGTAATAATTTACTTCAAATGAGATGTTGGCTCAAAAGTACTTTTGGGGTATTGGAGCTCTAGATTTTGCTTTTAGAACTACAGGCAAGTTTTCTGTTCGCTGGGTGATACTGACAGTGTCTTTAGACCGACCATGGAAATTTCAGACAGTTTTTAAGATAGCACCTGAAGCAACCAGCAGGAGAGAAGGAGAGGTCAAAGCTGTGCACTAGAATTTGTTTCTGATATTCTTGGAGTTCTTTGGGGCAACCCCCGGCATCAGTACAGGCTGGGGGATGAAGGGATTGAGAGCAGCCCTGCAGAGAAGGACGTGGGGGTGCTGGTGGATGAAAAGCTGGACATGAGCCAGCAATGTGTGCTCACAGCCCAGAAGGCCAACTGTACTCTGGGCTGCATCAGGAGAAGCGTGGCCAGCAGGTCGAGGGAGGTGATTCTGCCCCTCTGCTCTCCTCTGGTGAGACCCCACCTGAGTACTGCATCCAGGTCTGGAGCCCTCAGCACAAGAAGGACATGGAAGTGTTGGAGCAGGTCCAGAGGAGGGCTACAAAAATGACCCTAGGGCTGGAGCACCTCTCCTATGAGGCCAGGCTGAGAGAGTTGGGGTCATTTAGCCTAGAGAAGAGAAGGCCACAAACAGACCCTATTGTGGCCTTTCGATACTTGAAGGGGGCTTGTAAGATAGATGGGACAGACTTTTTAGCAGGGCCAGCTGTGACAGGACAAGGGGTAATGGTTTTAAACTAAAACGGTAGATTTAGGCTAAGATAAAGGGAAGAAATTTTTTACTCTGAGGGTGGTGAAACATTAGACAACACAGATTTGCCCAGAGGTGGTAGGTGCCACATCCTTGGAAACATTCAAGGTCAGGTTGGATGGGGCTCTGAGGAACCTGATCTAGTTCAAGATGTCCCTGCGGAGGGGAATTTGGGCTAGATGACCTTTAAAGGTCCCTTCCAACCCAAAACATTCTATGATTCTATGACTTCAACTTTGGTCTCCCATTTTCTGCAATATATACGTCTCTTTTTTTCACAAATTCTATTAAAAAAACAACACCCCTAAACCCCACATTTCTGTTTCCAGGCCCCTCCCCATCAATATTTAAAAGGGAATCCTAGGACAGAGCCTGGCACACAGCAGGCTACATGAACTACTCTAACTATCTAGGATTTGGCAATGAGCTACAATTCAAAACTCTTAAGTCCGGAAAAGGAGTGCTCAACTGTATTTTTGAACCTGGGTCTTACAAAGTCTTACCTTCTCTCTTCACAGTCTAAAAGTGCCTAATAACGATATCCTTAACTACAAAGCATTTAAGATAAAGGTGCTAGGCAAAAATGTACACAGCAGCTGTCTTAAGAGCAAAACCTACAACTCATTTCAGTGGCTGAACACAAAGCAAATGATTTAGATGTCACTTTCAATTGCACATATGAACATTTAATTTCAAGCACACCACCTATCAGTGGCTGGAGGCATTCTCACAATTACATCAAATACCTAATTCCAGAACAAAAGTAGTCAATCATCCAAAACAAACATATAGTTTGATTTTATATCCCCTCATAATCTTCAATTGAACTCATATACCATGCAGAAACTGTCAACTCAGTCCATACCATTGGTTATTCCTGACAAGCTATGTTTCTAATACAGCATTTTCCTGTTAGTTTTAGAAGTGGAATCTTTAATTCCAAGACTTACTCAGCCTGTTTAAAGACACTTACAGAAACTATTTAACTCTTAATAGGTTAAATCCTCTCCTCCACAAGTCAAAAGGGAATATTCTGCAGATGACAATACAAATATTTACAAGAGAAAAATGGAACAATGGCAAACTAATATTGCATGGATTACTTATAATATGCAAGATTCTAAAGCAGTTTTGTCAAAATCGGTGTGTTCATCCTAAATGAGAACTGCCCTTGCTAATTCCTTTATCTCCAAACTGGAACTGTCTGCCATCATGTGACATCACAGTTTCTTGACTCCCTGTCTAATCCCAGTCCACAAGCAGAAAAGCATGGCTCCATAAGAAATGGGACATAGTGCTGGATTACTCTCAAGTTTCCCAAGTGGTGGTACCATGCTCAAAATATTGTTTTCTTCAACTGCAAAAGAGACCCCTTACATTGTAAATGGAGCTGTACGATGCATATCTGCTATTGAGTTCTGCTGAAAGATGCGAAGATTAAAAACTTCCCCCCCGACCCCTAAGTGATGCCTTTAAAAAAAAAAAAAAAAAAAAAAAGAAGGGCTACTTTAGCAAAACACATGTTCCTCTTCACAACTCTGCCTAAACCCTCTTAAGATGTCATCTTCTGAGAATATTTTGTGTTAGCTCTGCAGGGTGCTTTATTCAAACCTAGGAAGTAGTGAAGAATACAAAGCATTCTGTCTAGACAGCCCACTGCTGAGTCACTCAAAATTAATTTGGATAGCAGGTGGCATCTACCTGCAAGAATCTGGACATTGAAAATATCTGAGAAAGACAAGGTCTACTGCAAGACCATTAAGAGGAATGTGAGGTGATGCAAGAGATTAGTATCATGGGACAGATACAAGATGGTATTAGATAAACTTCACAGACGAAAAATTAGAACTGCCCGCATACGAAACGTTTCCAGTGAAAACTTAAGCTCATTTCTACTTCTCACTGCTTGCTGGATTTCCACAATAGTGAAACAGGAAAAACCTGATCTGTGAACAAACTTTCTGGCCTCAGTTTGGTTTTGCTGATACAAGGCTGAAGCTCTAGGTGCTAGCTGCTTAATCATAGAAGTTTAATAAAACTGTAAAAAAATTACAAAAGCTCTCATCATGTGGATTGCAGTAAAGAATTAGTTTAGGTGTCTCTGCAAATTTGTTGGCAACAGCAGACATGTCTAGAATTTAACTATTATTCCCATAGGATAGTATGGGAAAGTTTTGGGCAACTTCCCCAAAACCAGAAACAAACCTATTGCACTATGATAGTACAACAAAACCTCTGGAGCTGGAAAATATTATTCTGAAAGATGCATTCATACTGCTACACAAACACTTTAATGTTACCACTTCTGAAGCAACTGCACTGCTAGAGGATATGAGTGATTTATACTGTTAATATCTACTTCATTTTCTGTAGGAGAAACTGTCCTTAGAATAACAGTACTTTGAAATATAAAACCTTCAGCCTTCCAAATCTGATGGCTACTGTCTCTACTGAATACATAAAGGAGGTACACTTAAATTCTTCCAAGTTGTTACATCTTATTAATTAAGCCAATTCAGGTAGTTTGCCTAAATACAACTTGTTCAAAATTTTACCAAGTCAAACAATGGGGGTGCCATCACAACAAACATTTTTAATTCAGTCACCTAACAAACATTTTTAATTCAGTCATCTAACAAACATTTTTAATTCAGTCACCTAACAAGACAGCTGGCAAAAATCCTGGTAAAACAGACCTCATCTAGACTTTGTGAATATGAACATAAAGAAAACGTCTAACCTATGAATTGTAATCACACTGCAAACACCTATAGTGCTATACCTTAAATTTAAGATAAACAAAATAACAACAGTGCTAAGCTTCTTATATCTTCTTATCTTGTGACTGCTTGGCTGCCTAAGAAAAAGTTCTAAATGAATTTTTCCTGCAGTTGGCATCCTTAGAAACCCATTACCAGGCACAGCCTCCTGTTCACACTGCAGCCTTTTGAGACCTCTCTACCTTCAGGTTTTTGAAATCAGTCAACCATCAAAGCTTACTGGATAAGACTAACAGCCAGGCAGCATAACTGCTTAAACCTCATTTCTTTAGAAAATGTAAAGAAAGCAAATATAGTATTCTGCCACTCCGATAGCGAGACGAATAGGATGTGGATTATAAACGAAGAACTTTGATTCTCAAACTGCTGCAGTTATCTCCTCCAGAAATTATGTTCTTACTATTCCTTCTCTTCCACAAAACAGGTGGAATGGCCTCTCACAGTCCCAAGCATGAATTTAAACAGCTATCATTTCTCAATTATGTTAAGCATGTGTGTAATTCCTTTCAGGGCTAGAGAAAAATACTGCAGCTGGCCAGACAATTAGCATGACACCGTCAACAGTTTTTGTTTAACACATTATTGCATATTAGTTATTTCACTTTCGAGACAGCAAAGTTTGAACAGTATGTTTTGCCTGTGGCTCAAAAATCATTTGGAAAATAAACACACAATTTATATTCTCAATAAAGGACAAGGAAACAGAGGGGGAGGTGTTTCCCCCTTCCATCCAATGACATATATTAGATGGATTCACTGTGATATAAATCAAACCCTTGCTTGATAATAAACTGACCTTGTGCATGCACTTCTGTCAATAGCTTAGGAGATATATAACTAGAGATGATACAAAAAGTTACTATACATAGATTTTCATTTTTGTGTCTCTCCAAAGCAAAATTTTCTTTCCTTCTTCTCTTTACTACAGATAGTAATTTTAATCCAACTTCAGACTTACATGTATTGAAGAAACTGCTCTGTCTGCATTGCTCGACTGTCACATTCCAGGGGGCAGAGATGGAACACCGTGTCTGGAAAGCACATGCCAGGCTAGAATACGAACAGCAACTCCCTTTCACTGGCACAGAAGCAAACCCTGAGAATGAAGATAGAAAGGTGTTTATATACAGCACATTTTCTTCTCTAAAACAGCATTTCCCACAAATACACACACCAGAAGAAAAACCAGTAATATTTACTCATACAGCTTAGTTTCCAAAGGGAATCAGACTTGAACTTTCTGTCCTGAGGCGCAAAGCAAGTTGCAGAAGGGGAGGGGAGGGGGGGGACAGAATATTGCCATAGAAAAAGCCACAAAGAGAAAGCAGCTAGAAGGCTTCTCTAACAGATTGCTAATAGAGTGAGAATGCACCCTCAGAAAGTAGAAATATTGTTCTAGCAGCAAAACGTGCAATAATGTTCCTAGACACAATCAAAAGTGGTAAGTAAATACATCATTAAATACTATGTGCTATGAAAACCAAACATCAGTCCGATAATCATGTTCAGTATCTTCATTAATGATGTGGACGGTGGGGCAGAGTTTACTGATGATACAAAACCAGGAGGAGTGGCTGATACACCAGAGGGTCGTGCTGCCGTCCAGAGGGACCTTGACGGGATGGAGAAATAAACTGACAGAAACCTCATGAAGTTCAACAAGGGCAAGTGCAAAGTCCTGCACCCTGGGAGGACCTGCATGCACCAATACCTCCCAGGGGGGCTGAATGGCTGGAAAGCGGCTTGGCAGAAAAGGGCCTGGGGGATCCTGGTCGCCACCAAGCTGACCATGAGCCAGCAATGTGCCCTTGTAGCAAAAAAGGCCAACAGCATCCTGGGCTGCGTTAGGACTGTTGCCAATGGGATGAGGGAGGTGATCTTTCCCCTCTGTACTCAGCATTGGCAAGACACACATGGAGCCCTGTGTCCAGTTCTGGGCTCCCCAATACAAGAGAAATATGGACATATTGATACAAACTGCTTTTTACAAAACCCTCCAGCTACCTTGGAAAAATTTGGATGCAAAGAACTTAGTTTGTCAAGCTAAACCCCATGCATTTAAAATCACAGCACATGGAAAGGGGTCACTATCTACCTAGGCTAAGCATGGAACACAAAGGTAATCGAATCAGAAAGAGTTAAAGGGTCACATCTGAAATTATTTATGAGCAGTTGCAGTCTTTTACTTTTCCTGGCCTACTTGCAGGAAATTTTTTATTTTTTTTTTTAGGATACACTCTGTGACTAGACAGTGGAAAATGTTTCCCTCCACCAAGGAAACACCACTGGCCTGCTTTCAAATCTCCCTGAACGCTCAGGCTTTAATTGCAGTTTGACTACAGAATGGGCATCACTTTGTTATAGATTGCCCTGAGGAAGAGACGAGACCAGAAATTCATTAACTGCTTAGATTTTTTTTATTTTTTTTTTTTAAGGAGTGGAGGCAAGAAAGTTTTTAGAGGACTGCAGAAGCTAAAAAATGCTAGAGAACTTTATTTTGCCTTTGATGGTGGGGGAGAAAGAAGGGACATTCTTTTCTTTACTGAAACCAAAAAACATGCCCAGCTTCCAGGTGTTTTAATACCAAACTTGAATATACTTTTACCAATGTAATCTGGCCTTTCTTCCCACCTCAGGCACCAGCTTTCCCTGGAGAACACACAGGCATTAATGTAGTTCATTATGACTTTTGTCTAGAACTTGAGTGCATACAAGCTACCTAGGCTGTATAAAGGATTCTGAGACAGGTTCACCAAGATTTAACAGCAGGGTGCATAGCTGATGGCATACAACTCTAGCAATGGAAGTCACTTTGGAGGGAAAGTGAAAACAAAAGGAGACAGAAAGACATAACGTGTCCCAAGGCAGTCTTCAGTGCTGCAGATGATTTCCCCCTGTAAGAATTTCCCACAGTACACATATACTTTTCACCAAGACCCTTTTAGACTCCCCACTGGATACACATAGGCTGGCAGGCATCCCCTAATGAATCCAAAACCTACAACCCAGAGGAAGGCAAAGGGAAGAAGAGAAGTTTTTCCTGTTCCTGCCAGCTGCTACCCAGGAGAACCGACCAAACAGTATTGGGATTCACAGCTGCAAGGCCATAAGGACAACAGCATGAGAACAAGGGGAAAACACTGCCCCAAAGGCTGTAACAGTGCCAGGGCAGCTTAGGTGAAAGTGGAGAGAGCCATCAAAAGGGAGGCAGCAAAGCTGCAAATGGAGGGAACTTAGCAATACAAGAGGCTAAGGTACCCCTCGCACTGCAGCAACTACACCTATACTGCCTTAAGTTTGTGTCAAAACCTCAGTAGTATTCACTGCTTAAAAACACTGTATAATGAAAAGATTTTCATTTTCTCTTGAGAGAATGATGCAGGTAAAAAAAAAACCAAAACTATGTAAAAATTAACTATATATTCAGCAATGCCACCCAGCAGAAGTTTTCAGTTGTACAGTATTATTTCTCATACATCGAAGGGCAATTTTTGAAAGATTGATCCAAAGTCAACTCTGATCCTTAGTGGAAAAAAATACATGTTGTCCCTTCCTCCTAAGTACACTTTAACCTCTACTGGGAAAAATAATGCATTTGAGTTTTGAAAGGTGCCTGTAGAGGATTAAAATCCAGAAAGAAATGGCTACTGAAGAATTAGGTAAGTCTAGAAAACAAACTTAGATTCCTATCATTTAAAAATGACCAGGAAGATGTAAGAAGAGAAAGGTAGAAAGAACAGGAAGATTTGATAACAATATTTGACTTTGACAACAATATTTGAACTAAAAAGCAAACCACCTCACTCCGTTATCTTAAGGCATATATTACTACCCAAGTTATTCTGATGGGATAATAGATGACTGATACAGGTTTCCAAAGGCACAGCTGGCCTGCTCTGAACCCTGTAATGATGAGCGAGATCTGCATGCCTAAAGCCCATCTGTCATTTGAAGTACACGTTTACCACATGTGAAGAAATAAATATGGAAACTGCCAAGTACTGACAACAGCAACCTTGTCCATTGACGACAATGCAAGCGTAAAGCTCGTTATTTAATAATTTACCACACTTCCTGTCCTGGAGAAGAACAACACATGCAAGAGCAACTTAGGTTCACGCTACGCAGCAAAAACATGCTTTAAAAAACCAGTAACATTTGTTTAGAAAGCCCCACTAGCATTGTTTAGATAGAAAACAGAATTCCTATCTGGCTCTTGTAGAATCATAGAATGTTTTGGGTTGGAAGAGACCCCTAAAGGTCATCTAGTCCAACCCCCCTGCAGTGAGCAGGGACACCGCTAACCAGATCAGGTTGCTCAGAGCCCCGTCCAACCTGGTCTTGAATGCTTCCAGGGATGGGGCCTCCACCACCTC
>NW_009258261.1:2162305-2162779 GCF_000687185.1 Egretta garzetta
GACAGAGGAGGGGGGCAGAATCCCCCCCCTCCACCTGCTGGCCACGCTTCTCTTGATGCAGCCCAGAGTACAGTTGGCCTTCTGGGCTGCCAGAGCACATTGCCGGCTCAGGACCCAGGGTGGCTGGGGAACAGGGAAGGGAACGTATGCAACTGGTGTGTTCCGACCCATGCACACGCTTCGAGGTCATCACTACCCATTTATTATCGTGCCACAGTAACCGCTGTTAGGTCTCACAGATGGAGCCGAGTCCAACAAACAGCTTTTTCCACACTGGAATTAATACAACGGAGGGAAAATCAGTGTAAGGTCTTATAAAATACAAATATACGTATGTGTAGACACCCACACGTGACAGCGACCAGCCGCCCCCGGGCAGACACGCTCTTCATCTCCCCCGGCAGCGCTGCCGGCGTAACCCGGGCGCAGGCAGGCAGCAGGCCGCGAGGGGCACCGGCTGCTCTCACCGGGTGA
>NW_009258261.1:2163767-2188200 GCF_000687185.1 Egretta garzetta
CAGCTCTCTCACCCCCTGAACTGCAGCAGCTTAAGTACCAGACGCCCTTTAGGAGCTGCTCAGGGCCCTGAACTCACTCAGACAGCAAATATGACAAGAAGACCTGGTAGTTCAGCCTGCTGCACACACCTTGTACCCTTCGGCGTGCCCTTGGGGTGGGAACCAGCCCCTGCTCTTCTGCACCGTGCCTGCCACTGTGGCTGCGAGGCATTATTATACCAAGAATGAAAAGGCAGAACGCTAGGGGATGAATTCTTGCTTTTTCAGAACAGTTTTTGGGGCAGTGAAAACTTTGCTGGAAATTATTCACAGCAGCTTTTTTCCCTCTTTATTTTTCTCCCTCCTGCGCAGCAAAGCCAGTGGAGTTACTGGTCTGACTGCTCTCCTCTGCAATACAGACATTTTCACATGCTGCATTACCGTTCTTCTTCCTGATGTACCAGTTCCAGTATTAAAGACTACAGTGATAACAAATAGCTTAATTTGCATTAGTGAGCAGAAGCACACAGCCTGCAATGTGTCCCGTATTTGTCATACATTCAACATGTAACACAATGATTGCTTTGTACCTTATGGAATAAAAATAGGCTGAGAAGCTGTAAAGAAGAATTTCCTGTAATGTGCTGACAGACCAGCTGCTGGCAGAAAATTGATGCAAGACATAATCTTTTAAACAGGATTTTTATCTTCAGGCACTTTAAATATGCCCATCCTCACAGCATTAAGATACCACATATTTCAGGATGTAACCCTGACTGTCGCTAAGGATAAAACCAATTAGTCTCTCATAAATTCCTGCAGATATGTTCATGGCAGTATTTATTTCAAGTTCTTCCTTTTGGAAGTAATTGTGTCACACAGGGAATTAAACTCTCTTTTTTATTTATGCACTGGGTGATCTAATGGAAATGCCACTTTCTGCGCATCATTTACTGAAGACAAAGAATTTGCCTTGTACAAATTCGCTACATATTAATTGCAGCCAGTGAAATGGCTGTTTAGGAACTGTACCTTGTCACGCTGCTACAGCTGGTCAATGCCAGCAGTGTAGGGGTGAGTGTGTTTTGCTTTGGGTCAATGGGAATCGGTGTATGCACTAGCCAGTCTCTCAGTATGCTGCACAGCCTACATAAGGCGGAGAAAAAGTAATATGCAGTCCTAAAAGCCAGTTCCTGGAGTTCACTACTGGTCATTCAGCTACAACTCAAAGATGACAAATTTCCTCCTTTGTAACAGTTGTTTTTTACAATTATTTTTCTCCCCACCCCTCTAAAAATAGGCCTACATTTTAAGAAAAGACTTCCCCAAAAGCTAAATCATCTTGGAGCACAACCTTCCAAGTCTGAAAAGTTAATGAAGTTCTGAACTGTCTCAGAATGGTTTTGGGGTCTGGAGGCTTGGGGTTTCCCTTAGACCCTCCTAAAAAAAATCTGGTGCCATTAGCTCTGAGCTATTATTATCTTACCTGTCTGAACCCAAAGTTCTCTCCCTGGAACTGGAAATAGCATGCTAAGCCTGCCCATCTGCCCTGAGCTCCACAGAGACCCAAGTAACCTGCAGAAGTCTTTGTGTTAGGGCTGGGGCCCCGGAAAAGCACCTAGTGCTAGTGCTTCGTTGCTGTGCAAGAAGCTGGTGAAGGTGTGATACCGTAAGTCGGTGGGATAAGAACCCTCTAAAACTCAGTTTGTAGTTTTAGGAAGCAGGCATTCTTTATTATGGTGCCAGGCACACAGGGGATCGCTCTCCTAGTGTGTGCCCCAAATTATTCAACTACAGAGGGTTATATGCAGTCAAAATTTACATATTCGTTAAACATATAGGAAATAATTATCATAGTCATACCACTTCCCAGAACTCATTAATATATGCAAATGTCCTCAAAGCATGCGCATTTATGTCCACTGGTGGCCTTCCAAGGTCCTCCGGTGGTCATCGATAGTCTTCCTCACTGCATCTGCTCGTTGAACTCAGTCTTTGGGCATGCTCAGTCCATCACCGGCCTATTTACATATTTCTTACTGATACAAAACTAGTTTCTTCTAGCACAACTCCTCTATTTGTCCTACTCAAGGATACAGTGTCTTAGTACAGTTCTTCTATCTATGCTACTCACAAATACGCTTCCTTCTATCTAATCACATATAGCAACTTCTAAGGCTATCCTGTTGTAAATTATTTCAAGCTTGCAAGCTTGACTGAGTTGCTCCAATTAGAGGGAGACCATATGTTCCTTTTCAGTGTTACAAAATTCGGTATTGGGTGGTGCTGTGAGAAGGTACATGACAGCAGATGACCTGAACCATTGGTAGCAACCTGGTTAGTGCCAGCATGGCGCTGCCATGGCAGGCAGGAAAGGACGCACATGTGGTGGGGAAAAGGACCAGAGGGGTGGTCAGCCCAGAAGGGGGAACAAGTGATTCTTAAAACACCGTGGTGCAGCCACCATTCTCCCTGTGGCAAGAAGCTAAGATGGAAAATGCCCCACTCCACAGGTATCCATCAGGAAGCCTGGCACTTTGAGTATCCCACTGCACTCCTGTGAGACACACATCTGGTCTGTCCAGCACTGGAATACTTTCAGCAAAGTGAAATACTTTCAGCTATTTCTTTGCTATCTCAGGATAGAGAAAAATCCAGTCATATCTCATAACCTACCAGAACAGAACAGAACCTGAAAACAGTTACAGTAAAGCCTACTGTCTGGGCATGTTGTTACTTACATTTTGGAGCAAACCTTATTTGCTCCAATTTTTTTTAATCAGTGATAACTCTTTACTCGGCAGTAAAATAGATCTGAACCAGTATTAGTAATTGATGTCTGAACAGTGCTGCCACTGGGAAGGACAGCAATGCAGGCTGATAATGGACCATTCAAAGGCAGGCTGCCTGCTCCAATGAAGGATGAATAGTGCACTCTAACGCTAACAGACAAAAATTTCAGAGGAAATGTGATTTTGATTAGGGTTTTCCTATCGTTGAATAATAGCAAAGTCTCAATCTAGCTCATTTGTTTCAGCAAGACTGATAATTTTTAACAACTGATAACATAAACACTGTTTTTTTGCCTGGCTCATTGCCTGTAAACCTCTATTGTTTAAAGTTACTCCCCAATGTATGCTTTCCCATTGTAAAAGCAATGTCAACTAAATGCATTACACTGCTTTGGCTCGTCCTTGGTAGGAACTTTAGATGGGCAAGAAGAAACATCTGTAAAGAAGAGGAGCTCTGAGACCTGGTGGAGTCAGAAGGACTTCACTCCCTTTGGGTCACCTTCAGCAGGGAAGAGGCTGGTGTCTTGAATGGTTTCTGATAAACAAGTTTCCAAAATAGCAGAACTAGCTGTTTGGCCCAGGCACTCCGCTGTCGCAGGGAAAATCAGCCAGACCTTGCTCCCAGGGCTCACGGTAAGGTGAGACAGCACAGGCAGTTGTGGGTGGCCTTATAATGTGGAAGCCTCAGGAGTATTTTGCTGTTTAGCCACTAATGCTAAGGAATGCGTGTTTAAAAAGGAGTAGGAAGATCCTCCAGGTGTGGTGGAAACAGCTGTGTGCCAGGCAACAGTAACACCCCCCCGCCCTAGGTAGAGGAGATATAAGCTTTTGTACCCTTCTTACCTGCCTGGGCCACTGGATAGTGAGGAACAGGGAGCTTTCAGCCCAGATGCCCACCTTGATCCCAGGCCTTGGTGGCACACGGGAGGAACCCCATTCCCAGCTTCCTTGCTAAGGGCCAAATCAGCCCCGCTCTGCAAACACAATAGCCAGTTGCCAGTGTTGCCTAGGGCAGGGTTACCAGGAGAAAGCGTAATACATTCTCCATGGAAACCTGTACTTTAAGGGTTTGCTTTTGTACATGTTGGGGACTGATGAGCACTGTCAAGCATCCTGTTTCAGGAAGGTGTCATTAAAGATGCCAGAGCAAGGCCATCATCAGTATCAATGAGGGCACAAGGGTGTACATGCCAGATTGCTGCTGCCTTTTACTACCAGAGTGGTTTTAAGATTTCAGCCAAAACCTTGTGTTTCTCCACAGCCAGTCAGGAGTAACTGTGGCACATTATCTCCCAGGTGGTCACTCCTTTGCTCCGTGCCAGCAAAAACAGCTATTCCCTTCACAAATGCTACCCTTCTGCTCCTGCTTGCAGTTTGCATGGTGTTTCATTTCCTCCTCTGCTATGCCGGTCTGTGGAGGCTCCCATGCTTTAAAACCCCGGTATCACTACTGAAATGTAGCTCTGGGACCAAAGATCAGCTGCCAAGGAGAGTGACAAAGACAACACAGCTCTTTGCTAATCTAGAGATGCTGTACAGCTGCTGAAACCAGACAGCTTTCAGTAATTTGAAATCTTCAGTGGGTGCTTAATACACCTGCTCACTGGTTTGTAGTCAGAAATATTCCTGGCCTGGTCAGCATTCTCTCTCTGCTTCTCCCCCTCTTTTTTAGTCCATAGGTCTCACCCTTGGCTGATCACTTGTTTTCTTCAACAGTTCCGGGTGCTTGACTTTTCTTATTATTTGGGCATAAGCATCAGTTTTATGGAGGAGGCAACACATGAATCCCAGGTGTCCACATTATCAGGGATATGCACGACAGTTACAGTAGCTGTAGTGATGCTGCATCTAACAACACTGGGTGATGTGGCACCAGGTGAAACCCTTGCTTCTTCCCAATAAAAAATTGTACTAACGTGTATCTAGAGGAACTGCTGCTTGCTCTGCCTGGTTACTCTTCCACTTCTGATGCGTAGGTGGTCAGCATGGGCCTTGCAGCTGCTGGTTGTGCTCAGAGCCGAGCAGGGAAATGGCCAGGTGCACTGGCCTTTCATAACAGTTAACATGCAATTGCACAGCGGTATTGCTAATGAAGCCAGAAGAAAGGTCATAAGCAGACTTGCAGTTCTGAAGGTGCCTGGGTATTTCTGCCATTGCTGTTATGAGTCTTTCAGCAATGACGTTTCTTGGTATTTAATTGTTTTGAGATGGCATCTGTGAGTCCCAAAAGCCACTGTGAACCTCTTAGCAGAGCAATGTGAAAACAGCATGTAGCTGATTGAAAAGGTTAATGTGACTACTGCCATCATATCTCTAGTGTTGCTGAGGTACAGTGTTACAAGCTACACATCAATAATCTGCCAAAGTGAAAGCTGGAAATAGATTGAGGCTTTCCTGTGGCCAGCTCCATCACAGTATGCTGAATCCCAGGCCGGACAGAAGGCAATTTACATGTCTCTAGAAATAGATGGTTATTGCCAGGCACCTGGTTTGAAGGCTGTGCAATCGGAGAAGTAGTCAATCAGTTATACAGACCAATAAACATATACGTAAAGCAGGGTCTGGCAGGCCCAGAAAGCTGCTCAAAGATACCTCTCAGCCAGGGTAATGTTCATCTGACAGTGCTGCTCCATCTTTCAAATAAATACACATTTCCATTGAGATCTGAGTATTATTGCCACCTGGCATCAAATATGTCATAGTTGATTTCTGTATAGCAGCAGCCAGAGATACAGGAGTAGTAAACAAAGCAACTATTCAACTCTTCACATTATTTATGTGTTCTCCTTCCCATTGCTGGCAATAACAAACCATGCTCCACCTGCCTCACATGGATCATTTGCTAAGCAGAAGGCTGCTATCTCCAAAAACCAGCTGCTAGCACTCAGATGCACAGTGGACTCTGGCTCTGAGGACCTGTTGCCGGACTCCATGCTAGCAGCATGGCTGGGGGACATGGACACTCGCTCTGGCAGAGTTAGTGCAGTGACAGCACACTTCACCAGTCTTAGCACAAATCCGTTTTCACTATTGTGCTGTCACGAGCAGACTCCAAGAGCAGGAACTCACAGGGGGTCTTGTCACACCAGGCTTCACTACAGGTGTTCAGCACTTGACTTCCCCGAGAGATGGTGGTACGATGATAGAGGGTACAGTGAGAAAACATACAGGAACAGCAGCTGCAGTAAAGCCAGACACGCACATCTGCAAACCTCCTCTTGCAAAGACTGTCTTACGAGGGCCACTGTCACGTGGTGGCAGGAAATGAAATAAAGCTGCAAGCTCTTGTTTGCATGCTCAGACCCCTGCCTCTATCTGGCACATGAGAATAAACAACAAAGAACAGATTAGGGAACTTGGATACTGGTCATCCTGGAAGACATCAGTTACCCGAAAGGAAGGCAAAAATTCTGTGCAGGACAAAGGCATTCGCTACCAGCACTAAATCTACAGGGTCTAAATTGGAATTGCTCCTTCAACTATTTGGGGTTTTTGTTTTCTTCCTTTAGAAACACTGTACTTAAAGAAGTAAGAGCAAGCGATGCAGCGTTTGTCGCTGAGTCACTCCACACACCTCTTTTATTAATATGGTTTAATGATGCATTCCAGACCACCAGATTATTTATTTGCCTACAGTATCTCAATTTTTGCAATGACTCCAGGACCCTCAGGACAGCTTTCTGTTGCATATGCTTAGGTTGCTAAGTAAGCTCTAGCAGTCAGTGCTGGGAATACAGGTGACACAAGGCCAGCAGGTAAAGACAGCTTAAAGAGTTTTTCACCCTGCCTGCACTTAGTCACTTAGTTTCACCTCTTTCCTGTGCTGGTGGCAAGGATGCATTATGAGCTGGGGAATGTACTGACACAAAGATCATCATCTTTTGGGCTGCTGTCCAGGGCTGTCCTGCCATCTGGCAGCCAAGTGTCTTGTGTTCAGTTGCTTCCTATCTGCATGACTCGTCTGAGCAACACCCAGCTCGACTTACGCGCCAAAGACTCATTCATGAGAACCAGTGAAGAGCCAAGCAAAAAGTCAACTCTCGTGTCAGCTGCCCCCATTAGTAGCACAAAATGAAGAGGCTGGAGCGCTGAGAGCTGGTACTGGGGGACTACTTCTCTCACAGCAGTAATGAGAGCCAGGCTGCCTTGCCCTCCCGAGGAAGACCCCAGTGTCCTCCCAGAAGCCACTCAGGGCCCATAGAAATCAGTCCTAATAAGTGACATGTTGCCAAGGATGGGGACATCTCTAGGGAACGTCAAGAAGCCAAAGGATATGTTATGAATAACAGAGACTAGAAGTTATGGCTCAGAAAATGGATACTTTCAGGCACAAAATATAAATATTCATTTTGCTTGAGAGAACTTTTAAAAGATTAAAACATGCCGTCATCTCCCCTTTAAACTACAATTCTAGAGAAAAGAGACGATGAGATTTTCTTTCTTCCCCGCCCTGACATGTCAGAGTATGAGGAAATTTAAAATTAATCCAACACACAAAAAATTAAAAAAAAAACCAACTCCCTGTCTGCAGGTCCTATGAACTGGGGATGGCAGCTGAGCTGCTTTATCCCAGGGTCTGAAATACAGAACAAATACAGGCAGAATAGATGTGAGTCTGGTCTGTACTCTCTGCCTCAGACATTCCAGCATCTGGAGGGGAATCTCAGACCCTTCCCTCTTGTGCATAGTAAGTAAGCATGATCCCGCTGTAAAAGAGGACATGAAAAACTACCCTGCCAGTGCCAACTTCATCACCTCCAACTCCCTGCGGAGCAGGCAAAAAGGCTTTCTGTCTTCTGCTCCTGGGAGCACCCAGGGAAAGTGCTAACAGGAACAGCAGCTGCCTGGGTGCCTCTAGGACTTGGCCACCCCCACCACTCAAGTGCTGCTCACTCTCAGGGACTTAATAGGGCCTGTATTGGGTTTATGTGGTAAGGTTTTGGTAAGGAAGGGGCTGCAGGGGTGGCTTCTGTGAGAAGATGCCAGAAGCTGCCCCCATGTCAGACAAAGCCAGTTCTAGCTGCTGGCCAAAGCTGAGCCCATCAGTGACATTGGTAGCACCTCTGTGATAAAATATTTAAGAAAGGATAAAAAATGCTGTGCAAGAGCAGCTGGTAGAGAGGAGTGAGAAAACGTGAAACAACTCTGCAGACCCCCAGGTCAGTGCAGCAGGAGGGGCAGGAGGTGCTCCAGACACTGGAGCAGAGATTCCCCTGCAGCCCATGGAGAGGACCATGGAGGCCCACGGTGGAGCAGATCTCCACCTGCAGCCTGTGGCAGACCCCGCGCTGGAGCAGGAGGATGTGCCCTGAAGGAATCTGTGACCCTGTGGGAAGCCCATGCTGGAGCAGGCTCCTGGCAGGACCTGTGGCCTGTGGAGAAGAGCTCACACAGGAGCAGGTTTTCTGGCAGCACCCGTGACCCCGCTGGGGACCCACGCTGGAGTATGCCATGGAAAGAACCCATGCAGAAGAACTGCAGCCTGTGGAAAGGTCCCATGTTGAAGAAGGTCATGAAGGACCCACGGGTTACACACTGGAGCAGGGGACTCCATGCTGGAGCAGGGGAAAAGCATGAGGAGGAAGGAGCAGCAGAGACCAAGTGTTACGAACTGACTGCAACCCCCATTCCCCGTCCCCCTGCACCGCTTGAGAAAAGGCGAGAAAAGAAGTTGAGCCTGGGAAGAAGGGGGGTGGGGAGAAGGTGGTTTTAGATTTGTTTTTATTTCTCTTTATCTTACTCTGTTATTAATTGGCAATCAATTAAATTAATTTCCCCAAGTCGTCTGTTTTGCCTGTCACAGTAACTGGTGAGTGATCTCCCTGTCCTTAACTCGACCCATAAGCTTTTCATTGTATTTTTCTCTCCCTACCCTGTTGAGGAGGGGGAGCAATAGAGTGGCTTGGTGGGCACCTGGCGACCAGCCGAGGTCAACCACAGGGCCATTCAGCAGGGCTGGATGCAGCCTGGGACATGTGGTTACGAAATACTTCCAAGTATTGCCCAGGCGTGCACAAGGCACGCTCACATCCCCACAATCAAACACAGCCATGGATGAGAGCTGCCAAAAAGCCCGGCAGCTGGCTCTGGGAGAGGAGGCTGGTGAGATGGGCTCCCATGAGACACCTGCCTCTGCAGTGAAATGGACTGGGGAAGATTCACAGCAGGGCCAGAAAGCTGCAGCATTTCTAACACAGTCTGCTGATGTGTTCCTCCTTCTTTTTATTGCTCCCTGCTTATCTGTGTTTCCTAATTTATCTCTAATGATGGTTTACCCAAACCATGAGGTAGTACTCCTGGAGGGACCCTGGCTGATGCTGTGATATGTTTTCATGGGCTGGAACCTCTAGGCAATTAAAGACTGACAGGAAAACAGTGGAACAACTTCACAGCCACATCCTGTTAAGATTTGATCTAAGCAATCATACAAAAATGGAGAACTAGTATCTTCACATACATAATGCATGCTTTGATTTTCTGCTTGCTTGGCATCCTTCTAAAGAACCTGCTGAAATATTCCATCAACAAATGAAGATTTCAGCAGCAGCCTGAGATAGCACACTTCAGGAGAAGAAAGCAGAGCATGTGAGACACTAGATTTTCCTGAAGCCAAGTCCTTTTCTGCTCCTCAACATTCATGAGATGGATTCTGACCTATGAACAGTCCAACCCACTGATGAGGGCCCAAAGGCCAAGCTGATGTCTGGCCTAGTTGTGGACAATGCTGTCCAGGCAGCTGAACTAACAACAGCATCATCTCCTGAAGGCACAGCTGGAAGCATGCCCACAACAAGAAATCACCACTGGGGGTCTCTTTCCAAAAAAGAGCCAAACTACAGGGCAGAAACTTTATGTTGGTACTGGGCTTAGGGAAAAAAAGAAGAGTTTTTGGAAGCTCAAATAAGAGGAGCTACAGTCTTGTAAGAAAGAGGTTTAATTTCCATGCTGAGAAATTTTGTTGGAACTCCAACTTCAGTTAAAGTAATACTTTTTTTGCAGTATCTATAGCCAGTAATAAAATAACTACTGACAGTGGCCTTTCCCTCCCCCTCCATCCCATCCCAAGTAAAGCAATGCAATTTAAATTAGCTACAGTGAATCATTTAAAAAATATTGCATAGCAAGTTGCTTGAACATTTGTAAATAATTGAAAGACATGTTTTCTAACAGCGTGTTCGGGGTGTCCTGCTCCAGAACACTACCCATGGATTGCTGTTAGCACAGAGGGCCAAATCTTTCACTGATGGGAAATGGCATAGCCCGTTAACCCCACAGATTACATTGACCACACCGCTTCACCTCCTTCCTCCTGCCTTAGGGAAACCCTGTCTGGTTTGCCCAACAAAGGATACTTCAGCCTCAGAGGGAAAACCTCAAAGTTTATAATAACCAAATCAAATATCAAGTCTATGGTCTGCAGTTGGTGCAGGTCTTTGCAACCACTCAGGGTGTGCAAATGCCTCCATTTTACAAAGGAAGAAATGGTAGAGAGGTGCAAATGCCCATGGAGTCCCATGGCATAAGTGCCATGGAATAGCTAAGACTATTAACTGGAGCTAACGTTTTGGGAGCTTCAGGGCTTGAAGTGCAGGAAAGAAGTGGCAAGAAAATATGGTTCTTAGGCCTGATGGCCTATGGTGTGACTATTTGTCATTTAGCAAAGAATAGAGGTCTTCCCTGATGAATGCACATCATGTCCTCAAGCATCCTACTTTCAAGCAATAGCAAATCTGTGTAGAGATCTTTGTTCAGTCTCTATCTTCAGGCCATTTGAAAGGATTCCCAGAAGAAACAACCACCCTGGAAAAAAGTCCTAGTCATTGCATGGTCATGCTCCAGGAGCAAACAGGGAGTTTTGTTCTCTTTTTGGACAACCATTGAGAAAACATTATCATATATATCCTTGCAAGGGTATAAAGCAGAACACTTCAGAAACTAGCAATTCCTTGCCAAGGGAAATGAACTGAGGTCCTTTTGCTTTTGGGAAGCTAAGAGCAAAAGCTGGGGGTTTATTTTATTTTTTTATTTACCTAATATCTTGTCTTCAGTGTGTGAATGAAAGGCACATGGAGGAATATCTGTTCCCTATCAGGGCAGGAGAGGATAAACCCTTAGACTGAGTTTTTCCCTGACAAACATTATCAGGAGATGGAGATCAGGATTGATTACAGAGGCTCAAAGGCCTTACACAGAACCAGCTGTCCCAACTGACCATCAGTAAAAAAATGTATCAAAAATTGTTTAGAGAATCTTCCTCCGCTTCCTATAAATGAGACAGTCCCAGGCATCCATTGCAGCACAGAAAATTACAAACGCAGAAGTACGTTAATGCGGGGGATTTAAAACCTTAAAGACTCAAAGGCTTACTTAAATATGTCACTAGCTTCAAACCCAGTGGACCTTCTGCTATATCACCAGAAGTGAAATAAAAAAAAAACCCTAGCACTGCTGAGAAGTTAAACCATTGCCCTGTTTAACTTCGTCCTGAAGAGAATGCATTTTTTAAGGCTGGTTTAATCATCAGACCAGCCAGGAACAACAAAGGAGTAGAAAAATGAGTTATTCAAGCTGCTAGCAAAAACCTGCTCCAGACTTGTGAGAATGGCAGGTGTTGACCTATAACAGGTTCGCAACAAGTTCTTGAGCTATAGGCCTCCCATGCAGAACCAGCAAAATGTTTGTAGTACTGGTGAAAGCCCAGAAAAACATGGGGAAAACCATGACCTGGCAGGGATGAACAGTGCAAGCATCATAAGGAAAATAGACCATTCCTCTTACTTCCTAAAATCATTCAAGCTAGCTGATGAAATGGAGACTGTTGTCACAGGAAACAACTGGAGCTGGAGTCAGCAAAAGGTAAGGGCATCGTGTGGACTCATGAGGATCTCAGATATCATCTCTTGTGATGACATTTTAAAATCAACATCAGACCTTTTGCTTGAGTTTAAGCACTCCTTACTAGATGGTCTCTAAGGCCGCCTAATGCTGGCCTTATATGTCTCTGGAAGCACTTGGGGTGATCACTACCATATTCAGATGGGAACAGGTTCATGCCTGAAAGCAGCAAATACTGAGAACAAGATCCCTGGGCACCTCCAGAGGTTCCCTATTTTGCCCCAGGGGTTCATTCAAGCTGTGGAACTCCCAGCAGCTATATGAGATTGATTTTAATCAGCTGTTCAGGGATGTAAATGCTTCAGGGTAAGCAGGGAATAACATTCTCATTCAGCCTGCACTGAGGCCCCTCCTCATTCCGTCACTTCGTCCGCTTGGGGAGTGCTCAGCACAAGCTGGCTCAAGCTGCAGTTGCCAAGCAAACCTGTTGTCTCTCATAAAAATAAAACCCAGGCCAAACTTTTTTCCCAGAAGACCCTTTTGATAGTCACTAATTATTAATCTCATTTACATTACCCCAATCTCCTCTTTGTCTCTCCATTATATTTGCTATATCTCATAGCACTTGCCAGGTCATTCCACTCACCGTCTGCACATGGGCAAAATGTTAGCGTGTCCCAGACTCTGGAAACTCCTCCACTGTTTTCAGATTTGCTCCTGCAGGAACCAGATCTAGTTGGAACTGTTCTGAGTGTTTGCTTGTCTTGGGGGGAGTGGGACTAGATGGTCTCCCGAGGTCCTGGGCAAAATGGCTTTCCTTCTAATTGAAATTATTCTAATTAAGAATGAACCTTGGTAAGCTGGATTGTGTCCTCAGCCATTGTTTTTGGAACTGTGGATACAAATGATTAGGGCCTACTGATCAAAATGTGCTTGTCTGTAATAAACACAAAATACTTCCTCTTGCTCTGATGCATGAACAGTCTCCTGATCCATTCCAAAGACAGGCAAGGCAAAAATGCAGTTCGAGTACATGTGCCTTTTCTCCGCCATAGTTAATAAGTTCCATGGCCTGGCATTCAGTCTACTCCATCACTACAATCTCTCTTTTACTCACTGTTCTCATAGACGCCCTTTCTTGTTTTCTTAAACCCTGTCAATCCTAGCCATGCACACATTGTAATGTCTCTTTTTTTATTGACTGCTTTCTCTGTACAACTTTTTCAGGTTTTTATATGGTTTTAAAATTTTAACATTTTTTATTATTTTTCTTTGATGCCTTCATATTCCACCTAAGCAGGAGGGTTTGGGCTGAAGCTTTCACTGGCCAGAGCTGTGGGACCAGTGTGCCAAATAGTGTATCGTGTGATTGTTGGTGTGAGAACTACGCTTTGATCATAACCAGGCTGTAATGATCTTTGATCTTATGATCTTGGATCATAACCAGGTGTTAAGCCCTGGGTCCTGGGCCTGCACTACCTTCCATCCCAATTGCTGATACAGCTGAGAAAAGAAGTAAAAAACAGCAGTGCCTTTGCCTTTGCTTACTTTTAGTTTCTGTAATGGTACTCTCAGGATATTTTACTTCTGGTCTCACCAACACCTGGAGTATTTGTCTCCTGAACAAAAGGAGGCCTTTTTTCCATGCATTGCAGATTAGTGCTGCAGGGGCAAATCCACCCTGCCTTGGGACAGAAGTGCTGCTTACCCTGCTGAGCCTGTCAGTGGTTTCATCTTCTCCCGCCACCTCCTTTGCCCAAGGAACAGGCAGGGGCTGCAGAGTCTCCACTACTGACACTCTCACAGGGAAGGGCAAGACAAAAGCTCGATCCATGGGATGAAAGCAAGAATGCACAAATAGATATATTGGCTGGGAGGGTAATGAGCAGGGAACTGATTTCTGTTTCTGCTCCTACTATGAGTCCACCAAAAGTCTGTAGAAGCCTCTACAACTCCCCATGCTTCTGGTTCTCCTGCTTCTCTTCCCACTGTTACATTCCTGCATGGATGTGATTTGTGCAGCATCCAGGCACTGAAACCTCAGGTTCAGCCAGATGGGTAGAAGGATCCAAGACATAAAGACCAAGATGAAGAATTTGATTGTGTTCAAACTATTATTAAAGTGCACAGAACAAGAGAAAGGCCCTTCTCCTAAGAGAACGCATGTCCTGTTTTTTTGTGGGATCTAGGAGTTGTGAGAAATCTGTCAAAGAAAAAAAGCATCTCTTCTCCATTTTCTCCGCCCCTGCCTCTCTCCCCCCAAATTTGTGTGAAGTGAGTTTGAAAGTTTCCATAGTTACACAGCACCTTCCTTACATCAAACAAGAGGGAAAAATAATACCTTGGGGACCATGCAAAAAAAAAAAAACTTTATTATTATTCATATTATCCAGTTTGCCCACTCCCAATATTGAAATTCAGTAAGCTGTTTAGCAGAGGAAGGCTTCTAGTGATAAACCCTTGAATGCCCTGTTCATTCCTGGGCGGCAGACTTTGACTCTAGAGGTATTTCAAAGATGCCTCTATCAACAGCACTTCACTGCCAGTCTGGCGCTGAAAGTGCCTAAAAAGATAATGGTCAGCATTTTCCCAGATTCCTGCTCAGCAGCACATTAGGCAGTGACATGGGACCCTCTTGTGGGATCCCATTACAGCCCATCACCAACACACAAAACACCGTTTCACAATCCAGTGAGAGAGGTCTACCAGTGAGATTATACTAAACACTCTGAAGATAAGAAAAACTCCTCATCTTGCTCAGTTTTCTATTTTATACTGACCTTTGCAGGCTACATTGTACTAACAAGGCAAAGAGATGCCAGTCTATGGCAAACTATTTGTAAGGAAAAGTGGGTTGGTCCAGGAGTTTTCCATCTCCCTTACAAACATCACACATGCTCTGTATTGGTGAAAGTGAACAAAAAATGTTTAAATTACTCTGGGATAAGGTCAAAATATTCCAAAATAAGATTTACACCAATTAATTTTCATTCTCTGGTTACAAAGCAACATACAGGGAAGCTTCTAAAAACTATATTCATATTACCATACTCAGTTGTATCTTGAGGTTGGCGGGGGTCCCATTTTAAATTTACGGAGTATTCCAGATATCTTCAGGAATGTTGGACATTATGGTGTAATAAAGTGCTCCATTTTTTCAGTGGATGCTCTATGTCATATTACTTGTTAGGAGGAACAAATATCACCATTTATGAACCACAGAAGTGAAATTGTGACTTTGATACATGGCAGCTGCTCTGCAGATAATGCTGAATCCCTTTTTTTCTCCCATCTACGGCAAGGATGCAGACTCTGCGTATCTAGCACCTCCCTGAATCTGCTACAGATTTTCCCATGCGCTGAGCAAAGGGGTCACCTGAGATCTGGCTGCTTGGCAAAAACCTAGCTGCAGGAATGGCCTGGGCCATCTTCCTTCCTGCTTTCCAGATAGCTCACCCCACAGCCTGGTGGACTGTCTGCAAGCTGCTGGCCTAGCAAGAGACTATCCCAGAGCTGCCTTCCTTGCAGCAGACCTGCTGCTCCCCATTGCCATGGGAGCTGCAGCACTGCGTTGCTGCCCACCACCAGGACCTGCCCTGAGCAAGCTGAGAGCCCTGAGGTGTCCTTGGGGTCACCCTTCCTCAGGGTGCAAAATGAATGCCATAGCCACCCCAGAAGAGACAATGCTCATCTGGCCAGATGCTGGCTCAGGGAGGAAGGGGTGTGCAGAGCACTCCCTCAACATGCAGGAGCTCCTTCCTGGCACTGGATGACAGGATCAGGGTTCACAAAAACCTGACATGTGCTAAGCAAGACCTGCAAAGATTCAAGTGATGGACCCAGACAGGGACTCTCTAACCCCATCCCAGCCTTGGGTGAGCTTCAGAACAGACCTGCTCACTCATAAGGTCAGAAAACATGCGGCTATGTAGCATAAGACTTTTTGACTATTGCTTTTCTTGATGTAGGTCTTGCTGATCACCTGCAGCAAGCACTGTGAGCTGGAAATTGAAGATGCATTTATGTGCAGGTGATGGCTAGGCCATTGCAACTGCAGTTGCAATGCTGGGGGTTCAAGGAGCTGAGCACAACAGCAGAGCAAGGCAAGGAATGACAAATGCATTCCTTGAAGCTCAGGGGACCAACAGCTCTCAGGGTGCCCAGTATGCAGGGACTCTGGCTCAACAAAGTTCCCCTGGGTCTGAGGCCAGTGCACAGCAGAGAGCAGCTCTGCCTCTGCCATCCAAAAGACCCAGGGAGCAAAGGCACCTGGAATAGCCACTGTGGGACACAGGTCAACCCATAGGGCTGCAAAACTACCCAAATAGCCCTCGACAAAGAGAGAAGCAGCAGCAGCATGGAGTAACTACATGGCACCTATGGACACAGGAGGAGAAACACGGAAGTCCAAAAGAGGAGGACAAAATGTGGAGAAATACCAAGATTGCTCTTTGGAAGGAATAGGATGGAGACAAGAGGGAGAAGCCTGGCAAGTCCAGTGCGGAGGTGGACGGTTTGCTTTGGAGGAGGACCTGACATGCGCAAATGTAAAGCCTGTCAGGGCCATGCAATGGCTTCACAGACTGCCCCCACCCTGGATGACAATCGATCTCCCCTGCCATGCTATCAGCTAGATTGTGATGAATGAAAAGCACTCGCATGAGAAAAGCAATATTAGTTAAAATGTCTTATCATACATTTAGTTAATTACTAAGTGAATTGCTTTAATGCTACACAAAATACGCAGCTGTGTTTAATGAGCTGCTAAAATGCTCTCTGGGCAAACTTTAATAATATCACTATTCTCACAGAGGGAAGTTGCTGCAGGGGAAAATGCATCTGTTTGCACCTAAAATGTTCTGAGTGACAGCTCGATGGCTATTATCTTTAGGGCACATGGTAGTCAATTTCATTAATACGAAACCTTAAAATATTTATGCTTATCACTAGTGTGCAGCCTCCAGGGCAGACTGCAAGCCCAGTCGAGCTGGTGACAGAGCAGGCAATTCCAGGGTAAGTTAAATAAAGTCAACCCCTGCTTCTTTTTGCTTTCTGTGACAGTGCACATTCCCTAGGCCTCACAGCTGGAAACCACCTCACGCTTTCCCTGGGACTGTCTCCAGCAGGCCTGCACTCTTCCATCATGAATGCCCCAGCTCAGACACGGCTCTCCAGCCCACAGCTGACCCATAGCAAATAGCAAAAACCCCTTGACATATACACATTCAGGGAGGTCAACTGCCTGTGATATATCCCGGTATGAGGCATGCCTTCTCCATGACAGCACTGTTGCCTCCTGTTTGGCTTGTAATTGACTGTGGCTCAGGTCACTTCAGTAGATGGCCAAGCCAAAGTCAGGCTCCTACCCCAGTACGGCACTTCACTTACCTGTGTTAAGCTGCATCTCCAGTTTGTCAAAAGTAAGCTCCTGGAGCTGCTGCCTTGCACTTCTGCTCTTACAGTTTGAGGAAAAAGAATTGAGCACAAATGAAAGTTATGAACCAGAAAAGTCTACATACTTCAGAATAAAAGACAGACTGGTTTCTCAGAAGTCCCTTATCCACTAGGCAGGTCACCTTGTCATAGAAGGAGATCAGGTTGGTCAAGCAGGACCTGCCTTTCATGAACCCATGCTGGCTGGGCCTGATGCCCTGATTGTCCTGCACATGCCTGGTGAGCACACTCAAGATGAACCGCTGATATACAAATACACCAGACATACAAATGTGATACACACATAGATGAACTACAGTGCATATTACAGGAATGTAGACACAGCAATAGAGGATGTATTATTGAGTATTGTATTGAAGATAATAAAACTGCTCATTCGACTTCTGATAAATATCATCAAGTGGCTTGGCAAGCTTCTCTGCCAGCTCTCTCAGTGCTCTCAGGTGGATCCCTTACGGCCCCAGAGACTTGTGAGTGTCTTACAACAGTGGCCAGATGGAGTTCTAGCTGGGTTTTTGCCTTTCTAATTTTCTCTATATATGACCTAACGAGATCCCTATACTCTTCTTGAGTTGCCTGCCCCTTATTCCAAAAGTAATAAACTCTCCTTTTCTTCCTGAGTCCCAGCAAAAGCTCCCTGTTCAGCCAGGTGGTCATCTTCCCCGCCAGTTCATCTTATGGCACATGGGAACAGCCTGCTCCTGTGCCTTTAAGACTTCCTTCTGGAAGAATTCCCAGCCTTTGTCCTTCAGGACTGCCTTCCAATGGACTCTCAACCAGTGTCCTGAACAGGCCAAAGTCTGCCCTCTGGAAAGCCATGGCAGTGGTTTTGCTGAGCCCACTCCTTACTTCGTCATGAATCAAGAATTCTACCATTTCGTGATTACTAAGCCCAAGACGGCCTCTGACCACCACATCTCTCACCAATCCTTCTCTGTTTGTAAACAGCAAGTCAAGCGAGGCACCTCCCCTGGTAAGTTCACTTACCAGTTGTGTCAGGAAGTTATCTTCTGCTCATTTCAGGAGTGTGTTTCTTTGTTTCTTCTCTGTTGTGTTGTATTTCCAGCAGACATCCGGTAAGTTGAAGTCCCCCATGAGAACAAGGGCTAGTGATTGTGCAACTTCTGCCAGCTGCTTGTAGAATGCTTCATCTACGTCTTCATCCTGGTTGGGTGGTCTATAGCAGACTCCCAGCAGGATATCTGCCTTGTCAGCCTTCCCTCATCCTTATCCATAAGCACTTGACCTTATAATCACAACAGTTGAGATCTATACAATCAAAACACTCACTAATATATAGAGCCACCCCACTGCCTCTCCTTCCTTGCCTATCCCTTCTGAAGAGCTTGTAGCCATCCATTGCAGCACTCCAGTCATGAGACTCATCCCACCACGTTTCTGTGATGGCAACTAAGTCATAGCTATCCTGCTGCGCAATGGCTTCCAGCTCCTCCTGTTTGTGGCCTGTGCTCCATGCATTCGCGTAGATGCATTTGAGCTGGGCTATTGGTTTCACCCCCAACAATGGCATGCTACCCCTCAGCTCCTCTTTAGCAAGCCTGGTTATATCCTCTTCCCCCTTCAAACCTAGCTTAAAGCAGTCTCAGTGAGCCCCAACAGCTCATGAGCAAGGATCCTTTTCCCCCTTTGAGAAAGCTGAACTCCATCTGTCGCCAGCAGGCCCGGTGCCATGTAAATCTCCCCATGATCAAAAAAACCGAAATACCAGCAATGGCACCAGCCTCTGAGCCACATGTTAATCAGCTGTTTTCCTGCTCCTTTCAGCATTCTCCCCTGCCACTGACGGGATTGAGGAAAACACTACCCATGCTCCTGATCCTTCAACCAATTGCCTCAGCACCCTGAAGTCCTTTTTGATCACTTTTGGACTTCTCTCTGCAACCTCATCACTACCAACCTGCATAACCAACAGCAGGTGATAATCAGTGGGGCTGCACCAGACTGGGGAGTTTCCTGGTAACGTTCCTAACCCGGGACCCAGGGGGACAGCAGACTTCCCTGTGGGACGGGTCTGGTCAGCATATTGGGCCCTCTATTCCCATCAGAAGGGAATCACCTACAACAATTACCCTCCTTTTTTCCTTAACAGAGGCAATCCTAATGCATGGGGCTGACCGACTCACCCTAGGCAATCCCCTGTATGGACCTTCACCTACACCCTCATTCACCTGGCCCTCAAGTTCCAGAGCCCCATATCTGTTGTTTAAGGGCAACTGGGAAGGTGAGGGAGGCCAAGAGGGTATTTGCCTGCTTCCCCAAGCAGGGACCTGTTTCCATTGCCCACCATCTCTTAGGTCCCCTCCTTCTGCTTGGTGGCAAGAGGCACCAAGGTGTCTCTGTGGCAAGAGATCCTCTGCTTCTTGTGGAGTCTCCATCTGCTGCCTTGGCCTCAGGGGTGGTGGAGTGTGCCTCCACCAGTCTATCTCCCTCTCACACTCCCTGATATTCCTTAACTCTTCCACAAGCCGTCCACCTGGTCACACCAAAACCAGCTGTTGCTTCTGCTGCTCTCCAGTGCAAGTAGCAGGCTCAGGCACTCCCTGCAGCAGGACACCTGGACAGCTGTAGCTGTAGCAGGACCAACAAATCTTCTTTGCTGTGTAGAAGGTTGTACCAGCTTTGTGGGTTGTATGAGCTGGTACATATGCTGATTATCTCATTCTAACTTCAGTGTCATTTCCTAATCCAGCTGCACCTTCTATATGGTTTCAGGAAATGGGAAAATGAACAGTGCAGAGGCAGGCTATTAGCCTCAAAGTGCTCACAGGAGACATTATTGCTGCTTCCTTCAAAGCAGCAGCTGCTGACCACAGGCACCCCGTGCCTGGAGTGTCCTGGCCCTTCTAGGACGTGCTCCTCTGCTACAGCAAGAATAGGTTCACTCTTATTAGATGCACTATTGCTTCCCAAGTGCTTCCCTTTGGCTTCATATGTGATGTGCATTCACATCCAGGCTCTTGAGACAGATCTCCAGTGCTGATTTAACAGGGAAAGGACAAGAGCCTTCCTCATCATGCTGTCCACCATCATCTCACCCCTTTCCAGATGTGGAGTGCCCCAGGGGTTGCACTGGCACACCCATGATGTACCTACACAGATGCTCAGACAATCCTGCAGCCACCAGGGCATGGGTTGGGTGACTTAAGTTTTGAAGATGGTCTCCAGTCTCCATACTGTACCTCCCTGTAGCTGAGACAGTCTTGATTTATGGGCCCAGCTGTCTGGTGGAGAGGGGCAACATTCTGAAGGTATTTTTCTGAAAACTTGCCCCAGGAGTCTTCTGCTGCCTCAGAGTGACTTTATGTATTGATGGATTGAGAAAACCTGAAACACTTAGATATCTGAGTACACCTTGAAGAGCATTTGTTTATCTTTGCTTAGAAGAAACCCAGTCACTTGGGAAGATAAGTTTCAGAGATGTTTTCAACATCTATAAACAAAGCCAAATATTTTGACTGTGGTGATGCAGTGACTGACATGCATTACAAATACAGTCAGAAGCATGTTCTGCTGAGCACAGGCTGATGGATACTCAGTCTGCCTGGTATTTGTTGCCTATTCAAAATAAAGAGCCAATACTCTGAATATGAGTTGTGAATACATTCTTCTATTTTGTGCTCAGGAGATGTTGTAGTCTTTTGTGACTTTTAGAATACTTGAGAAGGACCAAGTGCAAACATTCTTGCCTGTATCATTTATTGAAGAAAGAAACCATTAGCTGCAGCAAGAGCTGTATCTTAGCTATGCAATTACACTTATGGCCTGTCATCTGCCACTAATGCCTAGGGGAAAAAGAGCTTCTATTGCAGAATTATCCTGAAAAAGAAATAAAGCACCTGTGTGCCAGGGAAATCCTGACTTGGCTTGCTAGCAATAGTGGCTGGGCCTATTAACTCCATCTCTTAATAAATATTCTTGTTATGAGGTAGTTCTGTTTTATGTCTCTCTGCTCAGTTTTCTACAGCTTACCTGTGAGTAAATGCTATGAACGTTTATGCTTGCAACATAACACATTGCTTCACTGGATGCCTCTTCCTCTGCCCTGCAAGAGCCCCCTGGCCCCAGAATTACAACCTTCACAGCACCATGTCTCTCTTCTCAAAAGCAGAGAGTATAGACTGAGTTCAGCAGTTTCCATCCAGGCTAGAAGTGTCCCCACCTTGCCTTTTATATCATCCGTTCTCTGCCTTAAAATTCCACACTGAATCTCCATAAAGAGTATAAACATAGTTTGGAAATGTACATGGGGCCATAAAATCCCACTTCATACTCTGCACTTTTTAGTTCACTGCTTTAAAGGAGGCTCACAAGATATTTTACTGGCTAAGTTACTGGATGGGAAATGGCTTGTGGAAGGAGCTAAGAGCTTTCTGGAGATTTTTTCCAAAGCAGGCAAGTCTCCTCTGAGCCTCTTTCATCTTCAGTAACAAGACCTCCCAGGAGACTTACAGCTCTTCCTGACTACTGCCAGGCTAAAGAGAACAGTATTTTTCTCTCCCTTTTTTCTCTTATCGAAGCATTTCACCTTCTGGGCACAGCTTCCCTCCCTAACATCCCAATTTTACTAGTCTTTAAAAAAGAGGGAGAGATGCTCTGGAGGAAAAAAAAAACAAACCAGCAAAAACGAAGGCCAGCCAAATCTTTGTCAGAGCAGAACTAACCCGGAAGGAGATTAAGGATGAGAATGTGTCCCTAATTAGCCACACGGAGGGAAGAAGAGCCGCAGGCAGGGTGGCTGTGTACCCCACGGTGCAGCGCGAGCCAGCAGCTCCACGCACAGCGCAGGGCTCCTAAGCTCACAACAGACACCCTGACTGGGGGCACAACACGTACAGTGCCAAACAAGCTATCAGACGTGCCCCAGCATATTCAACTTCAATACGGATATTACCCTAAGTTGTGTGTTAGCAGGCTCACAAGCAAAGGTGGCCTTTTCTGCAGAGCTGATTTTGCTGTTACACATAAGATAAACTCTTGACAGTGTTCTCTGCACACACAGGGGCAGCATTGAACTTACGCATGTGGTGCCAGCACAGTTCACATCTTCTGTGTATCCACAGCCTGCTCCCTTGCTGCTTCTGCCTGCCCAGCAATGCAGACTACAGTGGCTGTAAAGAAGAGGCCTCCTCTTGGCAGAAATGAGCCAGGCAATGCTGAGGTCCACTTTTCCAAGATCGCTCACGCTAGTGTTTAACCTTTTCAAATCAGACACTGGACATTGTCACTGTTTTCAAGGTGCTTGTTTTGTACATATGGAAGGGGGTATTTATGGCATTGCAAAAGGCACTGGGATACCAATTAGGTTCCTGTAAGCTACTTCTTTCTTTGGCCTGTGCAACCAGTGCAGAGCAAATCCAGTGCAACCCTGAGAGCTGGGAAAAACTCTTTGAAGTGGAACTAGAGGAAAAAGAAGCTGCAACATCAAAGCAAGAAAACTCCCAAGCAAGGGGATAAGGTACCTGGCTGCCTTGGAAAGGAACACCTTCAGGTGTTCACTATACATCTTATAAAAGGATAAGATCTTGATGGTAGGTGGGGAATTGTTGCTATGGGACCATAAAAGCTTTGAGCACAACAAACTACCTTTTTATCGACAAACCATTTCACCAATGGTGCAGTATAACTCACCCATCAGCTGCCTTCCACAAGAGAAAGCAGAAAGGTTGCAGTGACTCTGCTTGGAATGCAGTACAGTTGCACAGGCAACTCTGACATCCGTTGGAGTGATACTGGGCCAGATGGGAGTTCTTCATCTCACTTTTCTGCTTTCTTCCAGTGCTGTTACTACAGCAGGCAACAGCTCCTTGCAATAAGCACAGAGAAAAACCAAGAGAAGCTTGGACTGGCACCCACCCCACCAACCTTGATCCCTCCAGCCCGTACAAGCCCAGGGCTTGGATTTCCATGGCACTTGTAAACTGACAAAGAGCACACAGCTCCACAAAGCAACAACAGGTTGTTGTCATCCCCCATGCCCAACGCAGAGGTCTTATTACCTTTGTTCTCCCCATGGCTCATAGAACATGAGGCACGTGACACACCAACAAGGGCTAGACAGAGCAGAGAGGAGCTCATGACCCTCTTTAGGGTCATCATTTTATACAGGTTTCTGCAGGTCAGCTGGATTCATGCACTGATTTTACTGTCTTTGACTCTTTTGTAGAAGAACTGCCTTTTTCAGTGACAGTAAGTAAGATGTTCCAGCTCTGTAGAGATCTGCAAAGGAAACAACAATTGTTTGTAAGAAAGAGAGTGCATACGTAGAAGCACTGGAAGAAACAGCAGAGCAGGAAGTCAATGAATGGTGGATATACAGCAAGTCAAGAGACTGAGAGTAGCTGTGAAGTCCGGGATAGAATATAAATAATGCCTGGGAATTGGCAGGAGGCAGCACTGGGAGGAATGCTGGGTGCACATTGGTGCACTGGAGCACCAGTGATGTGACTTCTCCTTCTCTTGCTGAAGCAGGCTCAGGGCTGGGCTGAGTTGTAAAAGTCAGTCATAGTATCATGGGAGGTACCACAAGACAAGATGAGGACTCCGGATCTGTTGTTCCCAATCCTCTGTGTCATCACAGGGAATCCTGGATAGACATGTCTAGGTGCTTGTGAGTGTTGAAGAATGGGTGAGCAACTAAAATATGTCTTGTTTAAAATGAGCTTTGTCTTCCTCTTCTACACAGCCTCACTCTGAGTTTTGCCACAGCTCTGTGCTCTCTCCACCGTCTTTACCTGTTAGCCCCTGGGGTGACATTTCTCTTCTGACAACAGGAGTTTACTAAAGTGCCAGCTCTCACATTTGGGATGATTAGTTTGGCATCTTCCCTGAGAGGGTGGTGCAGCCAAGCCACAGGTCTCCACAGAGGTGGGGACTGCCAGCTGTAGAGGCTGCCAAGACTCAGCCAAAGCCACGGCCCACCTAATCATCTGGCATCCATCCAGCTGTGAGTCAGAGGTTGGACTGGAGACTCCACAGGGCCATTCTAACCAGCATTTCTAGGAGTCTAAGATGACTCTATGGCTGCTCAAAACTATCCATCAGATGTTCTTTGGAGAGTATAATTTACATTCGTAATATAGGATAGCTACTGCTGTCCTAAAGACACACTGAACCTTTGCTTCTTTGTGCTCTTCTCATCTGTGTAGCCACCCAAATGTTTATAAGAGGTGACCTGCAGCTTCCTTGGTTACCAGCTGCATTAACAGCTGAATTTGGTGGGTGTGAGCTCTTTCTCTCCAGGGACCTGTGTCTAATGAATGCTGAAAACAGTTCAAGACCAACTCCCTCTGAACAGATTGCCTATTTTTCATATACTAGAAAAAGATGGTAACAACTGCAAAGGTCAATAATGT
>NW_009258261.1:2188218-2194847 GCF_000687185.1 Egretta garzetta
GATGTGCATCATATTTGTACTGCACTTGTACACAGAGCTCTCCCAATCTTTACAACATCGAGTTATATCTTGTGCAAGAGAACACCACTTGCATTTGCCATGGATAGTTACATATTCACAGAGCAATGCCCTCCCACATCCAGCTCCCTTAAAAAATCTTTCCAGCCAAATATTTTACCTCCAAGTCCAAATTCCAGGTTGGGAATGCCTGAGCAACAACTCAGGGAGCTCTTGTTTCGCAAGGACCTGCCTCCTCACCACTTTGTGGTGTTCCTGCCAAGACACATCCTGTGTGCCCTCATGCACACAGGGGACCAAAAGTACCACAGATGTGTAGTCCAAGCAGAGTACAAGCAACCTGAGAAGAGAATGGGACCATGGGCCTGGCAATCTCCATGGTGTGTGAAACACTGAGCACCATGAGAAAACGGAATTGTTTTGTTCTGTGGCCAGAAGATTTATGGTTTGGGATTTCTCCTAAGAACAAAATATTTCCTATGGGAAGAATAGCACTGGCATTGGCTAGAACTTGCATGACTGTAAAAAGGAGGCAGAACACCAACTGCCTGGTGCACCCAGGGCATAACCTACATCATGTGCTGTTGGTCAGGAACTGAATGAACTGAGACAGTGATGAAAACCTAGACAATGTTCTGCACCCTTGAACCACTCCCATTACCACAGAGAAGGACTGAATGCACAAACCTGTTTGCTTTCAACTAGCCACAGAAATGCCTGTGGTTCAATCTGGCTTCATATGAGTGGCTGTCTCCTTTAATCAACCTAAAGCAGAGTGGAACGAGCACCATTACATTTTAAAATTATTTATACATTTGTTTTGGTTTTTTACTGGTGACAGAAGAGATTTTATCAGAAGACAGTGTTGCTTTCAAAGACCCACCTGCGTTATGGAGGGAACAGCTGGAAATGGATGGTGTTCTCAGCATCAGCATTTTCCCCAAACTTGAGGTCTAAATATATTCTGCTTTTTGTTCCTAAGCAATGGGGACAACCAAAGCATTAAGTACATTTGCAGTCATGAACTACCCACCTGGATTGTTTCCATTTTTCTTCATTATCAGGGGCATTTTGGAAATGGGAAGAACCCAATTTGCTTTCAAACATGCTGTGCAGCAATACTGACAGAGGTTGGGTGATGGTCAGGCTTGGGACCACCCTGTTACCACTTCAGCTGGCCCAGAGCTTCTCACTCACATCAGTTTTCAGATATGCTGGCTAGTCATCTGGAGGTATCTATCTCTCTCTGCTGACTATAGAAGAGCCTAAGAGAATATTTTAGAGCAGCAGTCTAATTCCTAGATGCCTGAAGTGAGCTCAGGTAGTTCCAGGCTCCCAGGAATGGCCTAGAACGCTGTGTCCTGGCCTGACACGTGAGCTAGTGCTCTGTTGGCAGACTAGTCCCAGTGGCAGGCAAACCCACATCCCCAGGTAAAGAGAGAACTTGTTTGGGAAGATTCACACAAGATGTCCTGCCTGTTGTATCCTCACAATCACACACGTGCATGGACACCCATAAACCCCCACACAACTGGGTTTTGTAGCTTCTACAGTCTCTGCTTTTAAAAATAAATAGGGTGGACTTCTTTACATCCTGGTCAGTGCTGAGGTAAGGTCCACAGAGATTGGACTGGGGCACTCTGTTTTGGGTAGGTTGGAGCTGACCACCTGCTGTTATCTCCACACTGATGGAGGATTATAAGCAGGAGACTCAGGGAGGTTGGGGCAAACCAAACATCAATGTTGTGAAGGAGAAAAGGTGGGAAAACTTGACCCATTTGCTCTGCCTTCTCCCTCCCTGCAAGTGCTCTGGGTCTGATAGCCATCAGCATGGCTATTTCCCACATAGTGGAACGCCAGTATCATTTTGTTCTTCTGAGTCAGAGCAACAGCACACCAGGAGGTAGACCTGATCAGCAGAAAAATGCCCTGGAAGGGAACTTGTGAAAAGTAGGTTTATTCTCAGCTCCAGGACAAAACTTGTGGTTTAGCCAGCTCCTTCATCTGTAAAGCAGGCATCTGTGCTCAGAAAGTCAGGTGCTGGAAATGTACTGCTCTCTGAAAACAGACCATTTAAAAATGCTGATCTTGGAGATAAGTCCAACATATATATGTATGTGTATATATATACACACCTACCTATAAACATAATATACATATTTATAAATAATATCTGTATTCGTGTGTGTATACATATGTATTCATACAGGCATGTACACATATTCACATACAGAAATGAATTGATTCTCTGGAGGACCAGAATCTCAGCTTGTGCTATTCTTCTTCTCCTCCTTCTCCTTCTGCTCCAGCTCTTGCTCCTTCTTTAATGAAATTGAGTGAAAAGTCTTGGAACTGTGAAATGAATGCTCATTTCTGGCTCAGGCTCAGGGGGCAGAGAAGAAGGAATCTCTACCCATTTAAGTATTTAAATATCCCAGCTTTCAGGGGCAAGGCTCAGAAGTTTTGAATGCAGGGGGCTGGTAGATTGCCCTGCCTCTAAAAGCAATTCCCAGGCTGCCCTTCCAGTGGGTTTCTCCAGAATTGTCTCAATTTGACACCGAGTTGCTGACACTTTACTGTATTAAAGCTTGCCAGATTAGGGGGAAGATAAGTAGTGAGATGTGCTTCAGCCTCCACAACCTCTGAAACACACTTTCTGCCCATCATAAGAGAAGCTTTTGGTAGGCTGTTAAAATAAAATGTAGGCTCACATTAGTGGCAAAAGGAAGGTCAGAGTCCCTGACATCTACTGATTTTCTCTTCCTGTGCTCAAAAACATACACATATGGGGAGAATCTGCAAAATGCCTAGGTGATGTATCTGCCTTCTCCTCAACCTTTGAAAAGTTCTCTGCACAACTGGACCCAGATCCGCCACAACTGTTTCACCACGTAAGTCCACTAGTGCTGATGGGAGCCAAGTGCTTAAATCTGGGCTTAGGTCTTTAAGAAGCCTTTGAGTAATTTACCCATCTTTTAATCAAGACCAAACCCCTATGAAAGACCTAGAAACAATGAAAGACAAAATGCAAAACTGCATCCAGTCACTAAACTCAAAGCCAGTAACAGTGTTTGAAGGAAGAGGGCAATGCCAGATGAATATATCCAGCTGTAAATAGCAACATTGCACATTAAAGTGTATCTGGCAAAAAAACCCAACCCAAAACCAAACAAAACCAGACAGTGGATAGCGCAATCCCCCAGTCCTGGCATTCACAGATCAGTGTGGTTTGGTTAGAGACATTTCAATAGCAACAAAGCAGCCACTACAGGGGTTAAAGAATCAAACACATGACCAAAGCTCTAATTCCAGAGCCCAAGTTAGGAGTATGGCACTGGGCTGTATGCCAGGACCCCATCACATAGTAACACTGACCAAAGCCCTAGCTGGAGCTAACCGGAAAGGTTTAGACCAGGCAATAACTCCTAAGAACATGCCTTTCTGTCAAATCAGAAAAACCTTGTGAGAACTGTGTGGTTCTTAGAAAAAACATGCAGTGAAAATATTTTTCACTTCATTTTGGAATATTTTGTCTCATCTGTTATTATTTCCTGATTTTGTTTTTCATATTCTGACATTGTTGGGAAAAATATGGATTCAACATTATTGTGGGAAAATGCCATGGCTGAAAATCTGTATTTCTGAAAATCTCCATTTGATAGGGAAATGTTTTTTTCACAATGCACACTGGAACAAGGACCAGAGTGGCACTGTCTCATATGGCAAAAGGGTGGTGGGGTCATTTGGTCTTCCTTTTAATACCAACTTTTTTTTTTTTTCAATTTGACATCAAACAGTTTGAAGCAAGTTTGAAGCGAGACCTGAAGGATTTGTCCTCCCTGGGCTTGGCCTACTCTTACAGAGGTGTGACGATGCACTCCAGGCTGAAACTTCACAGTGCTTGTTGGAGGGTGCACAGCAGAGACTGACAGCAGCATCAGATTCCCTGCCTCTGCTTTTCCCAGTTGCTTTCTCCACAGATCCAAACAGGATTCTTTGCCTTTGCAACACGATCACCACATGTTCCCATTCTTTCATGTTAGAGGCCACCTCCTTTTAAGTGAATATTTATAGTATACCCCACATGGCACCAGCTGGGAGGCATTACTCTGGATCTAAGTGCTTTCACCCAATCCAAAGAGCTATTCATGACTTTGGGTGCCCCTACTTAATTTCAGATTTAGTAACCCTCAGATAGTTTCTACTTCCTCTTTACTCGTGTTTTACTGGAAAAGCTTCTCAGATTCCACTAATTCTCATCAAAGTAGCTAACATGATATACATAAACACATAAAAACATTACTATATTATTGCCATTGTGCATTTGAATACTGGTGTTCCAAGCAAAGCCAGCTGGGAATCCACCCAGCATGGTTGCGCCAGATGTGAGCACAGGACTGGAGACAGGAGCTAAGCACCCTGCGAGCAACACCCAGTGTCACACCATTGAGATCAAGTTTCCATTTTCCTGAGTGCTTCAATATACTGACCTTGACATCCCCTTCTCTGCTGGGCCCCAGTGCTGGCCACTTGGGAGCCCACATGCTCCCAGGGCTTGGTGCAGAAGATGGAAGCGGCTGCCCATATTGCACTGCCCCTCTGCCAGCTGCCACCAAGATGCCAGACCCTCCTCTTTCATGGACCACTCTGCATGAGGGGTGCATGAAATATCACGATACAGTGCCAAATTTTGGTCCTTTGCAGACTCCCTTCTTGAAAGCGCCAATATCAACAGGTTCTAGTCTAGAATTAGTCCCTTCTCTCTCTTAACACCAGGTACCGTGTACTGTATATTGCATACTGTTTTCTGCTACATCCAAAGAAAATTAAACAGCACCCAAACCTTTGCAGTTTGGGTGTCACAAATAATGTTACACAGCCACTTACTTTCAAGTTCTCAGCATTTGTCTGCTTGGCAGGAATTCACATTAACAATGTATTATAGTTTAATATTATGCAATTAAAAAAATTAAATTTCCGCCATGAGAGAGACATTAGCACTGCAGAAAAAAGCAGTTCATGACATTGCAATCAACAACTGTTATGGAGGGGAGAAGTAGAATAAAGTTTGCACAGGCAACATTAAATTGTTACCTGCTAAATCCCAAGTGCTTGATTTTTGCAGCGGCAATCATTTTCCTTTAGTGTTGTTTCCTGTTACGTATTTTATTGAGCTGGAGTTTATCCTAGGCCAAAATCCCTACGGATCCCATCTCCTGTGGTTATTTCCCCTAAGACAAATTGGAAATGACTGGAAAGCATGCCTGTTGGAACCATAATTTTAAATTCCCATTTCAGTTGTACCCGTGTAAAAACCTGATGGGCAGGTTTATACATCAGGTGTGGATATGGGCATCTGGCTCCATCCAGAGAATTACAAATGCTGAGGTTCTTGGGGCACACACTAGCTCATCAGCCACTGTCTCACCTGCACAGAAGTCCTTACTGCACCTCTCACTTGTAAAGGCCAAGAAACTGCTTTCTCCTGCAGATGTCTGCACTAATCTGCTTAGTTTAATTAAACAAATCTCCAGATTCAATTAGCAGTGATAGTTAAGACTTCTGCAGATGTTAAAGCTAATGTCCTGCTGATTTTAATGTGTGCCTGACACCAGGCGCTTCTGTAAGAATGGTTGTGTCTGTTCCTTTGGTTTACTCATTTGCCTGACCCTGGTAGGCTTGTACTCAATTAAAATGTAGCAGAGCCATCACGAGAGGAGGCAGCCCAGGAAATAGCTGCCACCACAAGGCACGTGATTAAAGTCACCCAATTTCCATGCCCTTGCCCTCCTACCCCTGTTTAAAAGTATCACAGTGACTTTCTACAGGGAAAAGGGCATCTCAGTGACATCAAGGAAAAAAATAATTCTTGACATTTGCTACTCTTGACTTCTCCAGCAATCGCAGAGCCTTTCTTTCTGTCCTTTCCATTCACTTTGACCCTGCTCCAAAACTACTTCTGCTTCTTAATGTGGATTTCAGTGCTTCCATCTCTGCTTCTTTTCAATATCTGCCCAAACACAGCACACATATACAAGCCCATGTGCACAACCACAGGAGCTGCTTCTTAAGAGAACTTTGGTTCCCAAGAAAAGTGACAACCCCAGTTCCACATTCAGCCTGTCGAATGTAGGGACACTTACACTCCTTGCTTTTACACAATGCAAGTAATTTAGGTTTGACAATTGCATAGTCTTTTTGCTGCCATGATCACACCATTCTTGGTTGCAAAACCTAGTTTGCATTTGCAAAAGCTGCATGAACTGGAGCCATCTTAACAGATGATTTTATTCCTAAATCCCATTAGAGTTTGGGGATGCACCAGTTGGTCCCAGCCACCCTCACCTCCTCCTTATTTTAGCTTGCTCCTCCACTTTTTATTTCCACATAAGTTGTCTATGTTGGGTACTTTTGGTACTTGAGAAAACAAAGCAATACCTTTTGGAACCTTCCTTTTTCTAAGGCTGTTTGGTGCAGTTACATCACAGACACGGTCTCAGCTATTTCTTGAACAAGCCCTGAAAGCACAAAATGATGGTTCTTTATTAACAGTAGCTATAAGTGGTGTTTTACAGAGCATTTGTCCCACACTGCAATGTGTAGACACATGA
>NW_009258261.1:2195126-2206480 GCF_000687185.1 Egretta garzetta
GCTGTTTACAGGCTGTGCAGCTGAATCATCAGTGTAGGTTATTCTAAGGGTCACCATCACAGTTGCTTTTTTAGAAAAAAGAAAATAAGTCTAGCGGAATTATGCTTAAGGCCCCTCTTATTTTTTTCCTTTAATGTTTTTTTCTTCTCTAGCTGAGGAAGTGACAGATGTTATTAAGTTTCCTTTGTGTGAGATTTCAGGAAAAAATCACAGTGATTTGAATCCCTCTTTTGCTAGTTGCTAATGCAAACATTGTTTCAGGTTTGGTTAATTTAATAGAATTATTCTAAGATCAGCACTTACCTTAAAAGCACTAAAAACTTTTTTCTGAATAAATGATAGCTATAAATACTAGAAATGCCCAACATATATTTTCCTTACGAATACACAGTATTTGCCTCTGAGCAGTTATGATGAACTTTACCTTCCAAAATGCTTCAAGAAATGCTTTCAACTCAGCTGCAGGACTCATCCTCCCTTTATTCGCCCATTGCTTCTATCCAGAGCTGTGCAACTAATTGATTTTTCATTTCCCTGGCAGTTAAGAAAAAGAAACAATTTCCGTTACTATTTTTGGTTTTAACTGAGGTGCCTAAAAGTTAAAAATATATTTCACATTGGCCAATGAAGTTCAGCTGGAACAGGACTAAAAAATAGAAGTTGACAAGAATATAAATTTGCATTAAAAGTCCAATGCAGAGCATTAAAAAGGCAAGATCAACATTTTCTTGGCTGCTGTGAGCAATCTGATGAAATGGCATAGACTCTGCAGGACACTTCCGTGTCACCTGAATCTGATCTGTTGCTTTCCCATGCTTATGAACCAGTTGCACCTTCTTCACCCTACAGATTGTGGACCACTGCTCTGGCCACAGACCCCATGTTGTGCTGAGCGGAATGCATGTTCTCACGGTGTCTTGTCCTGAAGAGGTTATTAACTGCATTGAGCAAAGACCTTATAATTAAGGATCTGATTAGGAAAGAAGACTGGTGGTTTTTTTGATTTGCCCTCGGCAAAATCCTGCTAGCCGCAACACATTTTGAAAATCCTTTTCGGTGATAATGCTTATGAGCTTGATATTTTACTACTTTGAGGAGTGCTTAGTCCTACTCAAAACTCACACTTCAATTCTGCTTGCATTGGCCTAGGGCGTTTCTTTGTTCCTCAGACATATCCTGGACAACATCTCATAGGATTTTCATGGATTTTGTTACATGTAGACATACCCAGGCTGAACAGACATAGGTTCCTATTAAAATCATCAGCAATCAGGCCCTTACAGTATAGTAGGGCTGGCAGGGTCTAGCCTTTACATCCCAAAAGGGTTTTATAACATGAAGTTAATTGTATCTGATGTTTCAACTCCTCTGTTCTGTAGAGCTCATAATGAGATTCTGGCAAATAATTTCTTCTGAATAATTTGTTGCATGAATTCAACCTCTTTCCCAGCTGACAAAAGCCATGAATAGACTGCAATTCCTTCAATACATTCAGTGCTGCCTCAATGAGTGGAAATACGTTTTTCCCCAGCTTGCTTTTCTTGGTTGGGTGGTCAGTTATAAAAACAACACTGCCAGTTCCTAGCTACTTCAGCAACTTTTATCTTTGTTTAGTAAGGGAGGGTCAGCCAGTAAGCCACACTTACCCCAGCACAGTTTTAGCATCTGCGGAATGTTTTAGTGCTCCCTCCCTGCTGGCAACTATCCTACAAACCAGCCTGCAAGTGGTAATGATTGTCAGATAACTCTGTGTAACTGAGCTTGGGACATGAGTGCTCCTGCTCCTGAGGAGCCAGATGCCTCCCACCAACACTGGGGAGTCACAGAGCATTTCAGAATTTGGACAGGGATGTGCAGAGGTGTTTGGCTCCACCTCCACACGTGCATTGGAAAATTCAGCAAGGCTGGCAGCTGATGCGTGGCCATCAACACGTTGCATTTTCCCAGGAGGCTGGGGTGAGTTGTACACACCAAGCAGCAGCCAGGGACGGGACGTTGCCTGTCACATCTTATCAAGCAAGCTAGAGGCATATTCTAGAGCTGTGGAGACCAGAGTGTTCCCCACACCATGAACAGTTTGAAGTGCAGATAGCTTTGCTTTGAACGCATGGGCTGGTAAGCTTCCACACTCACTGGTTTCACTCCCAGATAGAGAAATGCTTGTTTGATAGGTTCCCTCAAATAAGTCAGGAGCTTTCCTGCCTCATTGGCCCAGCTCTGGGCATCGCAGTAATAAAAATTAAAAAAACATTCTGCACAGACCAGCAAACCCTCTGTCCCCATGGAAAGCTGAGAGAGGCATGGCTGGCAATGCTCGCAAGAGAACTTTACTGTCAGAAAAATTCTGGTACAGGAGTCAGCATGCTGAAACCATCCCCTCCCCTACCTCCCCCAGAAACCCAAACAGCCATGTGATTTTTGAGCATAAGTGATCTAGGTGGCAGTCTATGGTTGGGTAACAGCCAGAGGTTCACACCCAGAGGGACACTGCTCTGTTTTCCCAGGCAAAGGGGCCCAGGATTTCTGAGACAACTCCTGTCTTCTACCTGCTTTCAGGGCAATATGAAATACAAGCCAGAAGGAGCAGTCTCAGTTTCTGGGGAGAAAGGTTCTTGACAGACTGCACGTGTTCAAGCAGGGCTGGTTGTTCTAAGCTGACACAATGCCCCCAAGTTCAGCTGCATCCACATTCTCTTAAAATCATCCTAAAATCACAGCCTCAAATCTCATGTAATCCAATCTAGCATCTAAGCATTACGTTGCTCTTAGGGTAGAAAGACACCCAGAATTTAGTCTGCAGTTGGCTGCAGGTAAAACTTGCCAGAACTGCAAAGTCAACCCTAGTTGATGGCAGACAAGGGGTGGGGTTTTTTTAGGCTATTACAGCTAATATGCAAAATATCTTAATAACAAGTCCTGCTGGACAGAACAGGTAGGCACTTTTCCTCTCTCAGTGCACTTAGACCTAAGTTCAGCATTGGGTAAGAACTGGATAGTCCTGCTTTGCCCTAGGATTCTTAATTCAGCCCTGGGACAGCTCATCAGAGTCAGGGATCTCCATCCCTGAAGGTTTTCAGAATTTGTCTAGGCCTAGTGCTGGTGACAGCAAGGGATTGGACTGGAAACCCTCAGCGTCCCTTCCCGCAAGCACTGCTGGAGGCTATAACTAAACAGAAAGACACCTCTCCTTCCCAGTGAAGACACAGTCATAACCTGAAATGGCTGCTATCGGTGCAAGGGAACAGCCCGTTCCTGCCTCTGTCACCAGGAGCACAGAACAGTGTTCCCTCCTTTGTCTCCATCCCAGCTTTGTTTGTGGGGAACAATACAAACTCTTGGAGAACCAGAAGATCATTTGAGCTGACAATGAGGAGAATAACGTGGTTACCTGACCAAGATGCAGGTGTACAAAATGGCCCTTGCCAAAACCCAAGTAACTTCTTCCAGTTTGGCCTTCTTAGAATCACAAGGGAGCCTGTGCAGAAGGCAAGCTGGGGAGCACACCCTGTGCACCACTTCCCAAATGGCATGGCTCAGAGCCTCGGGTGGCACCTTGCCAGACTCCACTGTTCTCACAGTGCCTGCTCCCACTGGAGGCAGCGGTGGGATCCCTGCTCCTGCCAGGGTAGCTCATCCTCTGCATCCTTGCTTTGTGAACATATCCCCATCACAAGCAACAGGGTGTCTCTTGAGCATCTCAGTTCTTGTCTCTGCTTGCTGCAGTATAGCACTGGAGGAATTGACAAATTTCTAGTTGGGGACTTGTCCTATTTCAGCCACTAATCTTGGTATGACTAAGGCTCAGTGATTTTCTTTCCTGCTCTACATCTGTCTTAGCATCATTGAATCATTGAATATCTTGAGTTGGAAGGGACCCATAAGGATCATTGAGTTCAACTCCCTGCTCCTCGCAGGACTACCGAAAATTACACCATATGACCAAGACCATTGTCCTGATGCTCCTTGAACTCTGACAGGCTTGGTGCCGTGACCTCTTCTGTGGGGAACCTCTTCCAGTGACCAACCAAACTCTGAGTGAAGAACCTTTTCCTAACGTCCAATCTGAACTTCCCCTGATGCAGCTTCATTCTGTTTCTTTGTGTCCTGTTGCTGGTCACCAGGGAGCAGAGATCAGCACCTCCTCCCTCTGCTGCCCGCCTTGAGGAAGTCGTAGACTGCAATGAGGTCACCCCTCACCCTTCTCTTCTCCAAGCTGAACAAAGTGACCTCCACCACTCCTTGTACATCTTGCCCTCAAGACATTTCATCATCTTGGTCACCCTCCTCTGGACACACTCTAATAGTTTGCTCTCCTTATAACTGAGATGACCAAACTGCACAGAGTACTCGAGGTGGGGCCACAGCAGTGCAGTGCAGAGTGCGACAATCACTTCCCTCAACGGGCTAGCTATGCTGTGCTTGACACACCCCAGGACATGGTTGGCCCTTTTGGCTGCCAAGACACACTGTTGACTCATCATCAGTTTGCAATCAACCCAAACCCCCAGATCTCTTTCTGTGGGGCTTCTCTCCAGCCTCTTGTCACCCATTTTGTACGTATAACCAGGATTACCCCATCCCTTTTTGTTGTCCTTCACAGTGCTGGCCAGCTTGAACTCTAATTGAGCTTTGGCCACACAAATTTTCTCCTTACAGTGGTGAACGGCATCTTTAGCCCTCCCATGTCACTGGTCCTTGCTTCCAGTGTCCACATACTTCCCTTTTCCACCTCAGTTCTAGAAGATCCCTGCTCATCCAAGCTGCTTTCTGCCCTGCTTGCTTGACTTCCAACACTTTGGAATTGCCTGCTCCTGCAGTCTTAAGAGATGCCTCTTAAAAAGTGACCAGCATTCATGGACCCCAATACTTTCAAAAGCAGATTCCCAGGCAACCTTAATAACTAGCTCCTTTATCAGCCTGATCTGCTCTCCCCACATCCAGCTTTATTTCAGGGTCTTATTTCAGTAGACACCAGTTTCACTACAAGCATGAAAAATTCCTAATATTGATAATAACACAATGAGACACAGCATTATTTTTCTTCTTACTGGTCCTGGGGTTTTAATTCAGAGAGACTGTGGCCTTCAGATATTATTGCAATAAAAAACACAGCAATGCCATGACCTGACAGATAAGTTTTCCATGTGCATCACAGACTTTCTCACCTCTTTCAAAAGAATAAGAGGACAAGCATACATGATACCTTTGCTGCTTATATTCTTCTGGACAACTATTTTCAATGCAGGGGGTTTCCTGAAGTTATGGCTCATTTTCTTCATAGCCCTAACAGATGCCTCTTCCAAGTAATGTCTTGTACCCACAATGTCCCTTGGAAAGGAGTTCCACGAGCTTACACCTGAGGTATGACAAAGGTTGCTTCCTTTAATTTATCCTGGATTTAATCTCAAGCAGCATCATTTTATGACACCTAGTTCTTACATAGTCAGTCACAATTCACTTTCTTTAGATCACTCGGCATTTGGTAGAGCTTTATCACACGCTTTCCCAAAGCATTGCTTCTCCAAACTGAAGAGTTCCAGCCTATGTGACTTATCATTTCTCATAGAGAAGCTGTTCCAGACCTCCGATCATTCCTCATCTTTTACTGAACTTTCTCCCACTCTGCTCCATCCTTTTAGAGATATGGGACCAGAACTGCACACTGTATGCAGACTGATGGTAGTCCATGGGTTGTTTTGAGAAGCACAGTGATATCCTCTACTTCGTGTTTATTCCTTTCCTTATAGTTACAAATGCTTGATTTGCTCTTTCAACTACCATGCATTAAGCCGACACTTTCATGCCTTGTTTCTAGCATGCCTATCAGGTCTCTCCTTCCCAAGTGGTAACAGCCAGCTCTCAACCCATAATTTTATACTTGAAGACAGGATTGTTACTACCCTGCTATATCATTTCACATCTGCTTTCATCAGGTCCTATAGTTTTCCTTGCTCCTTAATAAATTATTTATTTTTAAAAACAATTTCAAAACAGTGTTCCCTCGCATGATTTTTGATTAAAATTTTAGAAGTCTTTTTGCTTTTTCTTTCTTTCTTTTTTTTTTTTTTTTTTTTTAACTGACCACCCTCCAAATAAAACAATGCTGGAGAGCAGATGTACATTTGGTGAGGGAAGATTGATAGAAATATTTTCTGACCTCCATCAGACTTGACAAAGAAGGCCAAGAGGAATCAGCTGTTTAATAGAGTTGATCTTTTGGTGGTAGAGAAAATGCTGCTAATGAAAGGAATTGCTTAATGAAGGTGGAACAGCTTGCCACTGTGTCTTATTTGAACAATTACTTGGTGTTGCGCTAAGTAAGAACTGCTGTCTGAACAGCTCAGTGCCGTAGCCTGTCATGTTCTGATACCTTCCAAACCATTGCATGGAGGCATTATAATTACCCTTAGTGATCCACCATTATCCAAACAGCAGTCTTCTGGGTTTTTTTCTCTAGAGGCATCCTATTTCTCTGTTTTACCCCATGGCCATGTGGTTAAGAGGAAAGGTTAGGAAATCATGACCAGCTCCTTTTGACAGGAAGAGAGGCCACATTCTCTCAGGGCAAACAGGGCATTAAGGTTCCTTATAGGCCAGTGGAAAATGGAATTTCCACCTACAACAGGTAGAAAAAGCAAAGACAGAAAAAGAATTAGGATGATTTTTCATCTGCTGCCCCCAGGAGTGATAATTCAATTTGTCACTGTGACTTGGGGAGGAGAGCAAAAAAACATTAAGTCTTTCCACCTGACTGAGCTTTACAAAATGCATCCATTGAAGATGTGAGAGTGCCTGAAAGCATGTGATGCTGTTTGCTGTGTGATATTCATGGATGGCTATTTTACTTCTTCTCTCTGCAGTGAGTTCATTCCACCTATTGCATGGATTTCTTAGCAACCATCATCTTACAGCTCACTCGGCTCCCTACTACGCACAGTTGATAATCTGGTTTATAAAAAAAAAAGCCCCAATGATACTTTACTTTAAAACTACTGAGAGGGGTGAGTCATCTCTTTAATTTAGGCCATGGTACTATCTGAACCAATAACTTCTTTAGCTCAGAGAGAAACCAGGGCTGCCTATACCCTCTTTCTTTTCTGTGTTTCAAACTGCATGAAGAAAGTCACTCCACATGGCTCCCACACTGCTCTGCTCTGCTCGCTTCAGACCTGACCACGCTGCAACCATTTCTCATCTCAATTATTTAATGCTTCCTTTTTCCTCATAAAAGTTCATATTGACCCAGTTTCTTCACCAAAAAAAAATTATCTTCCTTGCAGATCTATGAGGTGCTAATTAGCAGTCATGGGTAGGTGTCTGCAGCAGACATGCTTCTCCTGTCTGCAAAGCCTTAGAGAGTAGAGTAGAGTAGAGTAGAACAGAATAGAACAGAATTGAATAGAATAGAAATTCCAGTTGGAAGGTACCTGCAACTACCATCTAATCCGACTGCCTGACTATTTCAGGGCTGACCAAAAGTTAAAGCATGTTATTAAGGGCATTGTCCAAATGCCTCTTAAACACTGACAGGCTTTGGGCATCAACCACCTCTCTAGGAAGCCCGCTCCAGTGTTTGACCGCCCTCTCAGTAAAGAAATGCTTCCTCCCCTCCACGTCCCCTCCTCTGGAAGCTGTAGAGTGGCTTCCTTTTCTCCAAACTAGACAACCCCAGAGTCCTTAGCCGCTCCTCATAGGACATGCCTTCCAGCCCAGATGAGAATGCAACACTGCATTAGGAAACAGGAATTTTGCCCTGCTGGACTCCCTGTCTGCTCTCTGTCTAGAAGACTGAAAACTAGTATTTCCATTCAAAACACAAAAATGCGTTCCAACAGGCCATCCCATTACACTGCTGCCCCACAACCTTTTGTTGGTGCAGTTTCATTAATGTGAAGGACAGGTACTGGGGCTGTTCTAGCTAAGGAGAGGGAAACCTGCTCTTAACATTTTATCTTGGATTAGCTTTGCTGTTTCAGAGTGTGTGTGCACATGCATGCGTGTGTGTGCATGTGTGTGTGTATGTAATAACACCACGCAACACTACAAACCAGCCATGTATCCTTGTGGTGGTAAAGGCCAACTACATACTGGGCTACATTAGCCAACAGGTCAAGGAAACTGATTATTCCTTTCTATTTGATACTGTTGAGGCTGCACCTGGAATATCATGCACAGTTTTGGGTTCTCCAGGATAAAAGTTATCTCACAAGAGACCACTAAGTTGATCAAGGAGCTGGAGCACATCATAGGTTTCTTTTATCGAGGGAAGAGAAGTCTTATTGCTGCTGTCTGAAAGATGATATCTCAGGGACGCACAGCAGAAGGACAGGGACAAAGGAAGTTACAACTGGAAATGAGAAAAAATTCTTCCCCATAAAAGCAGTGCAGTCCTGAGACGCCCTTTCAAAAAGAGCAGGTCTGTAGAGAAGTCCCAGTGTCCACATGCCATTTCCAAGAGGTTTAGCTGGCTGCTCAAAAGAGAGGCTCTTTCCTACTGCAGAGTTTTCCTGTGCAATTACTATCTCTGGTAAAGGCAGCTGCAAACACCTTTTCATTGAGATAAAGACCCATCAGCGTCTTTCATCTTGGTGGAAAGATTTGCAGGGCCCCCTCCCCAACACTGACCCCGGAAGCAGCCCTGGTATAGGTATAAGGATACAGCAATCCTTACCAGCAGGAGCAGTGGAGGAGAAGGAGAAAACATTGACTTTCTATTTATGGATTCCTTGCCTGGGTCCTTCAGCCCCCAGGATACAACGAGTGCCCTTCGAAAAAATCTGAACATTATATTTTGTCATGAGAGCTACAACCCTTCTGAACATGGTATATTTGGGCAACATTCTGCTACACAAGTACTTAAAATAACCCCAGTCCCTTTGAGGCAGGACCCATCTCTCTGCCGTGTTTAGATAGCACCAAGCACAAAGTGGATTTTACCTTCAACTGTGCATCTTTGGAACAATCATAGTAATATTTGAGGAAGGTATATTTGTGGGTGGAAGTAAAACCTGCGTTGGGATCCAGGGACTTTTCTCCAGGCTTTCTAAATCAGCAGGGATTGCTGAAAGCCCGGTAGCTACTTCCATGTACCTGCCTAATCCAGCAATGAATGTAAAAAAGTCCAGTTCATTGGGGCTTGCAATCTAAAGTTCATCTCTGCCTCCCCACTCTTCTCCGAGCAGAAGGGGAACAGCTTTCCTGTGCAAGACTTCATTAAGATTGAGGAATTGTTGCTGTATGCAGTGATATTTTCTGTAGCAGATCTTTGCTGTGACTGATGCTTTGTATTAAAACTGATTAGTATTCACACCAGAACAGATGTGGAGGTTCAGAGCAAAGCTCTGATGTGAACAATCAAATGGAAAAAAACCCATAATTTTGAAATGCTGCTGGCTGATTTCCACACACTCTCCCCCCCCCCGCAGTCTTATTTCAACACTTTTGATTTGATTGCGACCCTGAACACCACCTAGGAGGAGTGCAAACAAACAATCTTTGAGTTAAACCACTTCTGCCAGGCAGCAGAGTGGAAAACAGCGAGCACAGTTCCGCCCTTTGCTGTGGTGCCAGCCAGGATGCTGTGGGTCTGGGGCTACACTGGGTGGAGGACAAGGGCAGGAGGGACTGAGGGATGGAGAAGGTATGGCACACTTCATGCTGCTGGTTATGGAGGGCCAGTGGCATTTCCTCTGGCTTTTGGGTGGCACTCCACATCCCTTCTTCCTGCCTGAGGGAGGCCAAAAAGCCAGGCTAAGGTGACATCTCACTTGAATGGACAAAGTTTTTCTTCTCTGGAGACCATGGAACTGCCTACCCCAACAGCACCATGCTATGGGGGTAGGAGAGGGATGGCTAGCGTGGGGCAAGCTCTGTCCTGAGGATGCCTTGGGCTTGCTCAAGCCCCATAGGGCATGCCTAGACATGACACTGTGCTGCAGAAGGGCCCTGCCATCAGCAATTCTGGACTGTAGGATGGCAAGCAGGAGAGAGGGCTGAAATTCAGTGCTGACTTTTAAACACACTCTCAAGGAAGAGCTGAAATTTAAGCCCAGTATGAGCCTACTTCCCAAGACCACTCCACTTCCTGAGGCTCACCATACTAAACACAACTATTTCCCTTGGGGCTCGACAAATTCATTTCTGAAAAAAAATGAACAGAAAGAAAATAATTTCTCTATGTGACATCAAACACAGTGACATTGCAGGGTGAAGCAGGAGCCCTCTCTGTGGTAAGCTCATGGGGACACTCCTGCCAGAGCCCTCACTGCAACATCCTCAGGGTGACAAATCCCATTCTGCTAGGAAAGCCAAGGAGGCTGAACAGGAGGCAGGAAGCAGAGCAAGCTCCATCTCCACCTTCGAACAGAAGAGATTCCTCCAGAAGAGTTCATTAACACTTGAAAAACCTCTGCTCTCCTCAGAAGTTTTTATTAATACCACCAAATTATTTTATTACCATTGCAAAAGCCACAGCCAGCACTCAGAGGCTTTGCACTTGGCTGTGTCTGCTAGGAGAGGCACTCATACTTGGCAACCAAAGCACTGACTTTTTTTGTTATATAGGCAGGTTTTTCAACTCTATAATATTTTCCTCTTCAAGCTTCCAGAAGCCACTTGACCACTGCGTGGCAGGAGGGGGTGCAACAATGGCCCTGCTATCCCCAGACACCACCTAGCAGGCACAAATATCCTGCGCCCCAAAATTCAAAAGGGCCAGGTGCCTGCTGGCTGAGCTGTGGGCAATGATGTAGCCTGCGGGGCTTTGGTGCAGGAGTGGGTTTAGGGGAAAGCACAAAGACCATGCTAAAAGGATTACAACCTGGCTACATGACAAGTAGAACTCACTGCTAATTAGTGGTGTTATCAATACTGATAACAATTTCAGATGAACAGGAGACTACCAGGAACTACATATAATTAAATACATGTATGTATAATAAATGTATAATAGAGTACATAATAAAAATGATGGGTCATTTAGTTAACTTACATAGTAAGTATACCCCATTCAAAGAGCTGAATTTTAATTAGGGCTGGACATACAATTTCCACCATGCAGGAAATGCTAATGCTTCAGTATTTAATTTAATTATGAAGTGGAGAAAACCCGCAACGTTTCAACATTGCTTCTGGAAGATGAATTCCCCCTCCCACCCAAATTCTTTCAACTGCCTTGAAGTCATGGCTGTGCAAAAGTCATGTTGTGGTTTTATCACCTGAACAATGTAAAGGAGTGTGGATTATAGAATACGTTTGTCCCAATGAAGAATATAATGTATTGCTGTAGACATATCAAACTCAGATTAATCAAAGGATCACGTACACCTTTATTTACATGAAAGAAGAAAGGTGGA
>NW_009258261.1:2206511-2318135 GCF_000687185.1 Egretta garzetta
TTTTCTCTGGTTCCAGTATTTTTCTGTGCGGTTTTCATCCACAAGCATTTTCAGAAGTGAAAAAAAAAATTTGGCCTAATTTCCAGGTCCCTCTAATAGTGTAGAGAACCTACACAGAAGCAGGAGGGGTGAGGGAGCATTACGGGGATACTGAAGTCAAAAGAGACATCATTGCCACCTTTGGCTGTGCCAGGAAGCCGTAGCAGAACACCAGCTGTGCTGAGGAACCTGGCTCCAAGCAGCTTGTGTGCCAGGCTCAGATCTGTGCTTCTTTGAAGGCTGCTGAAAAGCTGGAGAAAATCCAGAAAAGGACAATAAAACTTGGCCAGCGGCTGGAGATGATACTTCACGAGGAAAGAGAGCTTGTTCTGCTCCAATTATTGAGAAGAGGAGCGTGAGGTGACTGGATTTGGTGCATGCAGCCTTCAGGGGATACAAATGTTGAAAGGGTTTTTTTCACTGAATGGGAGAAGAAAAGGCTAATGTTTCCAGCAGCATCTTGGGATTGCTCTACCCAATAGCAGATTCTTGAGACCAGTGCAAAGGAAATGACTGATGCAGATGCATTTGGCTGGCCAACTGCTGTGGGGAAAGCAGGTCCCACCACGTGGTACCCCATGCCTCAGCCATGGAGGAGGAGCAGAACTGGAGAGTTAGGAAGTGGGGAGAGACCCAGCAAGGGGCAAGCCAGGGGGTGTGAGGAAGATTAGTGAAAGATTGGTTTGCCCGTGTTAACAAACCCAGAACTTCCATGGGGTACTTGGAATGGGAATGGAGGATAAGGAAGTTCCCACCTGTGTTCCCATGAAAACACATCCCAATTCATGTCTATCTCTTCCTGACACTGCTCAATGACGGCCACACCTACTCTACTGAGTTAGCGATTTGAGGGTAGACCACTTGGTATTGCATGCAGCAAGCAAACATGGCTTCAGCAAAAGAGGGGCAGCATCTGGCTGTGAATGACTTAGAAGTGTCTCCTTGACTTTTTAATGCCATTTTTAAATCTCTGTGCACTGTTCCATCTCCCCCATCCTGCCTCAGCCTTCAAAACCTAAGTAGGTTTAAATGACAGCCCCAGGCCGCTGCTCTTGTTTTAAACCCATTATGTAATGCTTAGATACCATGACGACAAGCACATTAAAAACTTGGATAAATACACCAAAACCACATTCCTTTGCTATGCAAGGTGTCCTTGAAAAGCTTATGTTCTTTAGCCTTCCTCTCTGAACAAGACCCCACCTCTTCCCCTTTTGTACCAGAGCAGCATTTTGCTGCCTGTAAGCACCAGGCAGCTCTGAAAGATCTGCAAAAAAGAGCAAGTCTGTTGCCAGGAAGCTTAAATGCACTTGCACTGAAAATGTCTAAGGGTCCACAAATTGAGAAAACTAGATGTCAGCTTAGTTTGCAGCTGTGGATATACAAAGAAGGAATATCTATTGTAGTCTTTGCAATGGTGTTTAATATCTTAAGTTAAATGTCCATCAATTAACTGGAGGAAAAAAGGTCTAAGAACATTTCCCTGAAGCGACTATAAATATAATTCGCTGTAATTATGAAGCCCTTTCCATTGCCATAACACCTTAAAATGGCTTTAGTCTACCTGAGAATCAGGTTAATAGATTTTGACTTTAGCTCACATATCTGTTTTCAAAGAGCTGGTAGATTATCAGTTATTTATCTGGGTTATCCAGAAGAGGATGAGGACCCCACTGTGTTTGTTGCCGTGTGAGCACAGAAGCACCTCATGGCAAAAGACCACTTCAAAGCAGAGCCCAGCATCTCAATGCACTGTTTGTGCATTCCTATGAAACTAATCCGTCTTCCCTTGAATTGTGGCTGGGGCGTGCAAGGAAGGTAGCAAGGCATTAATGTTTTTATTAAGAATGCAGGGAGACTATCCATAGCCAATGGACATGCTGTTGATGATCCAGGTGACACCTTGTGGACTAAGCTTTTGTCAATGCACTGTTTTGATCTGATAGGGCACAATCTGTTTAGCTGAAGCATTTGGCTTCTAGGTATACAAGCTTGGGAAACATCTGAATGTTAACGTCCACATTCCTGTCTGCTTTCTAAACTTGTCTGAATGCTCAAATACACGCTTGAAGTTGCCTGTTCTTATTCCAGATGGCATCTCATTGGAAACAGTCATGGCCAATGTGTGCAAATAGGCTGTGATGTGCAGAAATGTTTACTAGGCAACCATAGGTCATCTGGCTCCTCCGGCTGCTGCCAAGGGTCCAGTGCTGTTTCTCCTAACTAAAGGGAGAAGCTCAGCTTCTCAGCTTCTCAGCTTCTCAGTGAGGCTCTGGTCAGCCACGGACACATTCAATATTGCACACTGCTAGTGGTGGCCTGATGCACAGCCACATCTAGATCACTACGTAATACATGGGACTACATGTCGTAGTGAAGGGCAGGTATTTGCTCCATGGGCAACACATCTGAAATCTATCTCAGTAGACTTTCCGCTGCCAGGGTGCATTTTATACATGACAGGAACAAGTCATATTGAGGCAGGTGAGCACAGAGAAGCCCACCTTGTGCTGGAGGAACAAGGACTCTGCCCCACGCGTGTGACCATGAGGCTGACAGACTGAAGCTACCTTTCTTGGAGGATATGATGCAGACTGTAAAGTTCCACATTACTAAAGTTTAGGGCTGCTCCTGGGTGACCAAAAGATGCAGGAAACAAATTTAATTGACTTTCCATAGAGTATGCATTCCCAGTGGCTCCAGGAGCATTTGAACAATTTCTGCTCTGAGCACCCCTGAGCTCTGGGCATAGGCTACCCTACGCATGGATGAGTAGCCACCAGTGTACTGTAATTACTCCTTTGTCAAAAGCAATATATCGGGCCATTTAAGAAGGCAGCTAGAGATTCCCCTGGATTTCAGCATGCTTTGAAATTAAGTGTCAGGTAACTCAGGTTCACACATTTTTTCCATTCTTAGAGGGAACTACAGGAAAGGTGTAATAAGAGTAACTTGCCCCAGGTATTTGAACTCTATTATTTTTAGAATACCCAATATTTCCATGTCTTATCCAGGGTCAGATTTGATCAGGTCATTGTGGCCTGACTTTGGCACATTCCAAGATTTTTTTCCCCTATTATTGTTATTTCCTTCTCTGCTTTTTAAATAAATTCTCCATCCACTTTAACAAACCACTCTGCTAGTTAGAAAAGTTGGACGTGTTTTAAGAGCTATGTGGCCAGGAGGGTTTTTCCAAAGTGCTCAAGTATCTGCTAGAAGTGTTCCAGCAATATAGCTGTCATCATGGAAAAATGCTAACAGCAAAATGCTAAGATGAAAATTTAAGATATACAGAGGGGAAGATATTAATTTTCTGATTCATTGACAGAGGTCCTTGCTCAGTCTCTCTCTCTTGGAAATGCTGTTGAGTGAGAAACATTACCAGCTGAGACAAAACCATGTGGGATTTGCTAATTTTCTTTCTTTGCTGTGGAAAATAGTAGGAAAATAACATAATGGGCCCAGACTGCTGCAGATCCCTGCAGCAGGATCTGACCATCTCCTATATGAGGCTCCCACTGTGGAGAACACCATCTTGTGGCTGTGCAGAAGTGTGGGTCTGGGGAAGCTCCTCCAGGACCCCAGCTCAGCTCATCCAAAAGAAAGCCTAGGTTCCTGGGCAGCAGGGAGCTGCATGCCTTCATTAGCAGGGGATAAATCTGCTGCAACAAACTAGGCTTGTCCTGTAACTAGCGAGTGCAGCAGCAGACTGACCTCCCAGCTCACCTCATCTTGGGTCTTGCTTGTTCCCTCCCTCCCCTGGCTCCCCAGCATTTTCGCCTTCTGTCTGCAGGCTCGCCATCCATTGGAGCTATTCTTCTGTGCATGGGGATGAAGATGCTAATTTTTTAGTTCTCCCAGTGGACTATCTCCAGGAAGGGCAAGGGGATGAAACTGTAATTTACCTGAATTGTATCTCTGAGTATTTCTCCCTTATGTTTTAAGCCTGGATCTTACAATGGTAAATATGGGTCCCAGTTCCTTTCCTTTTGGCCTAAGAAGTATTCTACCAGTAACAAGTTAATGTTATCACCTAGATCTTGATATTATTATTGTTTATATTAATTTGGGCTCTTGCAGCATTGAAGACCAAGCAAAATGTAACAGCATAAAACAACTAGTTGCTCTTCTGAGACTCCAGTGGTGCAATTGAACTCTGATTTACTGTCAGCATCCAGCCCTCAATTCTACTCCTGTTAAGTGCTTGGCTGAGCACCTAGGAGTTAGATGGAAGTCTACTCAGTGCATCTTTGCTGAGCTGCAAACATTGACACTGTAATATACACAGCTGCAGCAAATTGGGTGTGCTGGTTTGAAATCACGGTGTCAATGCAGGAGAGGCTTGCCAACCCATCAGAGCTAGAAGAATATCGTATACTCCTTTTGAAGGCAAGGGTCGTAACTCATGTCTTGCTCTAAGCCACTGGCTTCAGTCTTGCTTTCCTTGGAGCTGATTGAGCCCATGCAAATTCCTCTTGCAAATCACACCTAAATTTTGTATTAATTTATTTGTCAGAGTGCAAAACTCATATGCAGTGGTATGATCCAAGAAGCCCCCTGGGTTTGCAATTTTCTACCTACAGAAAAGCAATTTTCTACCTACAGAAAATGCATAGGGAAGAGTGATCCCCTCAGACCTGCACACACTGAGGATGCAGGAATCATCCAGGACTCAGCATGCAGGCAAGGGGCCTTGGGTGGCAGAAGGAAGTGGGATGGTGAGCAGTGAATAAGTATTGTGTCTCCCCAGAAACCCTTAGGTCCCTGCTCAGACCTCCAAGGCACATGGAACATGTCCCAGAGCTCTCTCACCCTGTGACAGATGCGTATGCAGCTGCAGGGTTGCAAAAGGCTTGCTCTGGGGCTGAAAGGTGTGTTTACATAACGTTCTTCCACTGCAGGATCCTGCTTCCTCCTTGCCCTCCTCATTTCCTAGGGCCCTGTATGAGATTTACAGCCCTCAAACACATGAGGTTCAGCTCTGTGCCAATGCTCCTCTTAACTCAGAATAGCTGTTGGGGCTCACAGCAAATCCACACTTGCACAAGCCACGTCACAGCCATCGGTAGCCAGTGCACCCCACCCACATTCTTGGTGGCACATGGACACATGGCCAGCCCAGCCTTGCCCTTCCAGGTCCCAGCGTCACCACACACAGGGGCAGTGTCAGCGTCTGCTAATGCTCCAAGTGCAGCAGGGTTCAGTTTTGGGCCCTTCAGTCCAAGAAGGACATTGAGAGGCTGGAGTGTGTCCAGAGAAGGGCAATGAAGCTGGTGAGGGGTCTGGAGCACAAGTCTGATGACAAGCAGCTGAGGGACCTGGGGTTGTTTAGCCTGGAGAAGAGGAGGCTGAGCCTCCTCAACTACCTGAAAGGAGGCTGTAGCCATGTGGGGTCAGTGTCTTCTTCCAAGTAACAAGTGATACGACAAGAGGAAATGGCCTCAAGTTGCACCAGGGGAGGTTTAGATTAGATATTAGGAAAAACTTTTTCACCAAAAGGGTTATCAAGCATTGGAATGGGCTGCCCAGGGAAGTGGTTGAGTCCCTGTTCCTGGAGGTATTTAAAAGACAGGTAGATGAGGTGCTTAGGGACGTGGTTTAGTGGTGGACTTGGCAGTGTTAGGTCATTGGTTGGATCTCTATGGTCTTAAAGGTGCTTTCTAATCCAAATGATTCTATGATTCTAGGGCCATGGCCTGCTTTTTCTGCTGCAACTTTGCTGGGGACAAGTGCATGCAGTAAAGCCTGGTACTCCCTTGGAGGCTGGCTATGGATGTATGTTTTCTGGGACTAAGCATATTTGTTATAGTCACTGACGGTCCTGAACTCTGGTGTTGTGTTTCCCTATGGAGGGCCAGAGAGAGCAGCACAGCTCCCTGCTCTCTTCTTACTCTCTCCTTACTCTCTCTAGGCATCCTCTCACAGCCTCTGCTGGTGACAGACAGAGGTGGTTCTGCTGCGAGGCAGTTTCTCTCCTGTTCTTGAGCTAAGTCCTGGGGACTGCAGCTCTGAGCTACTTTGGTCTCTCAGGTGTAGCTGCCATAGAGCTGGGGCAGGTCACCCTTGTGCATCCTTCAAGGTGGTAACAGTGAATGGAAGCACTGACTTCAGGAGGCTGAGACACTACAATTAAAGTGAATCAATTACAGCAAATATTCTGATTTCAAACCAGCTTCAAACTTAATTCTCATTGATTTTAGTTTTAGCAGTCAATTGCAGAGAGGCAGTAGGATAGAAGCATTGGTGGTGAGATGAAATCAGTGTCCATCAAATGGATAGAGCCACAATAAATTACCAATTAACATCAGCAAGCTAAAAATGGCAGTGATTAACCAGAGAGAGTGCAAATGGGAGCTGCGAAATTGGCGTCTCAATAGCAGGGCAGCTAGTTATTAATGAGATGTGGCAGCAGTCAGAATGGCCTTATTATATTAAAGTACTCCCTCTCATGTGGTTTCTCTTAGATGACTTGTCAATGGCATATTAAAAAAATAAACCCAAAACAAACAATCAAGCTTCGTTTTAGAGACTGAGGATTATAACACACAAGGTACAAACACAATTGCTTCAGATATGACCCTAGTTCAAGTTGCTGTTGTGACATGTAAGCCTGCCTGTATCAGCCCATGGAGGGAATCGACAGGCTTAGTTTGTCTCTGGAGCCATTGTGTCCTTATAAAGGCTCAGATTTCAGCATCCTAATGAGTTTGTTTTCCATGGGAAACTCTGTTTAACCTCTTTTCTGGCTTGTCCTGGTAGGACAGGACTTTGTTCACTTTAACAGGAACTACCATGAGAGCTGCTTCTCTGTGAAGGTGCATTAGAGAAGGTGGCAAAAGTAGTGCCAATCGGCTGTATGGGAGAGCTTTCCTGGATGGGAGATGCCAGCCCCCTCCCACTGGTGTTCCCGTCTCACTGGAGCTGTAGATGGATAACCCTTTCGCATTTCCCACATGTGTTGCCACACAGCAGCCCCTCCATTGCAAACCCATGAAAAAAAGCAACAGCAAGGAATAGCAGCCAGGAATCCTTTTTCAGCTGCAATCAGAAACATCCGTGTCAAGCTCTTCTTGCCACAGGGAGGTGGGGAATCCAACATGGCCAATTTTCAGCTTTTTAACACAAGGTATTTCACTTTCTCTACTGTTTTAAGACTTTTGCAGACAAAGGAAGGTCCACTCTGCTGGGAACAGCCAACCATGGCTGCTAGTTAGCTCTGTTAGAACGAACATTTTTGTCTTATGGTGGGATTGGGATAATGTAATCTATTACAAGCAAAAAGGGTACATTAAATAATTGAGGTGAGAAATGACTGTAGAGTGGGAAGGTCTTACAAGCAGAGAAAGAGTTGTGCCAAGTCCAGATCTGACTGCTGGAAAACTGTTTAAGCAATTAAAAACCAACAATGCAGTCTCTGCTTTTTTTTTTTTTTTTTTAATAGCAGATAATGGACTGAATGGCTTACAATCATACGGAACATTCAAGAGCTGTTGCATTAAGGCAATACAGAGAAGGCCCTTGCTGTGGAAAGGAGCTAGAGATGTTTTTAATCTCATCTGCCATGGGATTACTGGGTTTTGCACCTCCCATCAGTCTCTTCAGGCTGATAGGCAAGCGCAGCAGTGTGAACAAGCAAGCCCAACTCCCACCAGCAGCTGTGCCAGTTAGCTGCCAACCCCCACAGAGACAGCTCTCTGGGCCACATTTTTAAGTGAGGAGAAATCTCAGTGCTCAGCTGGAAAAAACGTTCTGGAAAGGAGTGGGGGAAGGAAGCATCAGATGGAGGAGCAGACCGGGGCCTGCATGCTCTTGAAAGGCTGGTTTGTAGAGAGGCAAGGGAAGAGAGAGAGACAAATAACAGGGAGGGATAGAGCTAGCTGGGCTTCTCATGGCTTTTGCCTTGCCACAGCATCTGGTGATAGTAACAGCCCATGGACACACAGGAAAACCAGGGTCATGTAGTCCTTTGGATGTGCCTTCGGGTGTATTATGACTTTGGAAGGAACAGATGAGCTCAAAGCTGCGTGCTGCAGGAGAGAGGCAGGGCAAGGTCAGCATCCAAGGCCCAAAGGCACATGCTATTCCTGTGGGCAGGCAGGGCACTGCACCAAGATCTGCCCCATTAGGACATGCAAGTCTAGTCACCTCACCATGTACCTACCTCCTTAGCAAATGGAAAATTTCCCTGTACCCTGACTATCCAGAGAGCAAGAACACTGCTTGGTCCAGCAGATGAAAAGGAACATTGCTGCCTCTCCTTTGTTCCTTCCCTTCCAAGCCTTCCTCTGAAACGCAGCTGCACATTGACTCAAGCAATGACTGTTGGATGGGTTCTCCTCTGGCTCCCTGGGGACTGGCCAGTGTGGGTGCAAACACTATCGGAAGAAGAAGCGAGAAACAAATGGCTCAAATCATAACCCAGACCTCAGTCTTTTCTAGACTGGCAATGACTTTACAGATGTGCTTTCAGATGAATGTGGCCCTTCGCAAAGAAACAGTTTGACTTTGAATTAATCTAGGAACTAAGAAAGAAAACCCCTGCACCTTTATTGTTGGATTTTTGCCTTTAACTCCTTAAATTGTACTGTACAGAAGCAGGGTTTTGCTGCCTGCAGGCTTTTTAGGTATAGCATGGAAACAGGCTTTCTTTCTCTTTAGGTCACGACGCAAACCACATGGTGTTAACCAGAACAGCTTCCCCTGCTTCTTAGCCCAGCTCTCTATTAGTATCTTTCCCCTAACCAGGGCAAGATCTCAAACTCCCATACCTCTCTCAACAATTGCCAAGACTAGTGGTTCTAATAATACCCAGCCTTAAATTTCTGATGGCCGATTTCAGGAGGATTTAATATTACAGCTTGGTTGTCAGATAAAGCTAAATCCTTAAACAAAATCTTCCTGCTGTCTTAAACCTTTCTGAAATTCTCTCAGAAATATGCACGATATATTCTGAGTATTTTTCGTTACATGAAGAAGGTACTCAGCCTCCCTGTAACAGCAGGTAATAGGGATTTATTGTGTTTGGTGGCTATTAATAGTCATAGCATGTTATCCCACAAAGCATGATGAGCAGTCACAGTGTATAACACATTGAAAAAGTGTGACACTTTAAATGAAAAAACAGGGGTCCGTAAGTCCTAGCTACAGTCTGGTTTCAGTAGCAGAGAGCAGGCTAGCTGAGAAGGGCCATTTATCATTTCTTTCCTTTCTTTGATGTGACATCGGTTTAAAATGTATTGTACTGATAGAAACCTTTTGCTAATTAAACCACTTTAAAGAGTTGTTAATGATGTATTTCTAGTCCCTTTCACAAGTAGGTTTTTAAAAACATGGCAAACTTTTTACTCATTAATTCTTTTATCAAATATCTTTGTGCAGTGGCTTTGCAAAGTGCTCCAAACTGGCTCAGTGCTGGAGGTTATCTGCTTGGAGGTCTGGTTCAGATAAAAGAGGAGAGAAACTGCAGTGAATTTTCCTATTCGTGAAGATGGAGAAACACAAATGGTCCAATTTCCTAGAAAAATTCGCAATGCACAGAAAAATTTTGCAGGCTCACTGTTACTAAATTTGTCATGTTGTAGGGCTGTCAATAGATGCCAAAATCATTAAATCATTATGATATGACTTATTGCGAGAGATCTTCTGGATAGAGAGCACGGACAAGCTTTCTCAAGACCAGATCACTAAATTCAAAAGTTTTTACTGCTTAGTGAAATTATTCAGTACTATTTTGACAGAAATACGTTGTGGGTTAAAGGTGATCTTCCCTACACCCAAATGTCCCTGGGTTGTAGTATACTTTGCCAGGCTTTCCTTGTGATATAAGCAGAGACTTTTTCACATACAATATCTGTTTCAGGTCTCTATGATATAGAAGCTGCATTCAGCAATTTTGAATTTGAAAATTTATCAGAGCTGCTTAGGTCATCTTGGTAGTACTCAGGAACACTGTGTTTCCCTGGGAAGGGAAACCTTAAAATAAAAATAAATTTACCACAAAATTGCCTTTTCAAAACTGTCTTTTAAATGAATACTCTGGGAATTGCATTTGCATGCTGTTCCAGTCAGGAATATAAAGCAAGACAAAGCTTAAACTGACAGTTTTCTACAAATAAGAGATGAGTTTGGACCGTCTTGCAGTATATTCTGAAGGAAAGAAGTCTGATATCACTCTGAAACCTCCAGTTATCTGAGCACTAACTTTTGATGTCTTCATAAAACTCTCTCCCTCCTGGGAACTGCCGACATCTGCCTTGTTACTGCCCACAAGCGTCCCACTGCCCTTGGGGTTCTTCATGAGCAGGTCATGTTTTGCTGCCCTCACCTCCTTCCTGGGTTAAAGTCACATTTTCTCAGTCTCTTTCCCAGACCAGCTTTTCCAAATCTTGGCTGCTTCTCTCAGCTTCCTGGGTTTCCTTTTTTTTTTTCTTTTTCAAGAAAATAATCCCCTTGTGTGTGTAACTTCGGCTTGGCCACTGGGGGAGCATTACTGTTTCCAAGCAGATGTTAAGATTTACATTTCAGCCTGCCTTATTCTTGTGACAGAAGGATTCAGCCAAGTTTCAAAGCTTCCCTGAGAGGATTTGTGCAATCAACAGTGCACTCAAAGGAGAGCCTTCAGCCGGTGCACAGAGACTCTTTGCTGAGCCGAAGCTAACTCTGCTAAAATAACAATTAAGCATTTTTTTAAGCTTTTTGGCTGGTTTAAGCAACTTGGGGAGCGTGATTCAAACACGACTGCAAGGACACTTTATGTCTGAAGATGATCCATGTCTCAGTCTACCTGCTGCTAAGCTGCTGATAAATAAACTGATTTTTGATGTTTCTTTTCCTTCTCAGTCATGGAGGCTACTTTGGAGGGTAGATCAGGCTGCCCTGATGGGCACCACTGAGACGTGTCTCCTTTGCTCTCCCCATTGACTGAGTTGTGGTCTGTAAGGCCACAAATTCTGTCCTTGGCCCAAAATGCTACATGGGTGAAGGCCTTCAGGACAGAGCGGGTGTGTGAGGAGGCTTCTTGCAGAAAGCACGGCATATTTTCAGAACTATGGCCTCCTCTTTGAGACATGTCAAATTCCTCCCTGCTGGGTCAAAGACATCACAGTCCTGTGAAAGGATGAGAGAGTTGCACTTTGAAAAGAGGGTCTTGGTGCTCTCTTTAAACACACAGCAGCTTTGCCTGGAATACTGCGTGTGTGCATAATGCTGCATGGAAGTTGAAGAGAAAGTGTCTGACTCCAAACACCTTTGCTCCTGCCCTCTTCCCAGGGGGAATCATAAGTGCTGGTCTGTGCTGCTTCTCACACACCTTCCTCCCAGGGAAGCTACTGAATCCCATGCAGCATGGAGCTCCAGCAAGGTGCTGTGCTTCACTGCTTATTGCTTTGTTTGTGGACACTGGAGAGCAGAATCACAAGCAGGTCTATACTTTTGTGATATTCCTTCTCCAACAGAGGGGTTGGACTAGAGACCAATGGATGTCCCTTCCCACCAGCACTGCAAGTCCATGAAGCTAGGCCCATCACATGGGCCACACGAGTGACTAGGATGGAGAGACCCCTGCACTTCTCCCTGTGTGGAGGCTGCTAAGCAGCCCAGGCCTTGACACTGACATTTGTCTCTTCTTTTTGTTGATTGGAAACACCTCCTCAGCTTGCCTCTTGCAAATGCTGCATCTGTTGGGAAATGCTGCAGTCAGAAAAGATACCCACCATGCCTGAATGGATCACACTGGGGCTTGCGGCAACTTCACCACAGAGCAAGGAGCAAAATTTGACATATTGCAAGCTGATGGAAAAGCTCTTCAGGCAAAGCAGACCAGGGGAGAGGAGAGAAGAAGAGATGCTGAAAGGGCCTGGGGCTGTGGTGGGAGCACTCTTAGCTCCAGTGAACCACAACTGAAAAGGGAACAGAAGACCAGAGACTCTGGGTATGAATCCCCTTCAACACACACCATGGAAAATTTCATCCTACACAAAACCATATCACTCCTTTCTGCGATCTTCTGTTGGTTATGAACTGCACTGCTTGGCCTGTGGTTCCTGTCAAACCTTTTCTCTTCCCACTTGGCACTTCCTCAGCCCTGTGAACCAGAAATCACTCCACCCCAAGCCCTGCCATACATCCCCAGACCTTCTCCTCCCCTTTCCAGCAGCTGCCTTGCCTTTTTTTTTTTTTTCTTAGACCTACCTCACAGTTGTCTTTGAACACCAACCTCAGAGTCTGGCATCAGCACCCTTTACTGTCACCATTGCTGCCAAAAGAGAATCTCTGATTCAGGACTTTTTCTCGTCTTGCATGGGGAAGAGGACAATTCAATCTCTGAGATGACCCTGTACTACTTAGCCTGTTACTCACGAGGGACAAAAACTGGGGGATTTGTGCCACTGGGTTGGAATATAAAACTCAATTTGTCTCTCAGAAGAGCTGAAGATTTGCAAGTAGGTTAAAAAGTAGATTTTAACCCTGCTGTGACCAGAGATAAAACAAGGTCAAAAGAGTTAATTTCCACCAGCACTCTTCTATGGCTAGTAGTTTTCACTGTTTGTGTTTATAATTAGAGAACTATGCAGATGACACTCTGCCAGATCCCTGTGCTCACAATGGTGAAGGACACTGCTAGTACACAAAGCTGGGCTCCTAATTAACGCTTGCTTCTGAGCATTGCAGGATTGTAAAACAGCCATCACTTACAAGGTGGCAGACACCATACCAGGGCCATAAGCAGCCAGGGGCAACTGTTGAGTCAACACCTTCATTGCAGCCTCTTTGCAAGGCACCAGGCACAGATGTCCCAAGGCACGAGTTCCTACAACCCCCTTCTCCTCTGTTCCCCATCAGATGGAGGCTGCATCTGTATGGCACAACACCAGCAATGCTGGCAGCCAAGAAAAGAGTTGCTAGGCAAATCTGAGCAGTGGGAGGAATTTCACATCCTGCAGCCACCTGGCCTGCTGCATACAACTCTCCTCCAGCTCTCTCCCTCTAGGGCTCTCAACCCCTCTTCTCCACTCCTGTGCTTCCCCCTTCTGTGCCTTTTTATGCCTTTTTTCCATTGCATTTTTGGGTCAAACCTCTCTCTAACTCTCTCACAGGCTTATTCCTTTACCCTTCCCCATGTGACAGCCTCATGGGACAATCCACATGTGCAGACAGTGAGCAGCAGCAACTTCCAGTGCTCCAAGAGGACATCTGCTTTCCCTGGGCTGAAGGGAACCATACATCTATATGACACTAAGGTGATGAAAGGTGGGGGTAAGCTCCCTGAGAGAGACCCAAGTGTGAGACACAAAGCCCAGCAGTGTAGCCCTTCCCTGGTCTGGCTGTGCCCCCATGTGCTCAGAAAGCTGGTGACACAAAAGTGGCACTGGCTCCTGAAGGTGCCTTTTTTTATAAAAGGCTTTATAGCCCCTGCTGCCAGAAGGTCATCAAATTCCTGCAGGGTTCAGCCAGCAAAAGCTAAACCTGGAAGAATGCAGTATTTACAGTTAAGGTGCTATTTTTGCATTGTATTTTTTAACAAAACCAGTGGTACCAAGACCCTGTCTCCATCCCTGGCAACATCTAAGCAAACCAAAGCAGGAGAGTTTTGTACAAAGCCATGCTCTAGACCACCTGGGTGCTAGCTCACGATGGCCCTCCAGCTTGCAAAAGGCAGAGCCTGGCAGACCCTAGCATAGGTTGGCTATGGGTTGGCCTGGCTTGGGCCAGGCTACGATCACATTCCCTCGCTGCTCCTGTATGAGCTTTACTGGGGAGATGTGCTAGCAACTGCATCCTCTCTGATGGGGAGTTGGGGATGTGTGGAAGTCTCAGCTGGTGTCAGAATCTGTGAAGGGGAAAGGATATGTATGGATGGAAAACATCCAGTCAATTAGAAGAAGAGCACCCTACGTTAAAACCACTGTGACTCCTGACCTGGGAATAGAAAGTAAAAAGTGACCCAAAGCAATTAAAACCCAGTCACTGCAGAACAGCTGATCAGGGATCACATTCCATCAATCCCTGCTTGTTTTCCAGTTTATTAGCATGAATTTAACTGAAGGGAGAGTTGGGAGATGATGGAAGAGCAGCACTAGGAGGTTATGTGTAGAATGCCAGCCAAAATAATCCCAGAGTTCAAGGTTATGACAGGGGGCTGCAGACCAGAATAACACACTTAGCTCTGAATGGGCAGGTCTGAAACAGGGACACCCCTGTAAATGAAGAAAAGCCAGAAAGAATAATGTACATTTGCTTTATGTTACACTAAAACATCTTTTTTCCTCCTTTTTTGAGTTACGGACATTTTTTCTGCACCATCCAAAATGCCCTTTGGAAACCACAGTTTCACAAGTTTCAGAACACTTTCAGCAACTTTCCAGAATCACCTGGATGAGGCCCCGGACTGACGGGGCTGATGCCAGCGCTGAGAGCAATGAGGTGTTGGACTGGCTGGAAAGCCCTCCCTTACTATATCACTCTGCAAACTGGAAATAGAAATAGGAGAGACAAAGGGAAAGATTCATACACTCCTTTACACAAGCCATGCTAGAGGAGATCGATTTCCCAGCAGTCATGCTGCTTTGTGACTGGACAGTGTCTACAACCCATATATCCCAGAAGTTCCCAATGCCAGAGAAGGGAATAAAACACAACAGAGCCCTCCACGGTAATTTGTATTTTGCTAGATCTGAGATTATGTTTAGCACTGTGGCTGATAAGGAAAAAAAAAAGAAAAAGCCTGAACAGCTTTAATAATAGATTTTGGAGGACTTTGAATTGTCAGAGATATTTTCTAGTGACAGTTTGTCTGAATCATATTTGGCACTGGTAATATACCACATCTCCTGTCATTCTTTTAATTACTTTAGAGCCTTTTAAAAGACCATTTTAAAAATTAATTAAGAACACCTCTGATTTCAGACCAAGCGTGAGAAAATAAAATATCCCCACTGTTGCATTTTAAGTGGCAGATTGTCCTGGTGCTGCAGATAAGCTTTCTGAAAAATTCAGCATGCCAACACCAAAACAACCCACAAAGACAACTTAATTTTGTATCCATTTAAGGGCTCGCGAAGGGAAGTGTTACATTTTTGAATTTAGGGAGACAAAGGGCCTCAGTTAACTAATTATGTTACCAGAAGTCTGTACTAAATGGATTGGTCCCGCTCCTTGCTGATTAAAGCTTGAAAAGAAAATAAGGTTCGGCTACAGCTGTTTGTGGCCTGTGGTAGAAATCACTTGCACAAGATTTCTTGTGTGCAAAACCAGAAGATATGAACTCTTTGGGATGCAATAGAAATATCGAAGTTTTACGGTTCATATTAGAGGTGAACAAATTTATTATTTTCTTAGCAACTTATTTGATGAATTTACTTCTCTGCCCAACATCTGAGCACTTTGTGGTGCCTAACAGTCATATTCACGCAATTTATTCACGCGCAGATTTTGGTGTCAGTGGAACAGTGTTACCTGTTCTACACTTCAGCTGTGTTGCTTAGTTGTAAGTGGTCAGGAACATCCTGGTGGGGTAGGTGTGAGACGGAGCCTGGGGAATGTACTGAAATTCACTGGGGCTATACAGATGAGTAAACATGGCTATTTGCTGCAAATGCATTCCTGTGCACCCAAAAAGCGTGTGTGCGTGTGTGTATGTGCATGAGGACTGCAGAGGGCCTAACTAGGATCTCAAATAGCAACATCTGAACCTGCCCTCTTCCATCCGGTATGTGGTGCAGCAACAGGACCAATTGCACCAAGGTGAAGAGGGGAAACACAGAGAGGACTGGATAAATGTTTCACCCTTGACTCTGCAGCAGGTTTACCCAACACCAGTGAAGCCAAAGTGCCTCTGCTGTCCTTGTGACATCTCAGAGAAAAGGCAGCCTGGTCCAGAGCAGAGCTCACTATGCAGGCTCTGGCAGGCCTGTGTCTGCTCCTGATGCCCACCCCAACCCAGGAGGCTTTCATGTGCCTGCTCCCCAGCTTTTAAACTAAGCCAACAATAACACCTTGGTTTGTAACCACACTGTTGTCAGGTTATTATCTTTCTTCAGAAAAAGACTGCTTTGCCTAAGGCTCAGAAGATAAGTCAAGTGGCCCTTGTCTAGCTGCTCAGACCAGACTGGGAATACCTAGGGTGGCAGGTTTGTACCACCAACCACCCAGGTCCAATGTGCTCCTCAGGGAAGCCGTCCACCTCCCTGGCTCCTTGCACCTCCCGCACCCGCAAGCTGAAGCAGAGCAGAGCTGCCCTCTTCTACAGCACCTTCAGCTCTGACACTCCCAGTGCCGTTGTGCAGGGGCACAGTGTGAAAACAGGGTGGCAGGGGAGGCTGCTCTGAGCTGCAAGAATGAAAGATCTGAATGTCTCCTAGGCCGCCTCCAACAGCTGGTGGGAACCACCTGCCCACCAAGAACACCCCTCGGTCAAATGCGCCTGTGTCTCAGCTCTTTGGACCAAACAAATCAAACCAGGCTAGACAAATCTGTTTCAAACTACGTGGGATTTAGGCCAGATGTTAAAAGTATGCCCCTCCAGAGCAACCTTTGATGCCCAGCTGCAGTGCTGAGTTTGTCAGCACAGCACTGGTGTAGCCGAGCAGCTGCTGCATCCCCACGGCTCCCGGGAGCCCACCCACAGGCAGAGGAGAGAGGAAGCGAACAGAAGGGCTCCTCCAATCTTGGCACGGTAGGTCAGAGCTCCATGATGGCAGGGAGACAGTGTGGGAAATGTTTCTGTCTCCCTTCTGTAAAAAGAAAGATTAGTAATAACAAGTAAGACCTGGAGCTCAGGCTCGCCAGTGCTTTAAGCACGCCCTGTCCATTAAGCACAGGGCTGGGACAAGTCACTCAGTGCATGCAGCACATAGTCTGTCATCCTTTCCACAAGTGTGACAACTCTGCCTTAAGGTTCTTTTTTTGCTTTTCTCACCATAGCATTGATTAAAATCCTGGCCTGTGATAGCAGGAACACTTTTCTCCCAAAGGAGGAAGCCAAACAGCTGGGTTAAATTTAGGTCTGCCCTCAACCCCTCTGACCACCAAACAGTCTGTGCCTATTGTATCACTGCTGATAATTTAGATGAAATCAACTGCAGATTAAATCAATGACAACTAGTTTTCAAGTAGCCTATTGGCTAAGGTAATATATTAGCTTACTGAAAAGGGACAGCTATATATTTCTTTATTCTGACCCTCTTGGCCAAGGCTGCCTCCCCTCCTCTCTCATCTCATGTGGAACATATTAAGGCTCTCACCTTCCAAAACATGTTTAATCCTTGACCAAGAACTGGTTAGCAGATGGAGAGAAGAAGAAAAAGAAATGATAGTATCACTTTTCCCTTTTATGAAGGTTAGAATGCACCTGTCTCATATGCCAAACTCGTTCCCTGTCATATACTTTGCAAAGAGCAAAAGAGCAGCTCTAACCTGAAAAAAATCTCTCAGCTAGCCAATCTCCTGCTTATGTTAGTGGGAGTAGTTGCATGTGCTAAATGAGAACATGCTTGATGGGAATATATAGTCATGCTGCTTTCATGCAAAAGGCTCTCCTCCACGCAAAGCAGCATACCCTTGATCTGATTGTGGTGGAATTCAAGATGCCTTTCTTTCCTGAGCTACTCCTGAAGCTGACCCTGCTTTAAGTGAGACGTTGAACCAGAGACCACCCCCAGATGCCTTCCTGCCTAAAACCTAGAATAAAAGTTTACATTTTCAACACTAGATTTTCAATGCTGCAGGGCCTTTCCTTCAAAGTTTCTCTATATTGCAAGTAGAACTGAAGAGTATTTAAGTTATCTTGCTCATCCCACAATCCTTCCTTCTTCCCCAACCCCCTTCCCACCCCAGTACCATTATTTTATCCTACCAGAAGTTGGTGACATTTACTTACAGTGAGCTCATTTTAGGGGGTTCAGAATCATCCGTAAAAAAAATTCAATTTTTTTGGCCAGCTTGAACAGACTGATGAATAATTCAGGATGATTCCCTGCTCTGCTGAGGCCCTGTATTAGCCATAGGTTATCCCCTACAGATCTAGTCCTCTTTGCTCTGAATAACTACATGCATGCAACCGTTCCTCTGGGGCCCACAACTAATGAGTCTTAATTGTGTTCAGATGCCCAAAAGTGCCATTAAAACAGTCTGCTCCTTTAGGCACAGGTCCTTCAGTGAAAGCTGCAGAAGTGTTTCTGCCATTGAAGAAATCTTTTGTGCAGCCACGTCTCCCTTCAAACTAGAAAGCTGTACCTGCAGTACTAACAGAGAGAAGAAAGCAGAGCCCATCACTGCTGGTACTTAGAGACCCTGGTTAGACTTGGCTGTGCAGTGTATTGATGGCCACATGGAGCAGGATCTGCTAAGCACTTCTCAGGCCCACCTCTTCACGGTTTATGAATTATAAACCTACAGGTCTCTTCATTGCTTAGGTTTGTGGTAGCACAACTCTCCCAGCACAGATGTATCGTCTTCTCTTTACAGTCTGCCGTCGAAAGCTCACCACCAGTATCATTCATAGGCACCACCTCATTAAAGATGGCAGTTATTTTTTAATCTCTAATTGGCAGTAAATAGCAAGGAAAATAAACAGAATTATTTCAATTATTTTGCTTGTTTATCAGCAAACATTTTGAGGACAGCCACAAATAACTCTAGCCCTGCCGCTGAGTCAAAACCCACTCATGATGTCATTGGAGAGCTCTACCTGTTCTCCCGCTGGCTACACAGAGTCTGTGAAATAAATGCGTACAGCCTTAGTTAGTATCACTGCAGCAACATGCTCAGTCAGCTGGGAGGCTGGTGAGAAAATGGGGCAATAATTTCAGAAAGAGCTGAGTACTTCTGTTCAAAAGCATACGTGCCACGCTTGTGGCTGCTGCACTCTTATCTGAAAGCTTGATTGTCTGATGCAGTTTGGAGTCATGTTAATGAACTATAAAGTTTAAATAGAGAGCGCTTAAAAGTCTACCACTGGAAATGTTAATAAAAGCTTAAGATAGAGTCATCCTGCTTGTCTTTTATGCTTTTTTTTTTTTTTTTTTTGTGGGCTGTTGCTCGTCTACTTGGCTTTGAGAAGATCAGTGAAGATGCAGTTTGGAGTCATGTTAATGAACTATAAAGTTTAAATAGAGAGCGCTTAAAAGTCTACCACTGGAAATGTTAATAAAAGCTTAAGATAGAGTCCTCCTGCTTGTCTTTTATTTTTTTTTTTTTTTTTTTTGTGGGCTGTTGCTCTGTACAAGCCTTGCCCTGCATGACCTTGGCTCGCTGAATAAACAAGGTTAAAGCACACAAATGAGAGGCTCTTCAAAGGTTACTGGGAGAATCAGTCTCAGAAACTGTTGGAGATTTCCTTGCTGTCATAAAGCTTCCAGAAATATCTCTGGAGAGGATCTTACCCTCTCCTTGTGGTTTGCACACAGTGACTCACATGATGCCATGTGGGCTCAGATGAAATGCAGTCATCTTGAATTCTGCAGCAATACATCTACAAGCTGAGGAAGCAAGTGGTGTGTCAGTTGGGTCTGTACTGTTTCATCAGATGCACAGTTCTGGAGGCGCAGGACAGTGTTAAGCACAGGCTGAAATTTTTCAGGGCACCTAAGAGGTCTGGGACCTCAGCTTTCATCACAGTACAAGGATTTGATGATTCACAATATATGAATTGCCTTGAAATTACAACCCCTTTTCGCTTATGGTTCAGAGGAGATGCAAGCCACAGGGGCGGTCTTCCCATTCACACTATCCTGCTCCCAGCCTCCTCAGCTTGCAAAGAAAAGGGAGAGCAGGTGAAATGAGATGGAGAGAAGGGAAGATGGCCAGGGGAGCCTTCACTTGTCATATGCAAGGAAAGACATGTTCCTTATGAGGATCTGAGAAGGAAGAGCCAGCTGGATCTGTCCTGCTGTCGTCATGTCCTTGGTGTCTCTCCATGCACAACCTACTCCAGTGAATTTAGGACGCAGACATGCTCATCTACCCTTCAGCTAAGGATCGTGTCACAGTAGACTTTCACAGGAGGAAGATGAAATTGCTAAAGTCTCAGCACCTTTTTTTTTCCTCTTTTATGATCTGAGCTGAGCCCTGCTGTCTTTCTGCATGCCCAGCTTGCCATCAGAGCTGAAGTAACATGTGTCTGTCTCCATTTTCTTCATGACCATGACTGATTTACACGACCTTGGCTTTACTGTAGTGTCCTGCCTACAAACATTGAGCCAAGTCTTGAGATGAAGGTGGAAAGGACTTCTGCAAAGAGCAAAGTAACCTGGGGTGACAGTAATATCCACCTGGGAGCCTGTAATAACTGAGCCCAGAGTAAAACACATGGGGATGAGGGTCCCAGCTGCCAGCAGGGCATCAGAGAGTTGGTAGTCAGCCACACACTCCAGAGAATGATGCCTATAAGAATTAGAGGGAAAGCAGCAATGGCTGTTATACCCTTCACACAAGGTCCTTGCATTAGTGTGCCAACTGGGAACTTTTGAGATAAGTGGGATGGGATGGGGTTTTCCAGTTGTGGAGTTTCATCATAACTCTACTGCTCCAATGCCATGGGTAAAATCCCACAATGGGTGCTGAGCCCTTTTACATCATAGCCTGTTCTCTCCTGGCAGACACTGTATAAAGGGCTTACAGGTCATCCGAAGACTGTTCCCATAATGACACATCTATACATTATTACAGGCTCTGGGATTTCATGTAAATCCTTTTTGGACTGAAATACAGAGACAGTAAATTCTGCCTTGCAATCAGGAAAACTTGCTGACTGACATTTGGATTCAAAAGGGATAAGACCAGAGAGTGGAAGACGGGGACAGGTCTCTGTTCTGACAATCTGGAGTTACTGTGGGAGGAAATGCTGCCTCTGTCTTCTGACTGTGGCAGTCTCTCTCTCACTGCATGCAATCTTAAGTCTCTCTTCAAGCTGGAGGACAGCAGCACAGTACTCTGACCCATTTTAATGCAGATTGACTTACCATTGATTAGCCATTCATAACTCCTTTGATTTCAGGTAGATGTCACTTCATTGAGCACTTATGAATGTCAGATTGATTTAGCTACACTGCTTGTTTATATATTTCTTTGCAGTTTGAAGTTAAAGTACTTGACAAAGCCTTTACAGAAGCCTCTGTGGGAACTGGATAAATGACAGGAGTCAGACTGCCAGGTGAGGATCACTGCCTGACAGAAAGCTGAGAATCTCTTGTGAGTCACTGTGTGTGCTGAACTGCCAGAGGTTTCCGTCTGGCAAGCAGGAAAGGCCAGCCTGCGTGTGAGTCATCAGCCCCGACACTGGATTTACAATATCACAGGTATCACAGGAGCCGGTACCATAAACTTCCCTGCAAGTCCAGGCAAAGCTTTTCCGATAGCAGTATTTTACATCCGAGATTCAGAAAGCTGTGCTTGATGTCCCCTAGCAGAATAGTACTTAGACCAAGGAATGAAGAAGTAAATGCCTACTTAGGAAAAAAAGGCGCGAACGGCCCTACCTAAAAGTTTTGCTGGCTGGTTGCTTTCAACTCTTCCCCAGCCTTTGGCTGCTGCTCCACCACTTCTGGTCTCTGCTTGGCGCTTTCTACTTACCCAAGGCTCCTAGTGGATCTCTTAGTAGTTTTGGACCAGGATTCATCAGAAAATCTACTTGCCACAGACAATTTGCTCTACTGTAGAAGTATTAGAAATGCTACTGTGGCTTTAAAAGGACTTCAGTTATGACACATTAAAAAAAAAACCCAAACAACCCAAAATGCATAAACTGTTAATGGAGTTATGAAGAAGACGGCACCTCCCTCCCCATCACTGCTCATCCTAAGAAATATAATCAGTATTCATCTAGCTTGAGTACTGCTGCAAAGAAAGTATGGTCTGGAGAAAATATGGGGTTTATTTACTTATTTGTTTAGAAATAGTTTTGTTTATTCCCATCTCAATATAATTTGCACTACATATTTGTTGGAGCCCTCACCATCCACTGGAATCTGCATCCAAATTAAGATGGAAAATTAAGAGGATTCCTTGGCCTGCCAGCCACATCTCCCATTTCAGGCACAGGCAGCCTTCCGCACCCTGTGTTCAGGAGAGGCACTGTCCTCCCTGAAAACAGACGTGGCCACGTGTCCATGAAAGAGCCATGCGGGACTGTCCCTGGTGCACTGTTCTGAAGGTGCTGAATTCAACACAACTTTGACATGTTGTTGAACTTCAAGTCAGATTATGGCACTGCTTCACACACTTCACACTCACTGAGACTGCTCCTCCACATATATGCACCAGAGAAGGCAGAGGCCACCACCAGCTCCCTGTTACATTAGCAGGGGAACGTAGTAACTGTCGCAAATAACTGCTCCGACTTTATAAGGCAGCAGTGTTCTGTCTTGCAAGAACCTTTTCTGCATGTGACACATCTATAACCTTTCAGAAGATAAAAGCAAGTTGGAAGAGGTCAAGCCTCACCACAACTGGTAAGCAACATCAAGACTAGCAAGTATCTTGGTCCTGGGATCCAAATCTTCTTATTGGAATAAGCTTTGAGGGGAAGGTCTGTCCCTCTTTTTTGCTGCATTCCTTCCCAAGCCTGCAGGCTGATTCCTCAGAGCAGCCAGTCATGATTGCACAGGGCTTCCAAGACAGGTAGTAAGTTCCAACCACCAGCAAACAAACCAGAGTTCTCTGTGCTATGAAATACACGTCAGCTGAAAGCACGTGACAAAAAGCCTTGTTTATCGGCTGCAAACATCAGGCAGAATTTCCCTTGGGAGTCCCCTTTCTGGTGCAGTCTTTCTCCAGATATACACACCTCATGCCTGCACAGGCCTTTGTCATGGCACTTTGCACCACATGAGGTGGAGGGGTTCATCTCACTGTCTGGGAGAGCCTTTTCCCCTTCCTCTTTGAGGCTGACTTTCCATCTTGCTTTTCCTCATCTCCCTGTCTCCTGAGTCCCAAATTGAAATAGCTATCCGTTCTCTGAAAAGCTTACACAAAACAGAGCAGCTTATTGGAAAAATACTACTCAGAGAGATTTCTTCCTCCATGGTTGTTTCTTCTGTCTTCACAAGAGGCTTTCTCTGGGTGCTTTGTTAGTTCTCTTAAGCAGGCAGGATTTCCATCTTATTAGCTGGAAAAAATGCTGCTTCAGCCAAGATTTCCACAATGATGAATAACACAACAAAAACACCAGGCCCTCACATTTTATAGCAGCACATTAAGAAGATACATTTTTTGCAAGGTGGAAGAAAATATTACACAAGAGGGTAAAACCCCCTTCGAAATCTCCTTGGTGAACACATAATCTGCTTGGTAAGCTATTTAAAAATCAGCACTTATAATGTATGTGTCAGCCTCCAAAAATGCTAAGTACCTAATTAGAGGCTTTTGCACTGAACTGCAACAGGGGCCGTGTATTTCTGTTCCCTGCTCACGCAGTCCTATGCAACAGAGCTGAGCAGTGAGGGAGATGATGCAGACACAAGCACAGTGCTCCTCATGGTCCCTGCAGGGGAGGGCAGGGGGCTGTTCATCTCTGCATCCCACCACATGGGTGCAGGCACGGAGTGGGTGCAGATAGCCATGCTCCCCCGCAGTAAAGCCGCACACAGCTGAGCAAATGCCTGGAGTCTAGGCATCTGGGGAGCAGAGCACTACTCACTCTGGCAGGAGAGCTGAGCCAGAAAACCCTAGTAGTAGAGATAAATATATTGTATTCCACTATCTTTTAGTCACTGCAAGCATCAAAGGAACAAGGCAAGAAACGAGAGCTTGGCCAAATTCAGAAAACCCTTGCCAGAGGAAACCCCCACATTTCATATCTATTAAAATACCAGAATGGGTCCAACGACAAATACTTCCTAACCCCACAACCCTGAATTTTAGACTCGCTTGCACCAGAAACGTTGAAAGTTCTGATTGAAAGACATTCACTTGAATGGGAAAAAAAAAAAACAAACCTGTTATTTTTTCCCTCCATGATTATTTCAGGAAGTTTGCCTTCTTTCAACCAGTACTCAAAGTTACTAGCTCACTTTTTCTGCTGCTAGGACAGTTATTGGGAAGGCAAATACCAGCTTGCCATGTCGAGTCATGGCACTTTGTCACCAGAAAGACCATCCTGTCTATGCCACTGTAACTGTAATACACCTAGCTCTGGTAACGGGTACCTTTTGGGGAAAAAAATCAAATTTCTTCCCTTCTCTGGAGAATAATGCAGATTGGTTTGAGTTGAAGATTAGCATCAGTTATAAAACACATCCATCTGCAAGGGAGTTAGAGAAAATTTTTCTTCTTCATTTCATGTAACTGTAAGGACCATTAAGACACTTTGCATTTTCTTTTGATAGGTTTTTTTCTCTTTGCTGATTTAAACTCCTCATTTAAATAGGCTGCACTGCTTATGGTCAAAGGCAAAGCAGTGGTGGTGGTAAGGCAGAGCTTGCTGGAAGCCCTGGGCTCCTGTGTTTTGAACTGCTAAGCTGAAAATGAACATCTGCTGCTAAAATGCTTTTACATTATTTTTTTAAATACTTTTCATTTCAAGAGGTTCCAAGCAACCATCCTCTTTCAGCTGTAACACAAGAAATATTTCTGAAAACATCTGGGAATTGGCAAGGCGATACAAAAGTAAGGACATATTTAAGAATCGCTAATAATATATAATTAACTTGAGCTGTCACTGTGTTCAAATTCACCCAATATTAGTAAAAAAGGAGTGCTATAAATGAATCACCTCTGTAAATATGTAAATATGCAGAGCCAGGAGGTAAGTTGGCTATATCTCACATTTTGTGCATCATTCAAGATCACCTAGCTGCCTGTGGGAAACAGGTCAATCAACATACACTGGAGGAGTGCAGGACTTTACAAAGCACACAGTGATGGAGAAAAACTTGGGACTGGGAGTTCCGCCTTGAGAAAACCACTGGTACAGACTCTAATCTGCTAGAAGAAAGGTGGGACCTGACCCAGCTCTGGCAGAAAGAGCTTCTCACATTTTCTGGAATTTATTTTTTTCTGTACAATATATATCTAAAATTCTGAGAACTTTATTTCTCAAGTAAAAAGTCCATATCTGTTTTTGGCTTTCAACCAGTCACAGAACCAGATGGAACACTATCACATTTTCAGTGAAATGTCCCCATTTTAAAAAAAGCAACAACAATGATAATAATTCGGGAAACAGGCTGCCATCAATTCAACCACTTCCTTCCAGAGAAGCCCACTGGAGACTATTAATCCCTCCTGGGAGTAGTGGACCAGTGTTAACAGCAATAAACCAAGGACTGGAAGCATAGAGCATAGAAAAGTAATTAATAATGCTGTTGCATCTTCGTTGTATTAGCAGGGAAAACCTGGGGATACCACGAACTTTCTATTTTGTAGACAGGCATGGGAAATTACCCAAAACACAGGGTGTGTGGAATTCCATGTGTTGCACTCAGCAGCAATCAGAGGAAATTTTAGTTTCTGGTCAATTTAAAAGGCCTTTTGGCACATCTCACCTCCTCCTTGTATTTTATGACCCCAGAGAGATAACTGTCTTTCTGTCCTCTTTGATTATTCCTCAGCATCTTTTTCAGGATTTTCACCTAAACTTTCCCTGAAAGAACTTATTAACTACTCCTGCTTGGGACTCCCACTGTAGGCTGGTTCCCATCCCAGACAACAGGAGACCCCAAAACATCTCTGCATTTGTGTCCCGGGCCCCTTCAGACAAGCCAGCTTCCTCAACCAGCTTCCCGTGTTCCACAGTCTGACTAGATTCTGCCCAACTCTCCATTTAATTTAATCAGCAATAAGCTCATGTGATCCAAGCTTGTTATTTCTTCTGCTTGCCAAGGCAAAAATAACACTGTCTTTGATGGACCATTAACTTCTTGGGAAAGAAACTTCTCAGCTCTTGCACCCCATTACCAGGTTTTTTCCTTCCCATGTCTAGAATGTTCACATCTTCCATCACACCTGGCAGGACTCATGTCCTGAGTAAGAGCACAAAACTGCATTTTCCAGAGCAGAATTGAGAGCAGCACCATAGACATGTGAGCTAGCAAAATTAATGCAAAGGAAAAACAAAAAAAGCAAAATGTTGGTACCTCTGGTGAGAAACTCTTTCCATGGCTGAAAATGGCAGGGGCCATGTCTAGATGTGAGTGTTCTGCAGCCAGTACTGTAGACAGAAATGAAGTAGAGCAGAAGAGCTTAAGGCAAACTCCGATTTGCCAGTGTGGGTTGCAATGGCACTGGGCACTGTCGACTCAGCTGCCCCTGACACATGATACTCACAGCTGGCTTGTGGCTCCCTCTTGCTCCTGAGAGTGAAGGGAGCTTTACCCTTTGCTGTGAGCTTGCACTGGGCTGGATAGGAGGGTCCTATCCCTCCCAGCCCCTGGACAGTGCAAGAAGCTGGCTTGCAGCCCAGTGATGCCCCTGCCAATGCTGATGGGGGCTAAGTTTGCAATAATTGGCAATGGAGCATGCTAGTTCATAGCAATTACAGATGTGCTGGTGGGAAGGGGTCTCTGCAGGTCTCAAGTCCAATCTCTTGCTCAGAGCAGGACTATCTCCAGCACTAGGTCAAGTTGGTTGTGTCTTTACCTTGGAAATTTCCAAGGACAGAGATCACTCACATGACTTAAAGCCCACACACAGACACTTCACTGGTTACGTCTAGAGAAGAAAGAGGACTAGAGAAAACCTTTTGTACAGATACCACAGTAATCCACCACAGAGCACAAGTCCTCCACTGTTACGTGTTGTAATGGAACCCCATAGGGAAAAATCACAGCTGTTTTTATCTTCCTGGAAACATGTGGTCTCATCTGCTCAAGAACTTACTCATTCTCACTATGGCTAGTGCCTGCTTATCACAGGCAGAGAGGGATCAAGACAGTCCTTGAGCCAATTTGCAAGGGAGGGAGAGCAGCGAGTTTGTCAGCAGTCTCACAGAGAGCTCCAGCAAGGCTCGTTTAAATATGCAGAGCACACACAGCAGAAGGAGAAGACTGGAAATCTGGCTGTATGAACACCACTTAAAAGGAAGCAGCCATTGTAATTAGCCTGACAGCAAAATGCCAGTGCTGCCCTACTTGCTCAAAGCTCAGAGCCTGTTGGTAGTTCAGGAGATTTGCTGTGCAGGGGCAGTGTAGTGTAGTGACCCTTGTCAGTACTACCAGCTCTGCTAGGCACCTCCACGCTGCCTTCCCACTCAAAGGGATAACAAATAGCTGCCAGGCAGACAGACAACCCACCTGCCTATTCTTTCTGTGTTTGCAAGAAGCACAGGAACCCAAAACTTGTGCCCCACAGTAGCTGGGGTCAGCCACCCTTTTTCAAGAGGCAAATTGCCAGTGAAGGATGCAGAAGATTTGTGCCAAAACAGGACTAAGTCATTGTCTGGAGCAGGAGAGGACTGTCCCACAACTGTTCTTGTTATTACACAAGAAACAAGCTCTCCTTTCTCTGACCCTTTGTTTATTCACTTGCCATTTGAGAAAATCTAATTAGTTGCAAATTGAACCAAGCCCCAAGCTCTTTTTCTTTTTTTTTTTTCCTTTTTTTAAAAAAAAATTAAACCCTGATCTAAAGAAACCAGAATGCCAGCAGGTTTTCATAAACTCAGAAGGTATGAGCCTCTCTTTTTGAAGGAGCTTGATTTCCTAAGGATGTTCCCCTCCAGTCTCCATCATACCAGTCCAAAACAGCACATGGGCACATACTTTAGTTCACTATGTGTGTAGCTCCTTTTGAAACTGTCTTGGCTTGCATAAGGATCATTTCAGTGAAAGCCCAGGATGTTTCCATTTGGCAATGTTACTTCAGTGTCTCAAGAGCTCATGGTGGTCTTACTCAGCACCTAGGTGTCTACAAACCCAGCCTCCAAACTGTCACCATGCATTGGGCTCACCACTGGTATCAGGAAGATGGCACATAAAGATAATTACAATCTGAACGAAATGTCAGGATCAGAGAGAAGAATGGGAACTGTCGTGGTTTAACCCGGCTGGCAACTAAGCACCATGCAGCCACTCGCTCACTCCCCCCCCTCCCTCAGTGGGATGGGGGAGAGAATCAGAGAAAAGAAAAAAAAAGTAAGAGCCATGGGTTGAGATAGAGACAGTTTAATAAAAGAGAAGAATAACAATAGTGATAATAATAATGGTAAGAGAATATACAGAATATATATAAAACAAGTGATGCACAATGCAATTGCTCACCACCCGCTGACCGATGCCCAGCCCGTCCCAAGCAGCGATCACTCCCCCCAAGCCGCGATCACACAGCCCAAGCTGCGACCACTCTGCCTGCGGCCGACCGACCGACCAACTAACCCCCCCGAGCATGACGTTCTATGGTATGGAATAGCCCTTTGGTCAGTTTGGGTTAACTGTCCTAGCTGTGCTGTACTCCCAGCTTGTTATGCACCTGGCCGAGCAGGAGAAGCTCAAAAAGTCCTTGAGTAGTCTCAGCACTACTTGGCAACAACTAAAAACATCAGTGTGTTATCAACATTCTTCTGGTACTAAATCCAAAACACAGCACTATGCTAGCTACTATGAAGAAAATTAACTCTATCCCAGCTGAAACCAGGACAGAACAAGAGCAAATCAATCCATAACTCCCTTGTGGGCATACTGTTCAAGTTTTCCAGAAACAAAACACAGAGAGAGAGTTCCCCATTCCCCCAAATGACACATTTTTTAATATGTCCATGCTGTTGTAAATCCAATATTCCATTAGAAAAGAGCTGATTTTTTTTTTTAAGAGTTATTAAACAATTCACCCTAAAATCCTGCAACTTCACTTAAAAGACTGGGGAAAACAGCTCATCTAATAAGCAAAATTGCATTTAAAAAATTTCTCCTCATGTTGCACAAGTCCTAGAAAGCCCTCTGAAGTGCATCAATTTTAAGCTCAGTTTTAATGTCCCACATGTTGTCATAATTCTGGAAACCAAGCAAGCTGAGAAAATGACCAGGGTTGCACAGAAAGATGAGCAATGGGAAAACAGGGTATCTGCTCACAATATCTACAAACTCCTAGATATTTCAAGGGGTTTGCAGCCAAGCCCATCAGCTTGGCTGTAGACTTTTAGCCTGCTCTTCTTGTTACATCAGAGCAGAATAAAATTTGATTTGCCATGACTGGCCAAGGTATCCATCTCAGGTAGAAGGCAAAAAGTAGTGTATGCCATTGTGGGTTTTAACATGTTGGGGACTGCTGCCCCAAAATTCCCCTGCACAGCAGGAAAAAGAATGGGAGTGCAGGGGATGGCATCCTGCCCTGCCCCAGCTAAGTCCTGGTCACAGGGGTCTCGCTGCCCATCTGATTTCTCCAAGCAGCTGCCAGACCTTTGGCAAATATGGGAGCAGACCACTCTGAAGCAATAGCCCAATCCCACTTACTCACAAACCAACCCTCTTTGCAAAGATCAGTACACAACTGCCATTGTAACCCTGCAACCTCACCTTGGGGCTCAGAGCTCTGAGCACTAGCATCATTGCTTTGACTCTTTGCTAGCCTGCCTTTCAACAGAAAATTTCTTTCAACAAAAAAAGAGATCAGAATGACCTTTCTGCTGCATCTTATTCCTTTAACCCACAGACAAAAGATCATCATAGCCATGCGTGGAGAAAGACAAAGAGGTGTTTGAGTTCCTGAACTTCCTCTTCCTTGTTGTGTGGACACATCTTTCCAGCTTACTCTAACTATTCCAGAGCAGTGAATCTAGAGGTGGTATCAATGCCCTTGCTAGTCCCATCTGTGATCTCAAACTGCTCTGAGGTCCACAAATTCAGTGGAGTTGGATTTTTCTGAGAAGGACTGCATGCATTTCTGGTGCTACAGAAGGAACTGGTGTTTAACGGTTGGACTTGATGGTCTACCTAAACCTAAACAATTCTATTATTCTATATTAGGCTTGCCTCAGTTTAACACTCTCAGACCTGTGCCCAAACAGGATCTAAGGTTTCTTACTCACCTCACTTAACTCATTTCAGTGGAGATGGAGACATTTTCCAGGGACTAATGAACAGTACAGGGGACTGACAGCTCAGGGAGCAGCAGAGACCATTAACCTTGTGGAATGCTACCCGTCAAGGATGTTAGTAGCTGGAAATAACTCCGAAACAGCAATTAGATTTGGTTTCAGCTTGAAAGGGTAATGCTGCTCTGATTGGACTTCCTTGGATCATTTGTAGAAAACTTGGGTTTTTTAACTTCAGCTACTCCTACCTGTCCTCTGTGTCTGAGACACCCCAAATTTGCACGTGGTCTCAGTTATCACAGGACAAAGGGCTGTGGGGCTGACTAGCTCAGTGCCCATGCTTAGGTGGCATGAACAGTGTTTCATCCCACGTTGCACATTCACAAAGCTTGTGTTGCATTTTACCTGCCCAAGACAGGGAGCAAGCTGGCAAGAGCATGAGCCAGTGCTAGCCCTCTGCAAAATCCCTGCCATTGGTCCCTTTTGTCCCCCACCCACAGTGCAAAGCTCCACGGTGAATGGTGAGTCTCAGAGCCACTGCAGATGGCCAAGATGAAGGAGAAAAACATTTGAGCTGGTGCCACAAGACAGCTTATTAGTCATGACTCATCTTAGCCCATAGGCTCCTGTGATCAACTGATGATGATACAAAGTTGGAGTCTTCTACAATGTGTTGGATGGAAAGCAGAAAGATCACGATGACTTCAAAGCTTGGAGTGATAAGAAAAACTGTGAGGAGAGGAGGGATTTCAGTGGCACAAATTGCAAGGCTGTGTTTTCAGGTAATAATAAGCACAACTCCTACAGGAAGGGAGGTCAGTGCCTGGAGGAAGCAGGGCAGGGAAATCTGGCTGTATTAGTCAGATGCACGATTTCTAATGCAGGCATGAAAAGGATGAGCATGAAAAGCTAGCTATTTTCCATACAGGTCTATTAGTGTCCCTGCACATAAGCAACATTGCTTACAGCCCTCATCAGGCATCCAGTAAAGACTAAGTTGATGGTATGCATGGGGACAGGAAGCCTATTGCACAAAGGAGACAAGAAGAGCTTAGTGCATGCAGGCTAGCAAAACAGAGGTGAGGAGGAACTGCTGTCACTGTCTACGTTAGTCTAGAAAGTACCAGCTCAGGAGGAGTGCAGTTTTCAGAAAGCCTTCCAGTGTGTGCAGGGAACAGAGGGAGACCATTCGGTGTTCAAAAAGGTCTCCTCTTTTTCACCCATCTTCAGGTTTGAAGGTTTTGGAGGGGTTTTTGTTTATTTATTTGCTTGCTATCTTCTTTGTCAGAGGCAGAAAGCAGCTAAGTTGCTTTTCCTTTCGATCTCTAATCTTTTTGAAGTTGAGGGTATTGTAAAAGCTTGCAGAAAGAGAGAGAAAAAAAAAGGAAAATCCTACCCCAGGATCATCCATCTTCTAACATTCAGCAGGCAGATGTCAGATGTGGATAACTTGCAAAAGCAAAATTGAAACAGCAACATTCATTTCAATTCCAAACTTTTTTTGCAATTATTTTTTCTCAAACCATCTAACTTTTGAAAAGGCTCTTTTCAAACTAACTCCAGTGTCCAAAGGGGTTGTCATTTGAGCTTATAGCCTCTGGTATCAAACCCAGTTAACTCTGAAGTAGCTACAAAAGAAACGAATCATGACAAATGGGAAGAAAAGATTGCTCTGCCTATTATTAGTGTACATGTATTGTCAGCAAGAAGCCATGAGCAAGGGTCAGAGCCTGTAATAGCCATCTCTGGAGCAGGCATGCGAGGACTAGCACAAGGCTGGAAGACAAAAAACAGGCCAGCTTTGCCCAAAGGGTTGGACTAGCCTGGCAGAGCCACCCTTAATTCGGTCATTGAGTGATAGTGGAGATCAGAACAAGTGCAGCAGAATCACATTACTAAAAAAGAAGTATTGTCTTCTAATTATCCCATCTCACAAATAATCTCTGCCAGAGTTTCAGGTTTGAGAGAAGAAAGGAAACCCAAAAGTGACATTGATGGCCAACTTGCCAGTGGAGATGGCACTATTTGGGTAGATAACTACTTCAGCATCACAGTCCCTGAGGTCCGAGGGCTGCTATAGCTGAGCTCACAGAGCACTTGGGTGTAAGGTACCTCATCACTGCTGTAACACTGGCCACAGCAGTGAATGCGTGCATTAAGGCATTGAGTATTAAGGGCATTTCTCCACTACTAGTGCAGGATGCCCCCATCCCCTGGTTTTCAGAAGTAGCTAGCACAGAAATCAGATGTGCACCCATTTGCCTGCAGAGGAAATGAAGCAGACATCACCTGTAAATCTGCCACATGGAAAAGGTTGGGGGAACAGAATGTGCTGCCGAGGACAACAGGAGAAACAAGTAGCAGAAACTGCTGAGGAAACTTTGCTAAGCTGGGGAAATCTTACCAATTTGGGGGAAAAGGAATTCCTGCACTGAACTGCACCTTCTCCTTCATCTTAAAACAAAAAGAAAACTTGCAGACTTTGAGGAAAGGCAAGGCACTCTCACCACATTTAAAGCTGATTGACTTTTTAAATTGTAATTACAACACTGATGTTTTGCAGGAGCTACGATCTAATGCAGAATGACAGTGGTGTTCGGGTCTGCTTATCTTCTACATGGCCCATGGTTTTGTCCAAGTCCTTCCAGATATCTAGGCCACCTACTTTTCTTTTCCCATTTCCCTGCAAACCAGTGCTCGCATTTTGTGTCATGCCTAGTGAAGAGGGCCATCTATTAGCAATATGGCCAGAAGAAGCTGTTTCCATCACATATAAAACTTGCTCCATGGGTTACAGACTATGGGCTGGAGTTTCCCACTTAACCAGCTTCCAAATGGCAGACCTCTAGTTCTGACCCCAGCATTACAGGATGCAGGTTTGTGCATTGTTGTTGCTGTTCTTTTCTATGTCTTTTCTGATTTTCTTTTTTACAGAAATCACATGAGGTGGGATATGCTTTGTTAGACGCATTGGATAAACAAACTGACAATTTCCTATTAATTCAATTAACTAGTAATACTACAAGCCTTTCCAGCTGCTGAAAAGAAAAACAAACTAAGGAAAGAAACAAACACTAGGACAAATACAGTGAGATGACATACGGTGTTTTCAACTCCCTGTGCAGAGGCAATTCTCCTATTATTTATCATGGCACTAGCTCCCCAGGCCCTGAATGCCTTTTGTTTCTTACTAAACCAAAGACTAGGACCTATCACTTTTGAAAGTCCTGCCTGTACGGCCTCAGCTGACTCACAACAAATATTTACCATGTAAGAAGAAATAAAGGCAGAAACAGGATGCAGATAGTGGACAGCCATCAGCTGATCATCAGTTCAAGCCATAATAGTGGGAAGGTGTTTGGAAGAGAATTCACCAGAAAGTGGTGTTGCTTCTCTTCTTTTCCTTTTACTAGTGCAGGAGGGGAGAGCGAATGGAAAAGAAGCTGGAGGGGAAGGGAAGAAAGAAGGAAGGTAAGAAAGAGAAATGTTATTCTGAAAATAATAATAAAGAAACCAAAAAGTTTAAAGGGATCCAAAAAATTGTATGGAAATCTTTGATTCTTTAAGATATTCTCCCATAAAAATGCATTCATGTACTACTAGAAACTTCCTGACAAAGTACGCTTTTTGAGAACGGAGCCAAATGGATATATTCTTACATGCCCTAAAGGCTACAGACTAAATGAAACTTTAGCAGGGAAGTTATGTGCAGTGCTGTGCCATGACAGTTACGCATCCAGCTGCAGAGCTCCAGATTTGCTTCTCAGAAATGATCCTACAGAACCAATTCTCCACAAATAAGAATCTGTCATTGCTGTTAACGAATATACACTGACACAGACATTCAATGTGCATATTTGCTCATTTGAACAGGATCAAATAATTCAATACATATCTAATATTTGATACATTAATAATATTTCCTCCTGCTTTAAGTGGCAAAACAGGAATCTTATTTTTGTGTTTCTTGAAGGTACTATTGAGTGCAGGTAGAGAGCAGGGGCAGGAGCTTTTCCCTGCGCACAGTATATATTACTGTCGCCCCACCTCCCCCATGGTACTTACAGCTGGGTTTCCACTAACCTCATACTGGCAGGGCTGGCCCCACAGTCAGGTCCTAGCAGCTCTGGGAGCTTCCACCCATCAGCTGACTTGCAGGAAAGCTGTCCTGTGTACACCTGCAAGCCTACAGTAAATAAGAGCTAACTTCCTTACTTTAACCCTGATCTCCAGCAATTTGGCTGTGCGCCTCCCTGCACAAGGATAATCCTGAAAATCTGTCCTCTCATCACAGTCCAAGCCAGTATCCAGCTCCTCTGAGTTCATGTTCGTGGCACAAAGTAGCAGTTTTTAATTTTACAGAAGGCTTTTATTTGGCATTTTGTAAAATTGGCCTGAGCTAGAGTGCTTGGCTTTTCAACTTTCCCTGTGTTTGCCAGGGGGCTGGATCTAAATACTGGCATTCCTCTTCACATCTTTGTGAAGCATTTTTAGAGTGGCAGGAATGTTACTGCTCTGTAAACGTCAGATTTTAAAGTATTAATTGTTATTCTCACTCCCCTTCTACTGTGCACAGTTCTGTACTTACAAAATAAGATTTTCTCTATTTTATACCAATTGAAAAGGAGCTCATTCAAATCCTGAAGTTTTTTTAGTGCCAGAAGTCAGGTCCCTGGCAGGGTTTTATTAATCTCATGTTCCCCAGGACCCATCAGCTCCCACGGAAGACTAATATTTCACACAATTTACCTGAGGAGTTTTGATCCTAAACCCAAGTGACCTCAGTGGCAGACTAAAGAGCAAAAGCAGCAATATCCTTTGATCATCTGGATATTGGACTGCCAAAGGCATTCTTGCTCAATGTGAGAGGAGGGAAAACTAATTAATACTCTTCAAGAGGTTGCCCCAAGATGTCATAGATGCGTGACTGGACCAAAACCTTCTTGATGATGCATTTTAGAAGAACATCCAGCCACCACTGGGAGCCAGAAGAGATGTTCATCTTCCTCTTACTTGCTTCTTTAGTCTCTATCTTACAGAAACCTCACAAAATGCAGAGACAACAGTGCTGTTTCACCATCCCACTCCTGGAACAGGAACTCAAGGCAGAGAGACAGAGCCATTTGCTCAAGGCAGCTCAAATACTGTGGGAGAGCCCACACTGAACTAGGAGTTCAAATTCTCATCCACTGCCTTCAGCAGATTGTTCTCTACCCTTGACTGTGGCTAGAACAAGTGCAACCCAAGACTGTCTACCATCTAATAGGAGTTCCCCTGGTTGCAAAGTGTGCCCATGGCTTCCTATTCTTTCTCTGTGTACCTCCAAAAGGAGTCCAGATCTGTTTCCTCTGTACTCTCCTGTTAGGTAGTTGCAGGCACCAGGAGCTTCCCCTCCCCAGGCTGAACAAGCCTCTCCTCCCACTGAGTGCTCCAGCTCTGACCATCTCAATGGCCTCTACTGGACTTGATCCAGTACATCAATGCTGGCCCTGTACTTGGCAGCCCAATGCTGAGCATAGCATCCAGATGTGGCCTTGCCAGTGCACAACATGTATGTACAGGATCTTCATCTCTTCTGCAAAGCTGCTTTCTAGTCTGTTAGCCCTCATTTGTCCTGCTTCCTGGGGTGTTTGGGTTCCAGCTGCAGGACTTGGCATTTGCTTTGGTTGAACTCCCTAAAGTTCCTGACAGCCCAATTCCCATCCTCTCCAGGTCTCTCTGAATGGTAGTACTGTTCTCCAGCATGTCATCTGCACCTCCCAATTCGGTATCATTATGCTTTAGGGCACAACCTGTCCCATCATCCAAAGCATCAGTAAAGGTTTTAAATAGTGTCAACCCCAGTACTGACCCTCTCAGAAACATAACTTGTAAGCAACTGCCACTGAATTTCAAACTGTTGAGCCTGACAAGCTCTCTGAGCCTGACAGTCTACTCGGGACCACTGCCCATAAACTTGCCTCATGCCAGTGCAAAGCAGTCTCATCTGCCATGACTCCGAACCTACGTGTAACCCTTCTCATTGAGTCACTTCAAAACAAAGAAAATAATTTCAGTATGTACAGTATAAAGTGTTATGTCCTTTTTCTGGGCCCTACAAGACCGGTTTTCTTGGCAAGAGTCCCATTCTCTACCAGTAACCAAGAACTTCAAACTGTGGGCACAAATGTATTGTGTTTATAACTGTCTGTTTACTTCAGCATGCTCTCATAAAACCTAAAATCAATAGAAGAGAAAATAAAAGTAGGAAATTACCATTCAAAGTTTTACCCAATTTTTATCTGTAAATTAAAACTGTTAAGAGTAGTACTGCAGGAGACTTTTTTTGCAAGAAGGTGAGCAGCTCTTCCATTTAAACAGTCTGACAAGTTTTGCTGTCAGGCACTAAGGAAGAGAGAATCTTGCTTCCACATCTCCCTTTTTATGCACTAACAGGAAAACATAGAAAAGTTGACATTTTTCTGACAAATCCCTAAAGTTAATCTGTTGTGTTTTAGTTGCTGGCACTGGAAAAAATTGAATCCCCACCTACTCAGTTCTCGCTTATGATATATTAATATTTTAAGACATTTCAAAATACGCTTGATTCCCAACCATAAACTGGAGAAAAAAGGTGTCAGAAAGAAGGTTACAGATCTGAGCTCCTCTACCACACACCCCCCTGTGCCCCACTGCTGGTCTGTAAGTTATTGAAAGGTTATTCCAGGGACACCAAACATATATCAAAAAAAACCACAGAGAGATTTCCATCCATTCAGGTGAACAAACAAAAAATTCAAACAGGGAGAAAAAGAAAAGTAAGGAGAGGTGGTCCTCCTAGCGTGAAAGTCTGAGAAGCTCTAAGGTAAAAATATCAATGTATGTTCTGGCACCTTTTCCTTCACCAGGATTCAGCTTTTGTGTTTGTTTCCTAATTGCAATAGCTGTAATGTGTAATGCTTATTTGAGTCTATTTCACCAGAACTGTAATGCATTTAATCCAGCCACTGTCACTCCTGGCTGCTGCAAAGCATATAGCTGTTACCTATAGCTCAGAAGATGCAGCTTGGACAGCCTGAGGATGAGCAGTAAGGAAAAGAGCTCAGGCTAACTTGAAAGGAAAACTGTCTCATCCAGTAACCCACAGATGTTGTCAAAACCCAGAAATTTACCATTTTGATTCACTGTTGAATGGCAGATGCAAAAAAAATGGTCTGCATAGGCTGTCTAACGTGGACTTAGCAGCTGGTGCTATAGGCATCCTCAAAAGCCTCTATAGGCTGTAGATGCTGAGGATGATAAAGAACAACCCCTTTCAGTCTGTTTTCCAATGTATCTCTTATGAGGGCAGGAGAACAACCACCCAGTTTGATGCTGGCATCCACCCTTAAATCCCCACTGCTGATGATGTCATATAACTTTTCGTCTGTATGTGGGTTGGAAGGGACATCTGGAGGCCTCCAAACCTACCTTGCCTTTGGAGCAGGACCACTGCTAACACTGCATCAGGTCTGGCATAGTTTTGTCTAGCCAAATCTTGAAAGCTTCCAAGACTGGACAACCCAGCACCTCACCAAGTACTGCAGCTTCTCTAAACACCCAACATAATTTTCAAACAAGACTCAAGGAAGCTAAAAGTGTCTGTGCCCTAAAAAGCCTAAAAGTAAGAGAGCCCTAAACAAATAAATCTCTTGGAGATTAGGATGCACATCAATGTATCCAAGTGAATTCCTCCTTAATTTTTCAAATTTTCAATAGCCCAATGGGTGAGTAGCCCAAAAGATGGGAAAGTAAAACATTGCTTTTTTATGGACAATGGAGATATCTTTGCAGACATGTCTTCTCTATGGGAAAAATTGAGACATGAATGTAACTGAATACAATACCCTTGGAAATTTTTCTAGGGCTTCTTTGAAAAAAATATTCAAAGAAATGAAGAAAATCTTTAGTGGCAGCTAAACCATTGAAAAGCTGTATTGGGGGAGGGGCAAGGAAAGAAAAGGAGAGAAAAGCTTTGAAGAAAAGCTTAAAAAATATCAGAGATCATTGTTACAAGGAAAGAACACACAGAGTCCTAGATGTCTTTCTGTAGCACCTCTGTTTCCTGGTGACTCAGACCAAGAGGTTTGGCTGTCAAAAATCGAGCACACCTGTCCAATTATTTTACTAATTTCAAGGCCTGTCTGATAAATAAATATGCTCCGAGTTTAACAGATTTCACTGGAAATAACATATCGTACGTACCAGAAAGAGGTTCATGCTGTAAAACAGTAATGTCATGACCAAAGGGGAGATTGCTTAATTAGCTCATTATTTTTCTCAAAAGCAATGGAAAAAATTAGCTGACTGCAGTATGGCTATGCCTGTGTTTCCAATAGTTACAAGCCAAAAATTTTTTTAAGCAGTGAAGATTTCTACATTAATAGTTCATTTTTTTTAAAAAAAAATAACAGTTTATTTTATGCAGACAATGTAGACTTTAAGAGCTACAAAATCCCTAAAAGCAACCCTCAAAGTAAAGGTATGAGCCCTCCTAACTCCAGGGCAGAAGCCATGTGACAGAGTCAGGAGAAAGAATGGATTGGGGAGGAGGTAGTTTCCAGGGGGACCTTTCCAAGTGCTGAGCAAGATGAGCTCCTCCATCCAGGGCCACTGAAAGCCTAGGAGCACCTCTGTCTGGCATGTGCCTGTGGCCATGCCAGCACCTCCAGAGAGCAAAGTCAGCAGGATGCAGCAAGTTTCTTTGCAGTGGGCAATGGCTGCTTTCTGGAAGCTGGAACATGGCGCATGGTTCAGCACTGGCTGTGTTACTCCAGCAGGTTTTATTTGGCTCCGACAGGTGTTACCAGAATGAGTACAATCTGTTCTTGGGAGTGAGGAGATGCTTTCCATTAGAAGAATTGCCATTTCCTCCCACTCATGAGGCTGCCTGTGTAGTGAGCTGTTAGCAACAGGGCATGGGATGAGAGTGGTTTTCCAGACATCATACACCACCTTCCACCACCCCACTCCAAGGATGGGGTTGACATGACAGCTCCCATTTACACACTCTGAGAGATGTACATTTTCCCTAGCTTCCTTTACTAGCTCATCTAGATGGAGAAAGTTAAAAATGAGCATGATTTAGGGCTTCAATTATTTGTTTTTAAACCAGTGCAATCCCTTAATCCACTGCAAGCTCTACGTCCTTGTTGGGAGAGTGATAAATATTTGAGAATTAACTGAATGCCCTAAAGCTGACAAAACTCAAATACAGCTTTTCTGGGGTCCATATCTGTGGTGCCATGGTCACGAAATCAGTGTCTTTTTCTGCAGCCTAGAGCCCAATGGTCTGTCTCTGGCCCCTGAGGACTCTCAGCGCAATACCATGATGCAGAGGAGGGGAACCCTCATGCACAAAGGTTGGGTAACTTGACCAATGGCACACAAAAAAGCTATGCCAGGGATGGGAGATGATTCTTCCTGAGTGCCCCCTCTGAGGAAAGACACACCAATTTAGTCCTGACCTTTGCATGGTACCAGCTATGATGCTTAGGCCAGTAATTTTTAAGGTATAGCTCAGCTGTTCACACCTGCCTAAAGTATCTTCCCCAAATAGCCCTGAATCTGTACTTGAATGCACTCACAAAAGAAGAATTTGTTATGCCTTCTAGGAGCTCACACCAGTGGCTGGTCCTCCTCCTTGCCAGAAAACAGGCTTTGTTTCTCATATGAACTTTCCTGCCTTTCCTTGCCAGACATTGGTTTTTGTTCAGGATTTCTCCACTAGATTAATAAGGCACATAATATCTGTTATTTTCTCCCTATGTAATTCTTATACCCTGTAATCAAGCTACTTTTCGATCTTCTCAAAAACAAGACTGAGCTCTTCAAGAATTGCTGCAAAGTATCTTTTTTCCAGAACTGTGCCCTATCTTTCCAAAGTTGCTGTTAAAGAGTAACATATGTGTTGTGCAATTATCCCACATCCCAGAGAGCAGTTCTATTCAGGAGTCCTCTTGGGTAAAGGCATGACGAGGTTGCACAGTATTTCAAATAAATTGACCTTACTGTTGTGTTAATGTCCATGATTCCTTTTGGCCCATGATCCCTTTCAGGTTTAATCTGCTATAGTCTAAGGGGTCCCTCTCCCTAGCCCTCTGCCATAGGAACAGCAAGGCTACTGCTTTAGCTGCATCAGTTGTCAGCCAGGCACACTTCCATAAGCTTCAACCCCAAGCTGTGAATTCACTCCCAGCATACCACCCTGTCATAGTGATACCTCCACCAGAAAATTATTTTGGACAAGGTAGAGCAGTTCATCACCTGTATGTTCCAGGCATCCTGAGGGTCAGGAATACAGCAAATTATCACTGTATGAAAGATTAAAGCCTTCAGAGCTTTGATTCAGCAAAGCAATTACATACGCATTTTACTTGTCAACACAAGGCTACTAAACAAAGAGCTTGAGCATTTGGCAAAAGCTGAGCAGAGAAATAATTGCTGAAACCCAATAAAATTCTCATGTAAGGTTTTTCCTAAAACCCTGCAACTTGATCAATGTATTTGATTTTTGGTCTCCTTTTTTTCAAGGACTAGGAGAAATGCTTCAGAAAGCTGTCTCATGGAGAACAGCCCCTCATTTAACAGGCAAGGCTAAGTGCAGGACAGGATATTGTGTCAATGCTGTCTGCCCAAAACACTCATGGAAGATATGTATTTGAGAAATGCAAGAAGCAACTACAATGGCCTTTCCCTTAGTGGATAGGGGGGATTAAATATCTGAGAGAAGAGAAATGATTTTTGCTCTTCTTGACATTTAATGCTATGGAAAGGTTAAGAAGCTACAGCCAAGACCATGCTCAGCCCAGGGTGGTAGAGACATGGGAGACAACCCATGGGACTCTCCTGGCACAAGAAAAGAAAGCTAAGACCAACCAATATGCCTAGATATACAATGAAGGGTAGATTTCCATGCAATGAGATTAACACAACAGAAACAAGTTTCATCCTGTGTAGGCACTTTGGAAAGTACCACAGCTCTGAACACAGGGATTCATCAGAACAGCGATGAAGGACATAACTAGAGGAGGGACGGGATGATCCTAGGCCCTGCTACAGCACACAGCAGGGTTGATTGCATGGCCTTTGTGGCCAACACAAGGTCAAGATAACACAAAAGACAACACTATCCAAGCCATTAAGCTCTCTTCTATGCCAGTGTAGTGTTATCTGGACAGCTAAAATATACACCACAATTCCTACATTTGGTGGGACACCTTGAAGCCAACCAACCAGCCAAGAACAAGCAGAGAAAACAGATTTGTTTCACCCAAAGCAGAACACTGGTAAATTAGCATATGAATCTTATAAATGGCTACTGAGACACTGGGAGTACCTGGATGGGAAGACCTGATTTAAAATCCAGTTTCCAGTCCAATCTGTATTTGGACCTTGGCTCTCCAAATATGAAAGAGAGTTGTGCTGCCAGATAAACCTCATCACAGTCTGTATTCTGCCATAATTGGGTTTCTGCCTCATCACCCAACAGAGAAATGGCTCAGCATCACTTTTGGAGGAAAGTGTTATTTCTCTCTTAGTCATTTCCTCCAGATCCTCTGTCTTGGGGAAAAAAAAAAAAAAAATTTCTATTTTTGAGATCACTCCAATGTTTTAAAAATTAGTTCTGTCCTAAGTCCAGGATAGTAGTCCAGGATATATCACAACTTTCTAACCGGAGACAAGACATCATAGGAGATACTGCTTGGTGAGTGAGCCCAGCCCAGAGAAAAGAATGTTATATTGCTCTATCTTAATTTTTTACCTTCTGGCAAAACAGAAATCCTGTGGGAAATATTGGCTTTTTAAAGAGATTGCAGTTTCCACCCCCAGAAAGACTGAACCATTCCCAACCACCTCTCCTCAGAGTAGAATTTATGGCCTTAACACCTTTTCCACTTGGGTTTATCTATCAAAGCTTTGCCTCTTTCTAGTAAATTAAAAACATCTCTTATTTTATTATGCAAATTTGTGGGGAGTAAAAGGGCTCTAATATCTAAAAAGTGTCATGAAAAAGAGAGAGATTTAAAAATCTACCAAATAATTTTTGTCTCTCCTACAGCCCTCTACACATACATGGTTTTGCTACGTTATGTACACAAGCCTACTAATGATGTCTTAATCTCTTGATTAAGAAACCTTTTTCTTCTCATCTGCAAAGAAAAGACATCTCCAAAGCATTTTGGAACCTTAAATATAAAGGTATAGGGAAAAGGGACATTCAATATAATGCTCTCAGGTGAGCAAGCTGTAACTATTTACACCTTGCCTGAAATGCTGCTCTTCACCTGGCTTTATAATAAGCTCAGTCATTTCAGTCCCCTCTGATCACTTAGAGTCCATTAGCTGATTTCAGCCCAATTTGTCAGAGACACTTGAAAAAAAAAATTAATCTCTTAGGTGTATAATAAAAATCGTTGGCCAGACTGCAGAAAGACACACTCAACAAAGTCCCCATGGGCAGACAGACATGTCATCATCCCCTAGTTTACTTGCTTGGAGGCAGGAGCCAGTCAACCAACCAGCACATGTGCAGTGGCTGTCCATTTAGCACGTGGCCAGTCCTGGACTAGCCCTGGCTGTCTCTGCACTAGCACAGCTGCCCCCGAGGCTGCAACGGGGAGAGAAGTTTATTGCGCTGGAATACAAACCAGTTTTGCAATAGATCTGCTGTTGCCTGCGTGGAGTGAGACAAAAATAGATGGCCCAAAAGCAGGGTTAACACTCACTGATGAGGACCTGGGAGGCAGAGGGAAAAATCTGTGACCAAGGAGATGAAAATCACTCTGACAGCACAGTCCCGGTCTGGCAGTTGGGAAAGGATGGTGGCTGGTCAGCAAAGAAGCAGCACGGAAACAGGATCCAGATCACCACGTACAAATGCAGAATTGCCCACGGGCAGCCAGGTCTCTGCTGCACTAAATGAGGTTTGTCTCATGAAGTAAGACTCCCTTGCTAGCAGGAAGAGGACTGAGCCCTCAGGATGGAAACACAACACCTTGGGCACAGAAGATCTGGAGCCCCTTGATTTGGGTTCCAGTAGTGGGTTACTCCTCCTTTACAACCAGGACAAGGGAGAATGGAAAGAAATGTCACTACCCACGAATACGTTGCTTGCTGAGGGATAGCAAACATGAGCAGGCAGTACATTCAGCAGAGTAGTTGCATTGTCCAGATATGGCCCTTCCAGGAAGAATTCAATTCCCCCACCACACATGCTATTTGCAGCTATGAAAATGTTGTCCATTTTTGCAGGGGATAAAAAGATGCATATTTTTCACTAACAGCTCAGCAGATGTTCTCTCTCATTCCTGACATTAGCTGACTACTGTTCAAAAATCTGCCTGAGATGTACCCATCCTTCTAGTCACACGCTGCCAGTCCCTAATGTAAAGCACGTATACAAACTGAATTCATCAGAACTGATCCTGCACTCATGCTTTCACAGATATTTCATCCTTCCAACTTGTCCACACTTCCCTCTCTCCCACTCCCTCCCCCTCCCAACAACAGTAATCACAAAATCATAAGAAAAAAAACCCCAAAAACCCACCACAACACAACATATAAAACAACAGAGCAACTTAACTAGACCAGATGGCATCCATGAGAAACTGAAATACAAGCACACATCAATTACTGCAATATTCAGCCCTCATAAACTTTCAACAAATATGTTCACATAAACAAGATCCTACATTCTGCATCCTAATTAATTTTCACATTTGTACAAAACCTCTTCCAAGAACAAGCAAAAATATTAAAGGAACATTTGCTCAAAGTGTCTTTTTCCTCAAGTAACTGAAAGAAAATTCTAGATTTTCTATTTCAGAAGAATACCTGAAACCCCTTCTCAATTTTTGTAATTAATTTGAAGGAGGGCTGATTTTAATTTTACCCATGTATGGCTTTTTCTCTGGAAGAGGGTTCTAGACACTTAGATGAGCATAAAATTTGCTTTTGCTTGGCACTAAATGTGAAGTAAGGAAGGAAAAAGGGGACCTGAATGCAACAGCAAGATCCCAAGCCAAACTGCAGAGGAAAACCAGAGTTTTTCAAATAACGGATGCTTTGATTCAGTAACTGAAATGAGGTGAGAAGTGGGAAGACTTTCAGGAGGAAATTTAAGCTATTCTGCAAATCAAAATGACTGTGGCTAGGCTGAATGCAGCCTTTGCACTGGCATTGCTTCCTGCCTCAGCTTCAGTGGTTGGCACACTGCCATTTGTGTGTAAGTGATATGGGGTTGAATTTTCAGCGAGTATCACAGATGGTCTTATACTAGGAAAACATTGTAAAATCATTTGTGAAGAGCTTAGAGTTTTTTCTTACCCTCAAAATAAATACATGTGTATATATATTTACCTGTCCTATGGCTGGCTGAAAAGTGGAATAATTATTTTGCTCTTTAAAATAATTTAGCTATTACCTCTTAGCTGTCTGTGTTTAAGGCAACAAAATTCTTTGTGAATGTCCCCTCTCCCCATCAAACCTTTTCATTTGAGAAGTACTCTGATATTTCTTATTTAAAAGAGTTGTACACAGAACACCCTTCTGCCCACGGTCCTAGGAAAGGAGAAAAGGACTTGTTACCATTATGGAGGTGACCAGTTCAGGGGCACTAGCCCCATCACATCTCCTAACAAGTGGAAGCAACCTCCCCAAGCCCCGCAGCAGGGCTGGGCATGAGGCCCCCACCCAGGACCGAAACATGGCCCTGGGCATCAGGGGATCAGTCTTCCCCTAGAAAAGCAGCTCACACAGCAGCATCACTTCCTTTTGGAGTCTCTCTCTCCATTAAAAGGCATTGCTGTTTGTCCTGCCCAGTGATTTTTCATCACCTGCTCAGTAGGGCCTGGACAGCTGCAAGGGGCACATCCCCATACCACCAACAACCAAGATACCCACAAGCAGCTATGATGGGGAAGGGCTTTCCCAGCTGACTGTTATCCTGGCAGTGACTATGCAGCCAAGATGGATAAACACAAATGACTTTGTGGTCTGGTTCAAAGCACACCACCCTGGCATCTCCCAGCACAAAACTGGCTCTTTCCCCATCCTAATCATCACTACCACCAAGTCTTTGTTTTACCTAACCAGTTCAGTACAGTTTGTGGCTTTGCTGCGTAAATTGGATACAATGCATATTTGTGTGATTTATGGGTGTGTAGGAGTTTGTAAAATTACATATTTCAGCTCCAATAAAGTCTTTTGTTATAGAGAAAGACCAAAGTGGAGCTAAGGGTTGTGAGCAAGACAATGGCTTCTATTTAACGCAGCAGAAATGCCATAAACTCTCAATTCTAAAGAGATGGAAAATATAGGTACATTGGTTTAGAGAAGGAATTGTCAAATATGACCTGGCTGTCAAGGAAGACGACAGCAGACAGGTATGCAACATTTCCTGTGAGGGAGGCTGACAAAACTGGCATTATCATTGTGCTGCTTTTGGCTGGGAGAGAGGTAATTTTCTCCACAGTAGCTGGTATGGGGCTATGCTTTGGATTTGTGCTGACAACAGTGTTAATAACACACAGATATTTTAGTTACTGCTGAGCAGGACTTACACAGAGTCAGGGCCTTTTCTGCTCCTCACCCCACCCCACCAGCAAGGAGGCTGGGGGAACACAAGAAGCTGGGAGGGGGCACAGCCAGGACAGCTGACCCCAACTGACCAAAGGGGTATCCCATACCATATGATGTCATGCTCAGTATATAAAGCTGGGGGAAGAAGAAGAAAGAGGGGGACATTTGGGGTGATGGCGTTTGTCTTCCCAAGTAACCGTTACATGTGATGGGGCTCTGCTGTCCTGGAGATGGCTGAACCCCTGCCTGCCGATGGGAAGTAGGGAATGAATTCCTTATTTTGTTTTGCTTGCATGCACAGCTTTTGCTTTACCTATTAAACCATCTTTATCTCAACCCACGAGTTTTCTCACTTTCACTTTTTTACTTTTTTGATTCTCTCCCCCATTCCACTGGGGTGGGGAGGGAGCAAGCAGCTGTGTGATGCTTAGTTAAAACGCCATGTAAGTGATTAGACAACTGTGTTTCTCCAGGATAATTTAATCTAGGTGCTACTGGGCTCCGCTTTAAACAGTGTAGAAAGATGTTGGATTAATTGCTTTCTTCCCTCCCCCCTTTTTTATTTTTCCCTGCCCTGAGTGCCATTTGGATTTGCTCTGGTGCTAATGGCACTACAGCCAAGTTATAACATCAGGCCATGCTTGTTGCAGTTTTTTTCCCCATACATATGAGAATTCTTCCCAGAACACATGGTTGGTGAGTTCCTTTCCCTGTCTAAGCTGCTGGCAGTCATCTTGCTCAAATTTGGCATCCCTACTTTGCAGCAATTTCTCTGACAGCAGGGTTGTGGGGTTTTAATTTGTTTTTTCCTTTTCTGGTAGTTCTGCCTTTGTGTTTCTTGGGACACTTCCTTTGTGAGGCTCAGGGCACCAGGTTCAAACTACATGTACACTGGGGCACAGCATCCTGAGCAGGACTTCTCTAGAGAAAGACTCTTCTCTAAGAAGTGACACTTTCCTGAAATAGGTAGTAAATAAATAAACAACAAAACTCACAAACAAACCCCAAACCAAACCAACAAAACCCCAACTTAAGAAACACAAGGCAAAAGTTATTAAGATCCAAGTTAGCACTACTTATCTAGGTGTAAATCCAGCTCCTGTGAAGATCGAAACTCCCACCAGCCTCTAAAGGAACAGGGCATAAAATTAACATGCAGTGTTTTAGGCAGAGTATAGCGTATAACCAGGGGATAATCCAACTAATAGGTAGGGGGAGTCCATAGGTAGCAGTAATCCTCATTGCTGAATCTACAGTGATGGAGACCACAAATCCCTTGGAGATTTGTAATGGCCTACACAGAGATGCTCCCCTCATCCAAGCAGCATCAGCCAGAAAATGCTCTCTGTCTCTCACTTACTTGTCCTTTCAGTACCAAAACTTCCTGCTGGCTTCCGCCTGATCTTGGTGGGATGTCTCTTCCCTATGCTGAGGACAGGGACTGCAACACTTGGGTGTTGGTCCTCCATACACACACGAGCAAGCTGCACTCCCTTCAAGACTGTGGCCTGAGCTCTCGTGGTCCTGACACTCCTTTCCCAACGACCAGCAAGACAACCCATGGGAGAATAGAGAGATCCCCATGACTTATGGCTTCTCCCTTGCTCTCCTCTCTTCTACCTGTAATTCATTAGCTGAGCAAATCTGTTCTCTGTCTCTTCCCCATCCAAGATCTCAGGCATCCACTTTCCCTTTCCCAGAAGGACCAGAGGGGTGCAAGGGATGGCACAACACACAGCTGGCACTCATCAAGGCACAGAGAGCTCCCACCCTCAATGCTTTCCAAGCAGAATTTAATCAAGGTTTAAGGTCTATGGACGTGGAACAAAGCTAAACAGGACTTGGGATAGAGGCTTCCACAAGTAGGCTGCAACAAGGACTGGCATTTAACTGTGTGAAGCTTTTATTTCAGTGCTACCTTTGCCAGGGCCTGGTAGTAATTTGGAAAAGCACACTCATCTAGAGCCAGCCAATGCAATTAGATATACAGGAAAAGCCTGATTGTTTTTCCATGCATGAAACATTAAGAAAATTAAGGCATTTCTCTCCAGTCCAAGTATTGACTGTAATTATAGATAGCAGGCACCCTTAGCTGCTATAAAATATTGAAGTGCTTTTATATTGCTACAGCTATAGTTTACTATTTAGGGACAGGAGAAAGGTTGCCATTTAATGAAGTGCAGTTTCACAGAACAACGGAAAGGAGACCCATTACTACGTAATACTGGTGCCCTTTCCATTATTAGCCTGAAAGCACTTGCCAGATGAATAGAAACAAGTTTAAACTTGCTTTATTATTTCTGTAATGTTAATGTGCCCTGAGCAGCTCACCCTCTGGGTAATCTCAGATTGGAAGAGAGATTCTTATCTCACAAAACTTTATTTAGCATATTTTAGTGTCTCAGAGTTTCAGGTGGCTCTCATGGTATGGCCAGGGCAGTTGCCAGTCAGGGAAAATAGGTTGCCCTGCATTGTGGCCACACAGTCAGGCCTTGTTCTTCAGCTCTTGGCATCAGGCAGTACCTAAGAATTCAACCACTGCCCAAAATCACTCTGCCACCTCCTAGTTTTTCAGGTGAAAGCTAGCCTTGGTATATCTGTGACCCTGGACAAGTCAGATGGATTGGAAACAGGTCACCTGAGGACACAGACCCAAAAAGTCTCTGCGGTTCAACTTTCCTAGCTGTGAAACAACACCTCTTTATTTCATACCCATGAATGAGAGGCATGCTGGTAAAGAACACCAGCTGCTTAGAGGCAAATGGTCAGAAACCACCCCAAACAACCAAATACCAAAACCAAACAAACAGACAAAAAGAAAGAAAGAAACAAGCCGATTAAAAAAAAACTCCACTAAAAAAAATTAGTGACTCCCACTCAAAAGCTACCAACAAACTATATTTCACTTAGAAAAGGTGTCAAACTTGGCATGGCCTTTCAGCCCTACCCAAGAAGGCTCAATCACAGCATGCAGCCCTCTCCTGATCCTGCCACCCTGAGCAGCAGTTTTCCTAGGGAGGTAGATGGGCATTTTCCCTTCACTCCTTCAGACTCAGGGGCAAAAGGAGATGGGTGGGCATCTCTGGGGGAGGGAAGCAGCAAACACTCAAGACCTACTTGGTGCAGAGACAAGAGTAGGCTAGTAGGATACTCTTAGTATCCTAGTAGTAAAGTAGACTAACTACAATATTCCCCAGGTTGCCATAGCTGCCATGTAAAGAAATGTGATGGCTTTCTGGCCCAGACAGATGGGCACAGGATCTCACCGCAGGAGCCCCAGACCCAAGGGGACAAAGCCAAATGGTCTGCAGCAGGGCCCGGTAAGCATTCATTCTGTTTATCCAGATTACACGGTTTCACTACATTGAGCTAAATATTGGCTAAATATTTTTTACTTCCTTAGCTCACAGCACGACTTTAAATTTAAAAGGAAAGCACCAGTTAAAATTCCTGAGAAGCAGTACCTGCAACTGTACCTTACTACAATTTTTTGTATCCAAACTGTTAGAAAAAGTAAAGGTCAGCCTCTGGAGTTTAGCACTTTCAAGGCCTATCAGAGCAAGTTGCCTAGGCTAAGGATAAACCTGAATGTAATTAGTTCCAAGCCTTGAAGGAATAAACCTAGATAATAGAATAGACTAAAGTAATATTTAGTTATAAGACACCTTTGCTGACAGTCAGATTAACTTGAAGAGATAAGACCTGGCTACAGTTGTGGTTTTTGCTCTACTGAAATTATTACAAAAAGTCATATGCAAAAGCAGAAGACATCACTAATGTCCTTTGATTAGCAAGATTAAAGAACTGTTCTTACAACACAAAGCCCTGATCTCTCTTTTGTACTCACAGCCTTCTCCAATAAGTAAACCAGACAGCTAGCCAAAATGAAGTGAGATTCATCTCATTCATGCGTACACTTAACACAGAGCAGACGTATACCCCAAGGGCTATTCAAGGCACTATCTCCCACTGTTTCAACATTTCCACTTACCTTATTCAGGCAATAGTTACCTTACAAAGTAAAAGCCTCCAAAATCTCTACATCAAAACAGTCCAGCACAACAACCGTCTTACACAAGCATCCTCTTGCAATGACATCCTAATTGCGCAGTCAATAGACTTCTCATCACAACCAATTAACACATCTCAAGTCTTTATTTCCTTGCTATCCAATTAACAAAACCTAAAGGCTATTTCTCTGTCAGAAGAAAATCACTGCTATTTCCCTTTATGCTAAGTCAATTTAAAAAATTAAAAATATTCACAGGTGGTCACAGCTCTCAAGGGGTACAGTTTCTCCCTGCTGTTTGAAGTGCCAGATGATCTTTATCAGGTCAACAGCCTAAAGCGTGAGGTGGTCTACAGCCCACTTGATTTAAAAGGGTTAGTTTAGCTAAGCTTGTACTGGAAAAGTCATTACATATAAAGCCTTAGAAGTCTCAAAAAGTCTCTGAAATAGAGAGATTAGTGGTTTCAGCAAAATTCCTGGGTTGAGGAAGTGGGACTTACAGACAATGACCTTACAAGGGTTGCACAGGGAAGTCCTAGCTTTAAGCCTGGTAAGAAAATGACTGAAGCTATAAAGGCTTGGCTGAGAAGGGCCAGGTCACAGATCTAGATGCCTTGTGAAGAGTTTTATGCCCCATCCCTGTGCCTTTTGCACCAGGACTTTAGAAAAGATCTTCCTGTTTTCTGCTCTGTATGATATAGGTACCTTCCAGACTTTGAAAAGTCCAAGGACCTTTTTTAGAAGTTAGCCAAAGCCTTTGCTGTGCTCTTCTTGCAAAGCTCCAATGACCTGGTGGACGAACACCTCTGCACAGATTTCTTTCTAGAAGAAATGCCACGAGCATCTAGAGGAGTAAACCAAGTTGACTTACAAGCCCAAAATGGAGGGAGAGAATTATTTCTTGAAGATTATCTTCTGGATGGAAAGCAGTTGCCACAGCAACTGCATTTGCCACAGAAAGTATTAACTTTTACAGCAATAATCTTTCCTGTAAAGAAGCAGATCTTTTGTAGTTGTCAAGAAAAAAAACCCCACCCTCTGAAATACCAAAAACATTAATAAAATAATTTCCACACTCCATTAGAGATGTAGCCATGGTAAATAATGAGTTTATTTTGTTTTCTCCTACTGGCAAATTGCCTTTTAAATTTTAATCACTTCTCTAAAGCAGCTGCCAGAGTTCTTCTTTTTCTATAATGTATTTATATACTGTATATTAATTTCATTGCCAGTTTTGATACATATAAAATGGCATTGTATTAAAAATATAAATAAAGCACAGTGGCATGCCTGCTGGAATACAAAACGCAGCAATGATTTCATCAGTACATCAAAGGAGTTCTCAGAGTGCTCTCCTTCCTAGCAAGCATTTCTCCTGAGAAACCAAGGCAGATTTAGTCAGAGCTGAGTACGAGGAAAGAGTTTCTGTGCTGGAGTTCAAATACATTGTGAAACATATTAAACAGAATTTTCTACTCTGAAAATATCTCATGTTGTGCTTTGGGGAATAAAAGACACATTGATGTGTAGAAATGTTGAAAACCTGCATAAAAGATTATGTTTACCCCTCCACTCCATAATAGATGATCTCCTGATTTAGCTGCCTTTGTAACAAACACATCACAAAAGTTACTAGATACTTTTCTGGGTAGCTTGCCTGATAAGTCCACCCATGGGCACATCCTCGGGGTAGTCAAGTAGTTACAAATACTGGCATCACCAGAATTCGGGTCCTTGATGTTTTATTTACTGTTATAAACCCAGTTAGCAGCAGATAGTGTGAATAAAGAGGCTCACACGTGGGGACGGAGACACATAACTGTTCAAACAAGCTTTCCAAAGTACACCAATGAGCACCCATTCCTGACACCCCAAAGGCAGCAGTTCAGCCCATCTCTGCTGCCCAAGGACACGGTAGCTAGTGTAGATGCAGACAGGTGGCATTTGGAAGGCAGCATTTGGACATGGAACAAGGCAGGTCTGCAAAGACATGTGGCTTAATTAAAAATTGCATCTTTTTCTTAGATTGCTTTTCCAATTTACACATGCTAAGGAAGAGACTGTTCAAAAAAAAAAAAGTTTCACGACTTTTACGTTGAGAGAAACTGCAAAATCTAGAGATATCTGAGCATCCAACTTCAAAGACAGAAATAGGTTTACTTCACAAATGTGCCAGGGTTGGATGGGATTTGGGAGTCTTGAAGCCCCCTTCACCGATGTTAGCTCAGCACATTTGCATCCTGGGTACAGTTTCCTAATTTTTCCATGCTTTGGCTGCCAGTGTTTGCAGGACCATGAGTAACAAATGAGTGTGTTTGATGGCCCAGCATGAGTTTGCTGAGTGTCACACTCTCCTCCTGTCTCCTGGATTAAATTACACAGACATGCCTTCCTTGTGGACTTCCCAACATGAAGTATTTGTATGCTGCAGGACAAAACCTTCTCAGACAGAACTGAAAACCTCACAGGGCTGTACAAGAAATGGCAAAGATGCTACAGCTGTAAGTCCTTCCCCAAGCAAATGGCAAAATAGCTGAACAGCAAAGGAAAAAAAATCAGGAACAGATTTAAGGAAAGAGGAAAAAGAACACCCCCCACGTCTCAAGGCAGTATTGTGAAACTAAGTACACTGCTGTTAAAGATTATACTGGAAACTCTTGCCATGTACTCAACTAAATATCAGTGGAAATGTCTCTCGATTCAAGAAGAGCTTTTAATAATGTTAGCAAACCCTTGCATCTAACAGCCATATCCACCCCCTCTAAGAGGCCTCTGCTTATTGCAAACGGTGACAGGCAGGTGTATTTGGGGAACAAAGGGAAGACAGGGCCATCAGAGCTCCCAGATAAGCAGCTGCCCTGCTGAGAGGTGAAACAGCAGCACATGGAAAATCTCCTTATGGGAGAAGGTGCAAGTGATGCTTGTCTAAACAGAAGAGGACAAGGAAAAGAGATAAAGCAAGAATTTAAGGAAGCTCTGAGTGGGAAAAGAGCGAGGGTGAAGGAGAAAGCATCTGTACACAATTTTCCATAAGAATATCTTCAGCTCTCCAGCATCTAGGAGCCTGGACAAAGTCCTCCATTTCTGACAGCCAACAGAGGATGTCAGAGTATAAGATTCATAGAAGAAAATGTCATAGTAACAACAGCCGTGTTAAGGCATTGTCACTCAGACTCCCAAGTCTGGGGTTGCAAGGACCCATCAAGGTGAAAGCAGCTGGGAAGAGAGCCTGTCCCACCACTGAAGGACTCCTGCAACCCCTGAGTAGAAGGATTCTTTCCCATCTACTGGAGTTTAAGCAGGGTTTTCCTCTGAGATAGTGCAGTGACAACAGAGAGAGCTCACACAGCCTCTGCTCCCCAGGAGCCCTGGTAAGCTGCTCATCTGAGCCCCAGGAGAATCACTGCTGCTTTGATCTTGGGCAAGACAAGATCAAGAAGGAAAGGCAAGTTTCACAGTGGAGGCACTCTGTTCAGTGATTCCCTACCTTGGCATGGTGTCTGAAAGAGATGCCAGTGTATGCCCCTCTTCTTGCTTTCCTTCCTTTGCTGATTCTCCAGGCATAGACCTGCTTTGCTCTCACTCCCATGCACTGCCCAAGGGATACAAGCAAGACTGGGGAAGCTCCAGAAAACCAAAACGTCTGCCTAACATGACCAGTCAGGTAGAGAGCTGGAGTTTCCACATCTGCCCAAGGCCAGGATGGTAGTTTCTGCCAGCACACTTATCTGGGGCACATCCCACCTTCTTTCACCAGCAGGCAGTCTCATTCTGTTTAAAACCACAAGGGCAGGAACAAAATCCCATTAATACTTTCCTCTGATAAGTCTGATAGGTAAGGCACACAAGTATTACTTCAGGAAACACTAGACCTATCCACTCCAACCTTCCACTAGAAGCAGGACTATCACAAGGCTTGGCCAGGGCAGCCACAGCTTTGGAGGGAGACACGATGGAGGAAGAGGGAGAAACACTCCTTCCAAAATAGCTTTTAAGTAATTAGTCTGTCTGGGTTGTGTTTGTCTCCTGGACTGATTTCCTACTTTCATACCCTCACAGAGAATCTCTCTGCTGCTTGGCTTTCTTTGCTTTCCTCACTTTCCTCTTTCAGGGCTTGCCTGTCTCTGGTTTCTTCGGGCACAGTGTCCCAGTCCACAGTAGTCCCAGTGGATTTGGATCAGGTACTAACCCTGTTCACACCATCTATGTTTCTTAGTCATTTTCACTCTCCCAATGACTCTACTTCTCCTGCAATGTTTTACTTTTTCCCCAAGCTGCTTCTGACACTTTTTTAAAATCTGGAACTTTTATTATTCCTACTGCCATGGAAAAAAAATAAAATCACAGGAAACTACTTCCACATAAGACAAAGGGAAAGCGAAGCAAAGCAAAGCAAATAAAAGTTTGCATCTTTACATTTAACTAATAAAAGCAGAAAAAAATGCAGGCAGAGAGTCTCCAGCTTGAAAAAAGGTTACCCTGAGAAATTTTGCATGAGGAAACAGAGCCATTGTAGAGCATGGCTCTGGCTTTTTCTCTGTTAAAACTTCATTATTTTCTATATCCATAGAGGTCTAGTCACAGGCAAGTTTCACCCCAAGCTGCTGCATTTCCAAAGCTCACATGTCTGTTTGCACTGGGCTTGCAGACTTTGATTAGTGAGTTGAAGTGATGGATATGAAGTAGGGGTGGGGTTTGTTTGCTCCTCACTGCCTGCCAGGCATCCCACGCTGCTTCGCTGTTCTGAGTCTACTTCTTGTTGCAGCTGTGATATTAAACTGTTCAATGGATAACTGCATGCTAGGAAAGCAGGCACTGGAGAAGACCGATGGTTAAACCACCTGTCACTACCGAGTAACATCTACTTGTTACTTCTCCCTCCTGCTCCTTGTTCCCCTCCTTACCTGGGAAGCTCCTTGTCACATACTTTTCCTTCTTGTTTGTCTCAAAAAGTATTAATACACATAAGATCTACCATATTAAGTATGGGTGATGCAACATGACAGAAGGGTTTAGGTGGCCAGGGACCCCTGGATATCTCTGGTTCAACCTCCTGCTCACAGTAGGACCAACTGCCATGTTAGGTCAGGCTGCTCATCCCATTAAGCTTTGAATATTTGCAAGGATGGAGAGTTTTACCTCTCACTGACATGATTTCCAAATGTTGTCTTTCAATCCACCATGAAAAGTAACCTTTTCCTTTTGGAAAATGCCACTGAATGAAAACATTAGGCCTTTGAACTTCAAACTTCATAAGATAGAAACAACTGACTCATTTAGTGATGATGTGTTTTATCTGTCTGGATGGGAAGGGAATTAAGAAAGAGAACTTAAAAAAAATTCTGAAGAGCAAGAAATAGTGAACAAGTTAACGGGAGTTTTAAAAGCTAATTGCAATAATCCTGAACACAAAATCGGAGTGGAACACATTAACAATTGTAAAAAAAACTTCCTTAAAATCAAGTTGCTTAACTGTAATCAAAGGATTAAGACTGATTTCAGAAAGAGGGTAGGGTTTTTAATTTCTTTTTAGAAAAAGGATATGTTAAACACAGCTGTAATTGAGGGCATGTGCTCTCAAAGGGCATCTCTGAAACTTGCTGAAGAAAAACTGAGAATATGTCATTATATTTTAAGACTTGCCATGTGCCTTAGTTTCCCCACCTGCTCTGCATGCTTTTTATCATGTCAAGGAACAGGTCAAAGCCTTTGTCTTGGTCTGAGACACAAGGAGCCCAAATATATTTTTACCTACTTAGGTACTCCAGATTCACTGGCCCTTGGATACTGAATATGGCCACTGTCTGTGCTAAATGATTTTGTAACAGCAGTAAACTCTACATCAGTCCCCTGTGAGCCTTTAACATTAGTTCCAGCAGGGATAGGACCAAAGACTCACAGTACTCCTCAGTAAAAGGATAGGGAAAAAGAGAAAAGGAGACATGACAGAGATGGGACAACAGGCTAGAATAGAATATTCCAGTTGAAAGGGACCTACAACAGTCATCTAGTCCAACTTCCTGACCAATTCGGGGCTGACTAGAAGTTAAAGCATGTTGCTAAGGGCATTGTCCAAATGCCCCTTAAACACTGACAGGCACCTCTCTAGGAAGCCTGCTCCAGTCTTTGACCACCCTCTCAGTAAAGAAATGCTTCCTAATGCCCAATCTAAACCTCCCCTGGCACAGCTTTGAATCATTCCCACTTGTCCTATCACTCCCCTCACCAGGGAGAAGAGATTAGCACCTCCCTCTCCACATCCCCTCCTCAAGAAGCTGTAAGCATCAAGGAGGTCACCCCTCAGCTTCCTTGTCTCCAAACTAGACAACCCCAGAGCCCTTAGCCGCTCCACATAGGACATGTCTTCCAGCCCCTTTGCCAGCTTTATTGCCCCGCTCTGAATGCATTCGAGTACCTTGACCTCCTTTTTAAATTGTGGAGCCCACAACTAGGGCTGCTCTCCAGCCTCTCCTCTCCCAGTTTATACTTGTGACCAGCATTACTCCACCCCAGGTGCAGAATCCAGCATTTGTTCTGGTTAAATTTCATGCCAATGATGATTTCCCAATGCTCTAATCATTCTAGATCCCCCTGCAAGACATCTTGTCCCTCAAGAGAGTCAACAGCACCTCCCAGTTTGGTATCATGCGCAAACTTGCTAATGGTGCATTCAACTTCTGCATCCAGATCACTGATAAAAATATTGAACAGGACTGGCCCTAGAATTGAGCCCTGAGGAACACTGCTGGTGACCAGTCGCCAGCCAGATGTAGCCCCATTTGCTACAACCTGCTATTGAGCCCTGCCATTCAGCCAGTTCTTCACCCAGTATACCAGGTACCTGCTCATGCCTTGGTTGGACAACATGTCCAGAAGGATGCTGTGAGGGACAGTATGAAAAGCCTTACTAAAATCCAGAAAAACTACATCTGCCACCCTCCTTCATCCACTAGGCAGGTGACCTTATCGTAGAAGGATATCAGTTTAGTTGGACAAGACTTTCCCTCTCTGAAGCCATGTTGACTGTGCCTGATGATTACATTGTTCTGTAAACACTTTTCAATAGCACCCAGTATGATCTTCTCCACAATTTTTCCAGGAACTGAGGTTAGACTGACAGGTCTGTAGTTTCCTGGGTCTTCCTCATGCCCTTCTTGAAAATTGGAATAACTTTGGCTAGCTTCTAGTCAGTGGGTACCTCCCCTCTTCTCCTCCTGAAGGAGACTCCAGGATTTTGGAAAGGGCCCTTTGTGATCATCTGGACATAGGTAAAAAGTTGAGTCCTCATCTCAGATCAATTTCAGCACAACTTTTGAAGAGTGAGAACATGACCACTTTCAGATCTGGACCAAGTCAAAGGACCCGGACTGCTTTGTACTCAGGACGGCCATGTTAAGACCAGTCAAAATGAGGTTACCTGTGGACCTGGACACATCCAGGATCTACAGCAAAGATTTGCCACTGAATGACCAGAGAAAGGTGGCCTTGTTCGCAGGCTTAACTCATGCAGAAATGTTTTGCATGATCTGTGGCTCACTGTCACAGATATTCACAGTAAAACATGTTATACCTCTTTTTTGTGGGCCTAATCCCCACCCCCCCATCCCCAACTGAAGTGTTTTCAACACCAATGGATAACAAGTATTTAACATATGACTGTTGCTTGATGCTAATCCTTTAAGATATGCAGGGATCTCTCCCTCCATGAAGAAAGTGAAATTAAATACACCAAGTTTAATTGAGGCACCAGAAGCTCTGTCTCTACAACGGCAGACAGGGTTGCCATTACATGATTATAGACTATCAAATGCATGTTTCACTATGCTTGTTGTCCTTTTAACACAGGAACAACAATTAAAAAAAAAGCACCCCCACAACAACATACTCACCCTTCTTAAAGCTATTTTTTTCTTTTGGTACCAAAGCAAAGCCCAATATGGATCTGAAAGGAAAATGATTCTTTCCTCTAAGCAAACAAGCAGACCTAGAAGTTCTTGCTGCAAAAGTAATATTTACATTTTTTGGGTTTTCTGATATACTAATTTCTGTGTTAAAAGAAGCTGAAGAATCAATTGCTAAAATAAAACTCTAGTGATATGGTCTCCTGTGGATGCATTTGTTTCAACTCCCCCCCTTAAACGAAGTTTTTCTGGAGAGAGCTATAGTATCAGACACCAGAATAAGGATCATCTTTATCAAGGTAGCTGGTGATCTGCATGTTTTACAAAGGAGAATACTGAGCTTTCATAGTAAAGATTAACAATGGCAGCAGAAGGTGGCAAAATACTGCATCATGCTGTCCTAGTTAATACCAAACCGACACGTTAACAGGGAGATAAAAGGCATGTTTTCACATCATTCAGCAGCTGTCTATGATTCTAGGTGGCTTAATATTTTTGCACAGACTGTGCCAAGAGGCATGTTCACCTAGCCACTACAGCCATGAACTGTGTAATGACCCTAATTAGCAATTGCCCCCATTTGTTTGATGGGGTTTCTCTAAAAGCTTTTGCACTCTGCAGCCCATGATAACATGCACTATTTGCATCTCTAGCACACCCGTGAGGAAGAGAGAAGAGCTATATCTAGCTGAGGAAGAATAAGAGAGGTCTTCTCATCTCAACCAAGAAGTGGGCAGCAAAGACTTCAGAGCTGAATTTAACTAGGCAAGAGGGAATCCAGAGCTCTGTAGTGCTCAGTTCAAAGAAGCAGTCCCAAACCCAAAGAATTTAAGTCTTTGGCCTATCAGGCTGTAGGGTTGTTCTGCAGATTTCTTTTTATTTGGGGAACCTAAGAAGCGGTAATATTTTGCTGATCAAACAGTACTAGAGCTCATATAGCTACCCTGTAGATGGTGACAAGACTGTCAGCTACCTAAACCATACACCCCAGTTCTCTGAAATGTATTTAGTACCTGCTTACATGGTATGTTCAGGTTCTAACTACACCCCACTCCTCTTCCCTTTGGGTTCACATATGTATCCTTGTAATGCTTAGAGTTAAACCAGCTTGCAGACAGCATTTTGATTCATACATTGCACATGATTCAGACAACCCAGATAGCCCCTGAGAAACTTCTGAGCCTTAACTCAAGTCTCTTACACTCACTAAATACTCCATTAATACCTGGCATGTAGCACAACACAGACTCCTGCAAGCTGTTAATTTCTTCTTGAACAGGAACAAGCAAAAGAGCCACAGACCAAAGTCAAGTTTTTTCTGTAGCTGCTCTGACTGTGTTGTTCACTGGAGCAGCTTGATGGAAGTCACTGAAGTAGCTTATGAAGAGGCCTGATGCAAGAACCAGTTGGAATTAATATGTATTTAAAATGGGAAAGAATAGGAATGTATGTGGAATAAGGGTCAGCAGATTGAAAGCATATAAGAGATGACAGGTGGGAACAGACTGAAGGTGAAGATGGGCGGCTAGATAGAAAGAGGTGTACAGGCCAGGTCTAGATGGATCTTCATCAACAGAGGCACAGACAGAGGTGTAAGAGGAATAGTAAAAGAGAGAAGCAGTTAAAGGACATGGGGAAGAAGAGACAGAAATATCCTCCATACTAGACATCAGAGGAGCAATTAGAGAGCAGAATGGAAAGCAGCAGGGCAGCAGGCAAGAAAACCAAGGAGCAGAGTTCTAAGGGCATCTCAGACAAAGAACAAAGAATTGAGGTACATGGGAGACAACATCAGAAGAGAGGACAGAACATGGGTTGTGCTTAGACAATGGCAAGGTACTTCACTGCAATGGCAGAGATTGCCAGAGGGCTTGGGATTTCTCCCTCCTTTGCAATAGATACCCTCCAAAACATTATTCACTTCTTGCATGGTAAGAGGTGCCATCCAGGCTAGCAATGGAGATATGAATATTTAGAAAGATGCTAGCTTCTTTTCCAAGCATCCCATCTCCAACAGATGAACTAGGGAGGAAAATAACCCAACAGAATTAGTAAGCAATGGATAACAGTAAAGCTAACTCACTATGCATAATAAGAAAAAAAACAAAAAACCCTTATTGCTGCATTGCCACTCCGTGAAACAAGAAAGCCTCCTGCACCATTGACAGAACAATCTTTTGAAAACCAACCTCTTTGATTTTGTATTTAATTCCATATCCCTATTTTGAGAACACCACCTCACCCCTAAACACTGCACAAGGCAGCTTGAATGTAATTCTCCCTGTCTAAGGCGCAGGCTGGTTGAAGGAGTCAGCTTGTGTTCATTGCTTTGATGCACCAAGGTAAATTTAGTTATCCTAAGAAGCTTGGCAGAACAATCAGGAGACACAACTTTGAGCTGAAGGAGGGTCACTAGGAAATCATCCAGATGGAGAAGCACACAAAAAAAAAGTGTCCTGCCTAACCCAGCATGGCCTTCTTTCCCAGCCCACCCCAAGAAATAAAGAGAAGGGAGGCAGCAATTACAACTTCGGCTCCAGTGCTCTGGTACAAATACCACAATCATTCAGAGCAAGAGCGATGTATTCAGTGCGCAAGCAGCAACTCCATCATAATTGCAGCAATAATTTTAAGGAATTTGTCCCCCATGTGTCACCTCCAGCTGTTTCGTTTAAAAATCAGTCTAAGCATTATGGGCCTTGTGCAACAATAGTCTTAAAAGCAAGCATAGAGTGATGATTAGCTGGGCACAAAAGCATCTTAGGAGCCCCTGTCAGTACTAATATACCACACCCACGTACTCTGGTAACAACAGGCCTCAAAAGATTGATGCCTTAGAGAGAGAGACGTTTGACACCGTCCTCCCCTCAATTTCTACAAACGACATTTCACTTAATCCCCCAAAGGAAAAGCACCCATGCTGGGAGTATGAGTAATCAGGAGTGCTTTGGAGTTTGAGACTCAAACTGAACACCTGGGTTAACAGAGGCCAAACAAGCAGTTACACTCATCCCTGCAACCACCCTCCCAGAGTCAGACGGACAGCTCAGACCTTTTCAAATCATCAGAGAGCATTCATCTCCAACTCCACTTAGAAAGTACTATTTCTGCAGGACGCTGCATGCCCAAGACCCAAGGTATAGGCAGTTTCCCCTCCAAACCAGATTTATTCTAGACATGGAAGTGTCACCCTGCAGACTCAAGGGATGTTAGATGAAGGTACCCGAGACAGAGGACAAGCAACAAAGCAACCACTCCACATCCCTCACTCCTGTACACACATTCCCATGTTGTCAGTAAGCAAGTTAGTTCCTGTGACTGGGTGTAGTGAATTATTTCAAAAAGATTAGGAGTTGCATGGCTGGAATAATAGATTGAATAGAGCTGATTGAGAGAAAGGGCTAAGTCACCCTTGCAGAGGAGGTCTGAGCTGACTGGATATGCTGGCTATTATTTTCAGGAGGGGCCCATTGCTTAATCCTGGAGCTCTTTTGAAATCCTTACATACTATAATGAAACAGAGATTACCAGTGTGAGATTTGACAATACGCAGCATGTGGCCTAGGTTTTCAAATAGACTTCAACATGTGTCTGTTCACACTTAGTAACACTTCAACACAAGTGAGTCTTTTTGGTAATTTTCCAGTAATTTCCAGTAGGTGCCATATCATATATATTCCTCAGCAATACCCATCATAACTGAAATTCCCTTGGACCTCACCATCTCTGTTTTTCATTGCAGAAAGATACATTTTGTTGGCTTGCTTTACTGGTTACCTGCTACAAAGTTTTGTGCCTCCAAGTTGTACAGCAGCCCCACAATATGCACACTCACACAATAAAAAACCCTTTTGGCAGAAAACAGAACAACAGCTGAATACTAGGATTTGCAGTTGAATACAACCAGTGGCCAGTATGGCTGCAGCTCTTTATTTGCTCCTTCTGTTTCTCAGGGAATTGGAAGGAAGATTTTAGTACTTTTTAGGTTTAATTTTAGGAGATGGCTATTCACAGAAGATGCTAACAGCCCTATTTTAATATTGTTCATAAAAGTAGAGATTAATCTTTCATGAAAATACTATAAGGAAAATACTAAAAGGGAAGAGACTAATGCTAATTAATGCTAAAGATTTTTTACTTGCAAACAAAACTTGAAGAAAAAGTCTTATTTATCCAGAAGATTTCATTTCAGAACAGTCCAAAACAGACCAGGAGATCATCAAGTTTGACCTTTTCTATAACAAACCACAGGCCATCACACAACTGTGCCTGTGCGAAAACAAGTAACTTGCCAGAAGGAAGGTACCAAGTTGGAATTTAAAGACATCAAGAGCTGAAGGAGGTTTTGGAGGACGCTTTACTCCAAGAGTTAATCAGTATGGAAGATGTGTGTTCAGTGTCCAGTCTGAATTTGCATAGCTTTGATGTTAGTCTTGTCTACCAAATTGAAGTATTGTAATTTCTCTGCATTTTCTCCCTATAATACATATCCATACAATAACTAAATGTTAACAGTGTTTGGTCAGAAGGACTTACTCAGCTGTTGATATTTCTTCATGAAACACCTAAGACATCCTCAAATCTGAACCCAAATCTTTGTTGATATGCTCTATATACCTTGAGATAAGGGACTAAGACGCTGTCTGGGAGATTTAGGAATGGGTCTTGTTAAAGCAGGAGAGAAAAATCTTTTCCCTCCCTCATCTACTAACTTGGAGGACCAACAGACTCTCACAAAAGAGCATCCTGGATGAGACACTACAGTGTAGCAAGGAGCTGGGTTACTGTAGGAATGACAACCACATACGATACTGATTGGCTCTTGCACCAACAAAGATGCAACTGCATCATCCCCTGAGCCAGCCTCCACAGCAGGTCAGCTCATTCACACCACAAGCGGTAGGTAAGAGCCAGCCACAATTAGAGTTACAGATTCAAACAGTTATAATCAATATTAATAGTTACAGAGTAGCTAGGGGTATCTCTCAATATGTCTTCCTTCAGAGATAGTTTTGAAACCGATTTTTTTTTTAATCCAAATGTCCAGCTGTGACTTAAATTTTTAATGCAAAACCTGATCAGGCTTTAGGTACGAGTCATCCTTTTACTCCACTGTACCCCAAGGCTGGCAAACGCCTCCTGCATCCCACAACAACAAAGCAACAGAAGTGACCAGGGTTTGAGCAGCAATGAAGCAGATTCACCATCATTCCTTGTGCCTAACTTTGCATTTCCACCAGCTCAGACCCTTCTCCCAGACCATGTTTCTTCAGCACAAGTTCATTTTAACAGAATTTGGATGTGCTGTGAAAGAGCAAAGATAGTCACAGCAAAACTGATAGCATGGGTTCAGTCTTCTATAGGTCTAGGTTTCTATTGTGTTTGTATCATCCCTGGTGGCACTGGGCATGTGTCCTGGTGTGAACTGATAGTTGCAAAGGAGAAGCTCCAGTTGAGCTGGATGCACAACACGGAGCCCTTGAACAAGCCAAGCTTCAACCATCACCAAAGCAATGTGCCAAGTTGAAGTTGCGCAGCCACGTTTCTGTGCTGCCTTTGCTGCCACCATGGATTCATCTTTCTCCCACCAGGCCACCTGATGTGAGCATCAGCTTTTTTCAGCTTGTGCACCAGGAACACAGGCAGCAGGCTGGCCTGAGACAGCAGGTGGAAAGGACATACTTGAAGAAAGAACAAGTCACACAAGATAGAGGCTAGCTGTACAACTTCACATAGGACTAGAAAGTATTTGGACAATGCAGCAACAGGAAAGGTACAAACTTTTACAGGGAATTGTCCTTCCTTTTCTAATTCCTTAACAAGCCAATTTGCCAATTAGTAGAATTAATTCCAGCACATTTGCAACCTTTAATTTTTCTTCTCTACTTTTCCCCACTGCAATACTTCCAGCTTCTCTCTCAGTCTCACAAGACATTTGTTGCTGATCTCCCCTTCCAGTTGGAGAGGGCGCAGCCTGCACCTTGCCTTGATGCCGATCTGGGCCAAATGCCAGCTGACCTAACACAGCACTAAAATTCTGAGTCAATCAGGACTCTTTCTTTGGCCAGTAATTTTCCCAGTATTTGTAGGAAATTCATTAACACTGGGAACTCTGCTCATTCATTAGATCGGTCAAGTTTGTCAACCAGGGTCAGGAATTACTGGGAGTGGAGAAAGACCAGACAGACATAATGATCATGCAAGCCTTATTTCTTTAGGAAACCAGTCTTAAACATAGTACTGCTAAAACTGGGGAGCTGTACTAATTAACAGTACTCGTAGCCCCTCTGGACTGCTGCTGGAAAACACAAGGCTTGCTTCTAGCAATGTGCTGGCATGGGTACCCCTGAGTACCTGACTCAGCAGTCCTTTGTCCAGTGTGTAAATTACAGCACAATCAGTGAATTTATTCAAGTTGGGAGAGTGGTGAAGTACCCACTCATACCTCTCCTTGCTATCAATCTTGTCACCCTGCAAAACAGTCTCAAAATGACAGCTATGCAGTCAGGACATGAAAACAAGACTGCTGCATCATACTTAGCTTTCAGAGGCATGTTTAAAAAAGGAAAAACAAAGATGCAGCAGTAGAGAGGTTACCAAACACCCTCTCAAACCAGTCTAGCTTGGGTTGTCTATTGAGAAGCCGTACACTTTGCAAAAGACTCATATCCATGGTTAATGTGGTGATCTTGCACCCTGGGTTTAAATCCTTCCATGAAGCAACAGACAGAAAAAATGGAGACAGAATAGCCTCTGTTCATTGTCTTCAAATTGTTACTGTCCAGTTTTCCCTTATCATCCTAGTTAGAAGCATTTCTATCAAGCAGAGATGATGAATTGCAGGTTTTCATAAAGAAGACATTTTCTTTGCTGTTCTCCCAAAGTAGAAAGTATTTCAGGGAGTTTTAGGATATTCACTGAAAATTCAGTTCTGAAAATTTTCCCTAAATTGCCATAGCACCTTCGCCTTCCTTGCAGAAGCAACTGGAAGGCCAGAGGCCCTTGTGCCACAGCTATAACTGTGGCAATGCTCACCTCAGCCACACTAGGCATAATTAGACATTTACCCATTATGAATCGTTTTTTACCCTCAAAAAAGAATGTGTGCCTGGCTGAGCAAGCTAGGATAGGCTCTGGATCCATCTCCAGATGGAGCCTCTGCAGACCAAACATACTGGGAAGTTGAGGAAGCTCAGGATAGATGTATGTAATGCTAACTCTTCTGACCTGCTGTCTCCCTTCGGTCCCCTTCCCCAGCCCAGCTCATTGCAGCCAACAAGACAGACGATAATGCTCCCTATCCATAGGCCCGCAGAGCACCAGGAGCTATATTAGTAATGGTTATGGCTTTGCATATTGAGGAGCTGCAGACCTACCCCACAGACTTTGTACACTGTGCTGCAATGCAGCAACATCTGGGTGGCACAAAACATTCTCAGAAGGCTCTGCTCTTCTCAGCAGGCTTGGAAACCACCACCACCAGTAAAGTTATGCACCCTTTTCTTCTCAGCACTGCAGCCAGAGCGAGGAAAAGCTGGAAATGAAGACAGGGACAGCTATTGCAAACCCTCATTGAGGAGAAGACTCTGGAAAGGCAGTGCTCCCTAATGGTTATGGTATTTGCCTGCAACTCGAGACACTTTGCTACTACAGCTCAGTCCACCATGACCATGTGGTTACAGCATTGGTGGATAAGGGAAGAGTGACTGATGTCATCTACCCGGACTTGTGCAAAGCATTTGATACTGTCCCACACAATATCCTTGTTTCTAAAATGGGGAGACATGGATTTGATGGGTGGACCACTCCGTGGATAAAGGTATTGGTTGGATGGTCACACTCAAAGAGTGTCAACGGCTCAATGTTTGGGTGAAGACCAGTGACGAGTGGGGTCCCTCAGGGGTCTGTATTGGGATTGGTATTATTTAACATCTTTTCTGGGGACATGGGCAGTGGGATTGAGTGCACCCTCACCAAGTTTGCAGATGACACCAAACTGAGTGGTGTGGTTGATACTCTAGAGGGAAGGGATACCATCCAGAGGGACCTTGACAGGCTAGAGAGGTGAGCCTATGAAAACCTCATGAAGCTCAACAAGACCAAGTGTAAGGTCCTGCACCTGTGTTGGGGCAATCCCAGACATGGATACAGGCTGGGTGACGAGTGGATTGAAAGCAGCCCTGCAGAGAAGGACTTGGGGGTATCGGTGGATGAAAAAATGAACATGAGCCAGCAATGTGCGCTAGCAGTGCAGAAAGTCAATTGCATCCCGGGCTGCATCAAAAGGAATATGGCTTTCAAGTCGAGGAAGGCGATTCTCCTGCTCTATTTGGCTTTCATGAGACCCTGCCTGGAGTACTGTGTTACGCTCTGGGGGCCCCAGCACAAGAAAGACAGGGACCTGCTCAAGTGGGTCCAGATGAGGGCCATGAAGATGATTAGGGGGCTGGAGCACCTCCCCTATAAGGACAGGCTGAGACAGTTGGGGTTGTTTTGTTTTGGAGTTGCCTCATAGCAGCCTTCCAGTACTTCCAGGGGGCCTACAGGAAAGATGGCGAGACACTCATTATCAGGGAGTGTAGTGATAGGACAAAAGCAAACAGTTTTAAACTGAAAGAGTAGATTTAGATTAGATATTTGGAAAAAATTCTTTACTGTGAGGGTGGAGAGACACTGGAACAGGTTGCCCAGAGAAGCTGTGGATGGGGCTTTGAGCAACCTGATTTAGTGGAAGGTGTCCCTGACCATGGGAGGGGAATTGGAACTATGTGATCTTTAAGGTCCTTTCCAACCCAAACCATTCTGATTCTATGATTCTATGACCCACCCAGGAAGAACTGTGGCTGAGACAGCTTGCCCCTCTCCAGCATTGTCTTCTTCAGCGTGTTTATCTGGGCCTCCACATAGTGATACTCCAGCTGATAGCATCAGAAGTCTACGTGTACATTTTACAGTGGGGAATAATAATACAGTTAAAATAAAAATGAGTAATTCCTTTGTCAGGAGCTTCAGTCCAGCTGTCAAAGTATTCCTGTCCTCTGTTAAATTGCACTTTCATATTTAATAAAAAGTTTATTTACCCATTTTAACTGTCACAATGTGACAGGGCACTTGGGTCCCAGCTGACAACCTAATTTTTCATCTTCAACTATTTTGTGCAATTGCAGCAAATTTGAGAAAGGGCCCAAGCCTGGATAATTCTTATGCACAAATCCCACAGCATTCATTTCTGCTTCTCCTTCATTATTTGTCCCTATTACAGAATTAGATTGGAAAGCCCAGTATTTCCACTTCCCTTCAAGTTTGCAAAACATTTTCCATCACATTGGACAAACTGGAAGATTGTTGGAGCATTAGGTTAATTAGGTAGTTCAACAAAGGGCAAGATCTGATCTCCTTCCAGAAGTTAAACTCTTGATCTTGCAATGTGTTATTTTTTAATCAAGAAATATTTTTTTAATTATTAATATTCCTTATCACTGTAGTTGCTGGAATGATGCGGCTGGAATGAGTATGATATATTCTGATACTTGCTAGGCTCACACAGTGCATTGTAAAGTGACACAATTCTTGTTAAGAAATTATCTAAATTCTGGAAGACTGCCTGGAAGGATAGTATTATGTGAAGAATATGCAACCATCCAATATTAGCACCTGTTGTTTTTTTTTTTACCCTGCTCATACTAAATCAATCAGGAACCAAAACGTGCAACTGCTTTACTTATCATCAGCCTGATTTGAGAAAGGAGCAGCCAGATCTGGAAACCAAATTACAACACAGATTATGTACCACATTATGATCAGAAGTCCTGCACCACAAAACCACAACTTTCCCGGGCTCATGCTGAACACCTGCACAGAAGCAAGCAAAGAGCTGGGATGGGAATGAGCCTTCCTCAGAGCAGAGAACTTGGCTGCTCCCAACTTTCACAACACCATTTCAAAGCCTCCAACTAAAGACATTGAGCTAGCCCACGTTATCTTCCACTACCTGCTCTGCTACCACCAAAAATATTCAGATCTGTTTTCTACAACCTCCTTAAACCCCTGTTCTCTCTAAGTCCCTCAAGGGGTCACCCAGAGGTTGGGAATGTCAGAGCACACATGTGCTTTAAAAGCATCCTTTCTGCAGGGCTACATGGAAGAAGCTGTTGCAATGCACAACGTCTAGTTTGGTCTATAGGGGTTTGCGAAGCCTGGGTTTGTATTCTGGGTTTGGCCTGATGCCAGCCATACCTGACACAATGCATTTGAGATAAGAATCGTACAAAGACCCCTGCCCCACACTCACCCAGATACCAAAAGTGACCTGGCTTCATGACAGCTCTATGGTTGTTTTTCACAGAACTGATGAGCTGGCAATGAAACTTATAGACTGGAGGCAGCTTTAGTCCCAGGCCTTTGACAGGATAAATCCCCCAAGAAGTCTGCTTTCCCAGTCCTAAAATAACGTGATCTTCTCACCCTCATTTACAGTCAAGGAAGTCCTGATGATTAAAAACACTTGCACCCCCCTGAGGTAAGGGCTATAGGCACTATCACTGTTCACACCAATGTAGCAGTAATTAGGATCAAGTGCATAAAGGCACCCACCCATATCACAGAGATACATAATTTGCCAGCAGGCCAATGGAAAAATTAAATCAGACTGAAATATCCTTCAATTAATCTGGATATCATAAAAGTATTTGCAGCTTTGGATGTGCAAACATGACTTGTGCTTTTAAAAGTCTCTTAGGGCACTTAAAATTGCTGTCCTGCTTTTCCTCAGGAGCCAATTTTTCCAATGTGAGATTTCTGAAGAGAGAGCTAACAGTACTAGCTCATTCATCTTACTAGCTAGAAAGCTCCCCACTGCCCATACACTACTTTCCTGCCTTGCCTGCAGCCTGCCCTTGCTGTGCTTGCAGGTCCTTGAGGGAGGAGGGAGGAGGGATGGGATATTGACCAGAGGAGCAGGAGGTGGTCTTCAGAGGAGGACAAGGGTAGTGCTTCTCCTCTGTACACCCGGCTGGGGAGGTTTGCTCTGGGAAGAGAGCAGCAAGGATTTATCTTGCTGCAGCTGAGCCAACCTCAACCTCCAACACATGGACTATCCTGCACTACCCTAGCTCCTCACTGGTACTGTGAGGCATACACTAAGACATCTCCTGAAGATTCAGGAGCAGCTGATACCTCTCTCCAGTCCAGCGGAAAGTGATATTTTAAACAGGCATTGAACAAGGGACTGAGGAACAGGTCTGCTCACTGAGAGATTCCCTGGGGCATTTGGATCCTGGTCAGTATGGAGCCAAGACTTTGCCTTGATCCACACAGCCTGTGGACACTCTGCACCTTGGCCATTCCTGTTTACTGGGCAGTTCTGTGTACCTCTGCCAGTAAACATCTGGGCACCAGATGAATTTCAGTGATGGGGAAAAAAAACGCAACAACAAAAACAAAGCAATGAAAAAAAAGGGCTGTGGGATATGTTGATCCTTGGCTTTCCTGCCTGGAGAAGCAGCTGGTCAGCCACATTCTTTGGTGGATCAACCCTGAGTAATTTGCAGGTTCCTAGATCCCCCAGAGCTGAGCCACTGGCCTGTCCTTCCCAAAGTACTACATCACTCCACCTCCTGGATGTAAAAAAAAAGAAAATCCGCCAGCTCCCGGTGAGCCCCAAGCGGGGACAAGGGGCAGGACTTCTTTCTCTCCCAAGCTTTCTCTGTGCTGCCAATACAACAGGGCCAATTATTTACCCCTCCCCTCTATCAAACCTGAAAAAAGCATTGAGACTGAAGAATTCAGTCAGCAGAGCTTAGGGGAAAAAAAAATTCCTACATCTTTGCAAGGACATGTCCCAAAGCAAGGACTTTGTCTGAATTTACTTTTATTTATGCCCTTCTAGGGACAGGCAGAGAAGAGCCATTTTAATCAGGCTTGGCTGGATGATATATAAGCTTAACTACTTGTTAACTGAAAGCATTAGGGATCTGAGTTTTCTCACTAGCACAAGATAACAAACCTAGCATGCACATGGGAGTATGATGTTGATAACACTGTATCTATAGTATGATTAGGCTTAAGAAAGAGCTTTCAGTGTGTTTCTAGTCAACTACATGTAGATTTAGCAGCTACCTAGGTTCAGGTTTACTACGAATTATACTGCACATCAAAGGGTGCAAAATAAGGCAGAGTCTACAATATTTCAGTGTCAGGCTTTGTGCCACTATATTTAAAGCTGTGGAAAAATTGCCTTCGCTCAGCATCCTTTTTCTGTGCCTGAAACAGAGATACTCATGGTGCAGCTAACAAGCTCACTAAAGCGTACCAAGAACTCATGCCTTCCTCCCAAGGTGTGCTTGGCAACTTCGAAAAATGCCAGAAGCTGTCTGAGCAGCAGGGTCTGCTTACATCCCTTCCTTGCAGGTTGTCTCTGGATTGAACTACTACAAGTTTATACAGCCCAGTCTGAATAGTCTGGGCAGTTCCTCCTTTGCATAACTAGAAAACTGGCTCTCGTTAAAGAAGCTGTCTGCAGAGGTGCTGTATGGCCGGAGCACTGGCTATAGCAGATAGATGTCTTAGAGATGAACACGTGCCTTGGAGGAACAAGCAAGCCCAGCAGGGCTGAAGCAGGGCTAAAGCAAGCCTGCAGTCCCACAGGGCAATTTCTCTCCCTCTCTAGCTTGCCCTGCAGGGCTGGGCTGAATCACCTCCATGCAGCACTGGACAGGGAAACAGCTGCTGGGCCCAGTCTAAGCTTGATTAGTGCTTCACCTACCTGTTGAAATAACAGAGCAGACCCTGTCAAGGAGTCATGAAGGAGAAGGAAAAGTTCCCTCTCACAGGAGCTTGTCACAGACTCCCACTCCCTGTCAGAGGACAGGCAACTCAAACCACCTCTCTTTGTAATGTATCCTGTGCCAGGTACTTCCCCAGCCTTACCCCCATCATCCTCCATGCACATAAGCTAACGTAGCTTAGGGTAGGATTGCTCCTTTGCAGCATTAGATCAAGGTCTGATTGTTAAACCCCTCAGGCTGGGCACCACTGCTGCTATATCTAGCTGAATAGTGCTCATTAAGAGAGCAGAGATGAAGAACAGCAGCATTGTAGAAAAGAACTGGGTTTCCTATCTCAAGAGCTAATAATATCTCGGTCATTCCTGCAAAACCATGAGAATCAAAGCAAGTTCCTGATAAGACCATTTTTGGGAAAGATGGGGATATTTAAGTCATAAATTCTATCTTGAGCGGGATATTCCACACCATTCCAAGCAGGACTCTTTCCATGTAAACATTTCTGACTCCTTACCCTTTAAAATATTCACAGAAACACAAGATACACAGACTACTTCTGACCACTTTCCTTAACTGGTCTTCAATATTTTAAGTGAGATCAGCAACTTATCTTTAAGATCCCTACTGAACCTCTACTGACTTTCTGAGGATCTGTCTATAACATTTTTACTTAGAGAAATCTGCCCATTAGCATTCAATGCACATCGCTATATTTAGTTTTCAGGAAATATGACACTCATTCCACAGGAAGATTGGAAAAAAAAATATAACGGTGGCCTATTTCTTTATTATAAACCTGTTGCTGAGGTATTTCCATTGATTTTCCTCTATATAATGCATTTCTAAAGTACTGTAGGAGTAAATTTAGGATCCAAAGCAAGAAGAAAAAAGTTTCTCTAGCAAATCTGAGTTTGGTCAATCAATCATTATGAAATAAAATAAGAAAAAAAAGATCTTTCTTACTGGTCTTATGAAGTGATGCACTGCAGTTCCTCAGAGCTATGTAGGCCTCCTGCAGATTAAAAAAAAATAATCAGAAAGGCTTGAGATGGGTTTCTTGATAAGTGGAAACAATAAGACACCAAGGATCCGCTACATCTGCTATTTGCCATTAATCACGGGCTTTCCTGCTTCCAAGCCATGCATGGGAAGGTCTCATGGTTTGCAGAGCAAGTTTGGAACAACCCTTTCCTTTTCATAAGGGGCTGGAGAGGAGATGCAAGTTACAGGAAAGGATTCAATGAAACAGCAATTCTTACCTCCCATCAAACTTGGCCCAAGACTGACCCATAAGCACCTAAGCTGAGGAGTGAGGTCCTTAGGAAAGCTCATCTGATACCACAGGGAGGCCATCACCTCTGTGCAGATAAGGCTTTTTGTGGATACCAAAACTTATGCCAACTGTCACACCCTCATAGTTAAAAGCAAGCCTGTCAATATAGGCAAAAGCACTGCTCCAAGTACTCCCTGCCATTTCAATAAGCCATGTGAATGCTTTTCCAGCTTGCAGACGTAATGCAGCACTCAGAAGAGTCAGTCTCAGCTTCCACTGTCCGCTTCCTTATATTCCTGCAGCCATTCAGTGGCCCTACCAAAAAGGTATACCTACAGTCCATTTCTAAATCTGAATATACCATGAAAGCAAATACAGGTGTCCCAGCTCATCCACATCTCATTCTTAATTAAATCACCTACACTGCTTCAAAACATTCTGAAGGTTAAAAAAGAAATTAAGCTGATCTTAATTTTACTCAGTGGAAATTAATCATATGCACTACAAGATAACAGAGACAGACTCATTAGTACTGTTTACAGTGCCCATCCATGGCATGACAGAAGAGAGACAAGAAATAATTTAATCTCACATAAATGAGCAAAAATAAGAACATCTGAGAATTCAGCACAAAATTCTGACCTATGAAGCAACATTATTTAGAAATCAACATAACATAAAGTGACCATCTGAGAAATTGCACAAGGCTTAGTTTTGTTCATAGACAATATCATTCCAGCAACTTTGCCACTCCCCAGCTGGGTTACACAAGCAATTTGCTTCTCCATCTCTATCTGGGGCAGTATTTTTCAACCTCAGCCCAAGGTTTCATGGACTTCTGAGGGATTGCAAGTGGTAACTAATAAAGCACATACACAGGGTTTACATGGATCCAAATACTCCTAAGTGGTTCTGGCCCTCTTCTGGGAGAGATTTAACATTCCAGAAATTGGGAGTATTTGAAAAATCACCTGTCCAAATGGTAAATAATTAGGAGCAGTGACAGGTGTCTTACACTTGTACAACACCCCATTTTCTTGACTGTAAGGCCACAAAACAGAAGCAAACATGAATAATGTCGCTGGACTGATAAGGTCTGCTTGGAAATCAGACATGTAGTTCTCTTTGCTGATTTCCATTTTGAATAAATAGTCCCACATCCAGATGCCCAGGCCAATTTCAGACTTGAACAGTTTACTTGCCCAGGTAAACAAGAGCAGCACCCTTCCCTACAGGATTTCCATTCAAGCATCCTTCCATTCCCCTCAAAGCCAGGGTGGACAAAGCTGTTTGTTGATACTAACTCAATTGTCAAAACATCAGCAAAACAAGAAAAGAGGTGGTAGAGGGCAGGTGCTAAGGTTTCCTTGGCCCTCCAAATGGGCTTGTTTGTCTCCAGCAAAACACTCAGTCTGGGACCAACTGGTCCTGGTCCCAGTGAAGCCTGTGGAGCCAGCCCAGCCCAGCATGAGCTGATTCCAGAGCTTATTTCAACTGCTCACCTATTCTGAGTTACCTGGAGGCTGTGTCCTCACTCTCAACTCCTAAGACCCTCATAAATAACTTCTTGCTTTAAAGCACCTCATTAAGACCTGGATCTCCTTTAACTATACTCCTGTAAATCAACACGCTCTCTACTACAGACAATAAACCACATGAGCAGGGGTTAGTTCTTAGCATCTGGCTCAAATCCACCTCTACTTTGGCTAATTCATATCTCTAAGAGAATAACTGTGCAGAAGTGACCTTTGGTGAGAAGAGAAACTTAAATCTCAGAAAAGTGTTCCTGATTTTACTAACCCAGGCAGCTGCCTTCCCAGAAAAGTCAGTCTTTTGTTCCCAGAATAACTAAGGGCAGAGGTATCTTTCAACAACATTATTTTCTGTTTCTCTCTTTTCTACCAAAACCTATTGGATGCAAAGAAGGGCTGGATGAAGTTAACTAGAGATTTTCTTCGAACAAATCTTAGTTACCATCAAGCCTGGAAACTCAGCAGTATCCTACAGACGACCTTGAATGGAAATAGTTTTTCTTTGCCTGACTCTGAGCAGAAGAGATAAACACCACCTACACACATGCCACAAAAGCTTTGTTAGCAGGCACAACAGAGCTAAGACCAACAAACACAGCAAAGCCATGTTGTTGGCTTGTTGAAGACATCTATCAACACCATAACACTGCAAGAGCTCCAGCCCCAGCTCTCCTCTCATAGACAAGAGCAGCAAATTAGAAAATGCATCCCACTCCTAGCTATCTCCCTTTGTTCCACTCACTGTTTGCAGTGTACTAGAGGGCTGCTTCTTTGGAGAAGAGGAGGCTGAGGGGAGACCTTATCGCCCTCTACAACTACCTGAAAGGAGGCTGTAGCGAGGCGGGGGTCAGCCTCTTCTCCCTGGTAATGGACGATAGGACGAGGGGAAATGGTCTGAAGTTGCGCCAGGGCAGGTTTAGGCTAGACATTAGGAAAAATTTCTTCACTGAAGGGGTTGTCAGGCACTGGAATGAGCTGCTCAGGGAAGTGGTCAAGTCCCCATCCCTGAAGGTATTTAAAAGAAGGATAGATGAGGTGCTTAGGGACATGGTTCAGGGGTGGGATGGCAGTGTTAGGTTAACGGTTGGACTTGATGATCTTAAAGGTCTTTTCCAACCTAAACAATTCTATGATTCTACGATTCTTATCCCCAGAAAATACAGTAATCAAGGAGAGATCAGCCATCTCCCAGACTAAAAACTCCAAAGCCTGGTAGTCTTATCCTTGCAAGCACTTCTCTTTCCCCTTCTCAAGGTTCCCTCCCCCATTTACTCCAGACACTGGGTCATTGGTCATTGGATGAATTCTAGCCTCAGACAGCTGCAGTGTATCTTTGCTTGCCCATTTAATCTTCAGCAAAAGCCATCATGACTTATTTGTCTCCAAAAATAAATTATTCCCTTCTATCCCTAACTGGATAGAAGATACTGAAGTCAATCATATTACTAACACACAAATGAAACCTTAAACCTGATGTCAAGCTTGGGACTCTTTCAAGATGCCACCTGGTACTAATAACCCAGGACACAGCCCTGTAATGTTCCACCTTGCAGGTAGGAGGTCCCACCTGAACCATTGCACTGCACTACATGTGCACACAAACCCGCCCAGCATAATACTGGAAAACTACAACACAGACTGCCTATGAGCCTTTTATCATTTAATAAGCATCATTTAATGTTGAGTCATTTCCTAAAATGGCCAGTGAGTTACCAGTTGCCTGACTGCTATTTTTCAGTTGCACAGAATAAAAGAAACAGCAGGTACTGGAGCTGTCTTGGTCCAACAGTCACACAGCTAGAATCAATGGCCACAAGCTGCAGTTTCCAATGAAGGTGGGATCCCTTGTCCCATTGGATCCACTTCTGGAAGTTTTCCCTCTAGTCAAAAAAGGCTCAGGGTCCCAGGGGAACATGTGACAGCCTGAAGCATGTGGATGGTCAGAGCAGGTGATCAGAAAGTCTCTTTAGGCCTTAGACCCTGTGACTTGAGGAAAGCTTCCTCCAAACAGCAAGCGGTCATAAATCAATGGGCAGCTTTCTGACTCAGCAGAGACAGCATCACCTTAAGTGACACTGATAAAAGAGTCTGCAAGATTTGCTTTGCTACACTGCCTTCTGTTTAGCTTCCTCTGAAATTTAAATGCATAAAATACCATTAATATAAAGAGGAAGCCAGGTGTGAAATGAAATAATTCAGATGCAATACTTCATCACAAAGCTGTTGGTATAATGTGGAGGAAAGCTTATTCAAACCAAAAGCTTAAGAAGTCATATGAAAACAATACTTAGGTATGATTTATTTATAGGTCAGTTTGTCCTGAGCCACATGAAATCCCCTGCAAAGAACCTGTATCAATTGGCAGCCTTCATGAAACACTTGGGTACACTGGAAGGTAGAGATGGAAGTCACGACTCTCATGGGAAACACAAGGAAAGCACTCATTAGCAACATTGCTAATCAATGATGTAATTCTTTGTACATTTGAGATAGGGTGGTGGATAGCTGTTTGAAAACTGTGGCTCATTTTAAAACAATTATGTCTTAATGAAGCACCCAAAGAGGTGTCAGAATCTGAAAGACCTTCTGCAAAATTAATTCATTCTTAAGGATATAAACTAAGTTGCAAGTTGTACTGTAATGGCTTTGGCTTTTGAGTTAGTGAGATACAACTTTGGGGAAGCACAAACAAACAAAAAGGGAAACAAAAATCCTTATTGTAAACAGGGAATTGAACTCCGCTCAGAAAGCTTAGATATCATTTACTTACAGTAAAAGTAAAGATTATGCAAAGATTAAAAGAAGAAAAAAAAAGTGTGGGCTTCCTGGTAACCTCCCCAATGTCTTCTAGTAGCAGCAAGCTGGATTCTCTGCTCAAACCAAATCTTTCCTCCTTTCTTCTATCCTCTCAAATCTTCCCTGGCCATGACATCTCATCTTTTGAATAGCAAAATCCAACCCTACTTGCCTTACTGTGGTTAGATCTGAATATTTGTTTCTTACCTGGTAAACCAACAATGTGACTGCAGAGGAAAGTTACAGACTCATTGCTGGAATTACATCAATTTGCAAGTTCAGTGGAGTCTATTTGGAGAGAGCAAGCAACTATTTTAACACTGTTGGCATTCTCAGAAACAATTTATGGAGAGAATTTCTTTTCACATTAGTGTTACTACTCTGCACGGTTACTTCCCACGAGAAATATGGACTGTTTTAACAATAAGCCAGTCACCAGTTCTCCACCCAAGAAGCGCTATGCAGTCATTCAAGGCAGATTCCTTTGGACCCATTTGTTATCTGGGTTCCCTGCTTTGTACCAGTGTTTCATTTTTCTTCCAGCTGAGCTCTGTGTTCCTTCTTGGCACTTTTAAAGATCCTTTTAAAGTATCTTTTTACTGCACAAATTATATCAGCTTTTAAAATAAAGACACGGAAAACTCCACTGTGGCCAGTTTTGTCCCCAAAATTTATGACAGTCTCCAGCTATCTCTCTCTTCTACAATTCAGAGGTTCTTGAGAAGAGCGTAGGGGTGGCATTTTGTTGTTGGCTGAGGGCTCAGCCTCTGTGAGGTCAGAGTATCGGTCTGCCTCTTGGCATATGCCACATTCCTCAAAACACTCCATGCCCTCCCAGCATAGAGCTGGCAGACCCTCTGCTCATTTTTCCTCCTGTCTGTAGGTCTGTACTGTAATGCCCTTCTCCCTGGAAGGCCCTAATGATTTAGCTGTCCTGATATCTGCTCCCAAAGGGCTAGATGAGGGATGCTTACCCCAGCCTCCTGCACTCCATGATCAAAGTTTGTAACTCTGTCTGAGGTAGACTTCTACCTGAATACAGCACGTCGCAGAAGGACTTCTCAGAGGATAGCTCAGGGTGGGAGACCATACTCCAAAACCTGCAGGAGATGTGTGGATGGCAAGGTGCCCCAACTAAAGGCTCAGAGAGCTAACTGGTCAAGCCAGCTCAAAATGTCCTGCAGACTGCATGACTTCAAGAGAAAGCTCTCTGTGACCTTTGTCTTGCACGATGCTAATGCAATTAACCAGGGGCCTCTTATACAGCAGGTTTGTATAACCCAGGCAGGGTTACAGAAAGCTGTTCAGCCTGGCCTGACCTCCAGAGCAGAGCCAGGATTTGCTGCAGCTTGCACTGCGAGGAGAGGCAGCTTACCTGACCTGATCACGTTGCGGCATGGGCACTGACAGCGTCCCACGTCCACGGTATCAGTTTCCCTATTCAACCATGGAGCTTTTGAAACAGCTCATGTTTCTGCTCCCCTGCTTTTGTGTACCTCCCCTTCTCCAACTTCTGCGATATTCTAGATAAAAATAGCCCTTCCTCTGGATGTCAGGATAAAAAAAAAAAGTTTGCTATTTCCATTTGTGAATTATTGCCTGCTTTTCATTATTGCCTGGTGCCTTTGAAGGGAATAAACCTTCTCCCCAGTACAGTGTGGGTTCTGGTTGGATACTACTTCACTTTTTTGCCCTGCCACAGACCAGGAGCATTGGGAGCCTCACAGAAGGCATTGCAGTTAAGGAATTAGAGATCATGAATAGTCCACGTGTGCCCTACCAGGTGTCATATGCAGTGCTTGAGCAGCCCATACATTAGCATGAGTAGACACTGCGAGGGAACCTGCTGGAGTGCCCTGTGACAGCCTGTGCTGTGCACTCGTAGGTGTTATGACAGAGGTAACAGTCTAGGCTGTCAGGAGAAGATAAATGTTTTTGTTTGTTACGTAAGATAAAAGGCACCAGGGCATGGGAGGGAGGCAGAGCCTCTTCACAAACAGGATCACAGTACATCATGGGAAAATCTATCCAGGGTCTGTCATATGCTGCATGAATGTGGGATTCCCAGCATCTGAAGGGATGTAAAATTTACTCAGTATTTATATTCCTCTTTTTGTTCTATCTTATTAGAAAACAGCTATTTTATTCCATCATTTGTTATCGAGCCCTTCTTACTGGTATCTGGAAAGAGCCCTGCACTGTCTGTCTCTCATGCTCCCGGTGCAGAACACCAGAGTTTGCTGCTTAGAGTTTGCTGAAACCACCATTTAACACACCGTGAGATGTGGCTTTGAGACATGGAAGTTTCAGTTCAAACTCGCCTCCTTGCACAGCCAAGGCTGAAGTCTTTGGGCTAGGACATCTTGTTGGGCTACGTGATTTTCCTGTGCTCAGCAGAGTGGGGACCAGGGTTTGCAGGAACTATCACAATGCGCACTGCTCATGCATTATTTTATGGGTTCCAATAGTCAGTGAATCAGTGGTAATCATATGGAGGCATGCTAGCACATCACAGATCACACACGAGGGCACTCATGGAATGACATTAAACATGTTGGCAATTGGCCTTCCTGAAAAGAATCACAGAATCATAGAATCCTAGGTTGGAAGGGACCTCAAGGATCACCTAGTCCAACCTTTCTAGGTAAGAGCACAGTCTAGACAAGTTGGCCCAGCACCCTGTCCAGCTGAGTCTGAAAAGTGAAGAGGTGCTTCTCTTGTGATAAGGCCCACAAACATTATGTCATTTTTGTATTTCAGGAGGCTGAGAAAGCACCAGAATGCCAAAGGACAATTCTTCATGGAGGAAGGGTGGAGCAAGAAAGACAACATGCTCTGCTGCAGCAGCAGACGTGATATATATCATATTGCACAAAAGTCTGGAAAGAACTATGCCCATTATTGTTGGCATGGTATTTAATGGCAATCAACTCTTGCCCATCCTCACCTTCAGCTCTGCAAACAGGGATCTCTTGCTGAAGAAGGAGACTCTTGAAGCTGGTGTCATGAGGAAGGCTCCAACAGAGTTATATTCATGCATGTTATGTCCTTTCTATAAACAAAAAGACCTTGAACTAAAGCTTTGGAGTTAGCTGGGAAGCCCTGTTTTGTGTTGTGTGGGAGCACCTGAAACACTGGGACTGCTCCTGGGTTCTGCTGCAGTAAAGCAGCAATGGATAGTTTTTTGCTAGGGACTGAGATGAATGGGAAAGCCTGTCATTTACGAGATTATGTTAATTTAGCTCCTCTGAATCTCTCTGGGGACCAATAATGTTGATTTAGGATTTTGTTCTGATGACAGCTGAAAGGTGTGAGCTAGAAGAATTGTCTGTGCCTTGCCAACTGCTTCCCCCAATTACTGCCTGCAATAACAGCCTTGAGTTCTTGCCTCTTTTTCACCTTGAGTCTTAAGACAGGATAGTGCAGGGTACTGAGCCATCTCTTTGTGTTTCCTGCACCAGGACATGCAGTGCTACATTCTGGAGTGATGCTCCACAGGGGAACTGTCTGCTGTGGGTACCACATTACAGCTCTTGGCATGCTCTGAATGTTAGATTTGAGATGCATCTTCAAGTGGAAGTCAGTCCTTATAGAACTGAATACAAATTTACCACCTGGGTCCTGCAAAGCCTATAGTGCAATGTCGATGTTAAGTGGTGGGACAGGGGGGAGACCAAGAAAAAAGGGAAAAACCCCAACCAACCAAAAAACCCAAAATAAGCAAGCCCTGAGCCTTACATTTCTCCTAAGCATGCAGAGAACTTGTCCCATGGGGAGAAATAGCCAGGGACACTACCTTTTAGCAGATCAGGTTGAGTAGTGTCTGTTTGTACCACACATAACTGCGCAAATTCCCTCTCTCCTCGCAGTTAAAGAGGTTGATAGCTGTTCCCTTGCTCTCTTTGAGCCTAATGGGCATTTTCAGTTCCCACCTGGGCTGAGACAGACTGACTCATGGCCAGTCCAGATATTAATTGGTCTAAGTGGGATGTCCCACTGGGAAGGCACCGCTGATAGAGCCTGAAATACCAAAACAGCCTCCCTTTTGTGGATAAGGATGCCTTTCTGTCACAGTAGTTGTTTTGTATACCAGAGCATAGCGTTATCCTCTTGTGTTCTAGCTTCATGGTTTAATTTGTCCTGTGAAATTTTTGCAGCAGGAGAACTGGACACGGCATGCCAATTTTCTCTTATAATAGGAATCATCAAAGCTCCTAAATTTAATCCTTGGCTTTGTGGGAACCTGGCTGAGCATGAAAACTCAGCAGATCTACAGTGAAACAAAAGAGAATGGATCAGCTACAACCAAATGTCTCTGCTGCTGTGCAGTGTTCCACCTTGCAAAGCACCCCTAATCTGCAGGAGGCTAATCTTACATCTGGTGCATCATCTCAGCAGAAGTAACTACTGCACATTTTGGGGATAGGGATGAGGTGTGAAGGCTTGATGTTATATATCTTCTCCTTAGGAATTTTTCAAATTTGCAGTATCTTTTTCCTTCTGAAGCAAGAAAAGCATGAAAATAAGACCCACATCAGACTGTCTGCTAAGGTGTTTGATGTCATCTGCCGTTCTTCCCAAAACTTCATCTCTCCTTTGAAAATAGGAACTGTGCAACCATTTTGCATAAGAAGAAAGTTTTGCAGACATTGAAATAAGTGTAACTGGTGCAGAGCTACTTGGCTGATTCTGCAGAAAATGAGAAGCAGTGTCTTGCTGACAATAAAAGCTCCCCTTTCATGTCTACTCAGAGGTCTAAAGCTGATCTCTTTAATGCCACCACTGCTGACTGCTTTCTTCCTAAAGAAACCACCTCAGGGAGGAGAGAGATTTCCTTACACAGTATGCTGCCCACAGAGGCGCAGAAAGCCACCTCTGATCATATTTTGAAAATCTCCCTAGCCAGTTGTGGAGTTCCTCTGATGTTAACCAAAAAAGCTTTTTGCCTTACTCCGTTTTGTCTTTTACTATTTCGGATAGGGATGGACAAAAATTGGCTTCATCTTACCCCATACAGTTGAGAATGGCAGAATCAGTGGGGTCTTACCCCTTCAGACCTTCCTTATCAAAGACATCTCAACACTGATGATTACTTAACTGCCTGAATTAGCTGGTGGAAATGGGCTTTGCTCCAGAAACCTCCCCATTGCTGTACTGGGAAGGTGACTGGACCATGATTGTACTGCCTGCGGGGGATGTTATGAAGAACTTTCATGACCAAAAAGACAGCATATTTTGTTGTCTTGCAGGGCTGATTAGACATCACACAATCAGCTGAGAGTTCTAGGAACCCCTGAATCAGTGGGAGAAACAGGCATTCATGTCTTTGCTAGGCAAAGAAATGCTCTTCAGTGTCTGAAACATGCTGGCCAAAGCCTGTGAGACTTCAAGCCCTCGAAAGCCTAGAAATCTGCTTGTTTAATGAAGGAAGCATAGTTCAGCCCAGTGGCATTGTGGAAAGAAGGTACGCTGGCCTCATCATGCTTGACTCTGTATCACGTTGCAGGTTTCAGGCTGCGAACAGACATGCTTTACAAGCAGATTTTTTTTTTAAACGTTATACCATCTCTCCCCATGGAGGCACATCTGATCTGGTTATACACACAGCAGTTTTTCATCCGTCATTTGTGCTTAGTTACTCAGAGCTGGTACTAAAACTAGCATGGCTGTGCTAGGTCTGCAAGTCTCTCAGCACAGTGCTGACATTTGGTAAAGCCACAGAAAGGAGTAAAGAGCAGGGAGACTGACCACACATGAACTTTGAGAGCAGGGGGAAAGAATTGACAAATGAAAAGGGGAAATGGCACTGCAAGAATAGCTGGTAGGCTGGGCCCGTGGCAAGGAGGCTGAGCTGACCCCTGGGTATTAAAGGGAAATTGAGGGCAGGACTACAACTCCAAACTCATAGCAGGCAAGAGTTCTCAACTCCCAGGTTCTCCTCCCAGCTCAGACAAGCTTCAGTTTTCCCTTGCTGCAGTGCAGAAGGTTGCAGCGTTTTATCACAAGGCTCCCTTCTTCCAATCTGCCTATCTCCTTACTTTTGAAAAAAGAAATTGCAAAGGATAGCCACCCAGAACACCTGCCATGCCCTTGCTACTGTCCTTGACCAATTTATTACACAAAAAACAGGTACATAGAAAGAGCATATACCCTGGAAGTGGTGTTTTCAGGGTCTCTGTTTCAGCTCCATAAGGGAGGTAGGGCTGCCCTACCAAGCAGAGTTTTCTCCTGTGAAAAAACAGAGCATCACAAAAGCTTGAAAATCAGTGGGCTTGGGTTAACCTGGACCAAAATAAATAAAGAGGTTAGAGGACAACCCCAGCTTTTTCCATCAGCCTTCTCTCCTATTTCTTGGGCAAATCTGATCTCCTTGGGAGATAGGATACACACAACATTTCCTATACACAGCATTTTCATCAAAGGTAGAGAGTCTTTTCTCTCTTTGCCCTTTGTACTCCTTCATCATTCCAGCATCTTGAGCACCCTTGCACTCTTGAAGCCCTTCATATTGCTCCATTGCTCTGACCGTTTCACTGGCTCTCTCAGAAATGATCTTGGCTGTGGTTCTTTGGTACAAAAGGCCCTTTTGAAACAGTGGACCTCAGGGTTCCACTGTGCAGCAGCAGAGGCAGGATGACCCATGCCAACCTATCCTCTAAATCAGTGTGTGTTAAATCAACCCAAGGTGGGGCAATGCCCAAGTCTTCAGGCCCATCTCAGGCAGGGCCAAGTTCTTTGCTAGCATGAACAATACTGTAGCCTTTCAATCCTGAACTCCATTACTGTGCACAGTATGCTTGTATCCAGCCTGAGCTCCCTTCTGGGTCCTGCTAGAAGAGCAGCACAGAGTCACTGCAAAATTGAAAGCATGCAACTACAGAGCTAGGAAATTACTATCTGGAATATCCCTTTAGACTGCTGGGTGCCTTTGCTTACCACTGCAGTAAACACAGGAGAAAAGGAGGGGGTAAATCTCACTTCACTTAGTTGAAAAAGTTCTGAGTAATTTATTCAGTTTAATGTTGCATTTTGATTAATAATGTGTCTATCTTGGCACGAGAGGCCCAATCACATGTTCTGAAAGGAGGCCATGGAGCAGGATTCAATCAGTGCACACGATGCCAGCAGGTAAATTATCTACAGGGGATGCATTTTTTTGTTGCAATCCCAGTAAATCTGTCTGTCTTTCAGTCTGTAAATACCACTGCATACCTAGCCTAAGAGCATGTTGTGCCAGTAAACAGGGGACAATATCAGCTTAAAGGTAAATATGGCAAAGCTCTGGAGACTGCAAGCCACGTTATCATCCTGGGCCCAGATTCCCCCTGCCTGGGGCGCAGCCAGTGCTCACAGCTCCCTGGCAGCAGGAAAGTTTGTGAGCTACTGATGTAAATGGTCTTTGCGCCATACCCAAACCTAAAAGCTGTTGGTCACCCCAGCCATTCAGAGGAGCCATGGCTTCTCCACGTTGGCACAAAAGGGACACAAAGATTTTCCCGTGCTTGTGCACAGTGATGGGCATTTTTCAAGAGCAGCCTGCAATGTCCTGAACTCTCCTCTGACTGACAGCTGGAAGCAGGTCTATCAAAGGCATGGCTGGAGCATACTGGAGCCCTGCAGAAGGAGCAGGTGAGACATTTGGCAGCCTCTACTCCTGGGAGCCATATCTTGGTTTACAGCCAGACCTGACAAGACACTCCAGTTGATGATTACCTGACAAGTGTCAGCGGTTCTTGTCTGTGACCATTATCCCTTTAATACAAAACAGCGGGCAGATTAAATAACCTTCTAAAAACGCAGCCAGACTTTGCTAGGTCTTGGAACAACCCTTATGGTGTTCTGGCCAGCTCCGCTTTCATTCCATTTCCTCCACTGGCAGACAACACAGCTCATTGTGCATGCGAGCATATTCAAAAGTGTGACAAATGAAATGCACTCAGCTTAATGGGATATAGAAGAGCCTAGATGTCCCAGGACCTTCAGTCATTTTACAAGGCCCGAAGAGGAGGGAGTAGGTGCCAGTCAAAAGCTTTGCTTTCTTCTGTCTGTCTCTCTCATTTTCCATCTTTTTAGGGGTTTCTTGGGAAATGAGGTAAGTGAAGCACTGAAATTCCCCCTTGGAGAGTCAATCAGCTCAAAGTCTGCAAAACCCCAGACATCCTCCTGCTGACAGCTTTTTCCTCCCTGGATGCTTCTCTTCTGAAGCCTGCCCAGCAGAGCTGTGCTCAGGCTCTGCTCTGCTTGCCTGGAGCAAACCCTGAAGCCCCTAGGTGCCTCAGCACTGGCGCAGGGCCATCCAACGCAACTCTCAGCCCCAGACCCCACCTTTCTGAAGAACAATCTGGCAAGTGTCAGCACATGCTCACAGACCTACACTGCGTTCCCATGGCTTGCCGAACACCCACAGGTCACCTGCCAATCAATCCAGACTCTAGCCGAGTAATGAAGGCGGAAGGTTAGCTGCCACAATGATCCAAGTGGGAAATGTTTAAGCTAATGTATACTTCCTCAAAGACATCATACTTCTAATGATTTATTGCTTTTTAGCAATCATCTGACCGCTCCAGGACCCCACTGCAGTACAGGTTTGGTAACAGGCATCTGTGTTTCTCAAAATGGTATAACCTAAATAAAGCAAGCAGAGAGAAAGAGGGGCAGAAAGGCTGCTGAAGAGAACTGGCCAACCTTTTATTCACATTAGCAACTACAAGTGAAGTCTCATAACTCCTGGCCCAGCTCATTAGTCCCTGCTGGCTGTGGTCACTGTACATCAGCAATATTTTAATTCAGGCAAAGGACAGGACTTTTTCTAAAGCAACTTCATTTGTTTGTCATGTTTCAGAGGAACACATATGCACCAGGTGTGTTGCTTCTATCTAGTAAGAGAGGGCATATGTGTCAGATGGACACATATACCGGGGAAATGCAATACTACTGGAATACAGAGTGTTTGAGACAATAGGCAGTTTCAGTTCCTGTTAACTCTGTTGGATACATTTTCTCAGTGATCATCTTCTGGATAAAAATTTCAGCTTGGAAGCTGTTACACAGACAAGAGAAAAGGGCCTATAATGAGAATGGCTGCAAATGGAGCACATTTTCCTGTATCTCTAGCCTGCAGTTGAGGATCCAGTTTCCCAATTACTTCTTCTGTCTTTCCTCATCCCAACTGCTGTTCCAATGAGAAATCAACGTATTTTTCTATCAGATTTCTTCCAGGATCTTGGTTGTGAGCAGTAAGGAGTCATGGCTTTGTGTGCCAGGAATAGGCAATAGGAATAAAACTCATCTTCCCCTCACAAAAAATTCCTGCTGGAATTAAAAATAACTGCAGATGGACCTGCATGCCTATTTGCCTCTGTGAACAAAACCAGCAGCAATAGCAGGCTCTCTTGCTTTGGTTCCAGCTGATTCAGTGATTTCCTCATCATATCATGGGGAAAAAACCTCAAACATCGTAACTTACGCCTTAGAGATCATACAGCCAGTCATTTGCATGCCTTCAGAAATGAAAACAAGAGGCTGTATGTTAAGTTATCATAATGGCGCTTCCCAGAACAGCTACCGTATTGCAGGGTTTGACATGTACTAGCAGCAGACAGGTAAAAATGCATAGACATTGAGTCACTTTTCCACCCTCTTCAGAGATTAAAGCAAATGTGTTTCCATATGTACATACAGAGAAATATTTATACAGACACATATTTGTGCATGTAGTTCTCATCCTACATCTCCTTTTAAACCTTTCTTAAATATTTTTAAACCTTCCTTAAGTAAAGTATCCTTTTGCACCTCCCTTATATTGGACTTGAAAGAAAAGAAAGGTAAATTGCACAAGGTTTGTAATACATAAACAATTCAAATTTTCTCAATGAAGTTGCGTATGAGGTATTATTTAGTTGGCTAAATATAGAGGGTGTCTCTTTCACCAGTTGTTTCTTTATACAGTTTTCAATAATCTGTCCAAACTGACAATAGGCATACAATTCTTCCATCACTTAAAAAGCTGAGAGCAGAGTTCACAGCATTCACTGGGACACCCAGACTCCCCTTCTAGCCTTTATACCTTTGACTCTGACTCAGCACAGAAATGAAGCAAACATTCAGCATTATGTGAATTCAAGCTAAGCAGGTATTTAAGTGCTATGAAGACCCAGACCCTTAACAAATTCTCTAGACAAGGCCTTAGGCAGAGTTTCACATGACCATATGGGCTGATTTCCCCGTATCACAGGGAAACTTTGATAAGTCAAAGGTTTTTTTCAGTTTCTACCTTTCCTTACTGTCCCCCAGCCTGTCTGTCAGCAGTATTTTTGCACTATGCTTGTGACAGTCGTTCAAAATTGCTGTAAAGTACAGCAGGGAAGTTATTTTCCCTGCCAATCAGACCTGTGACATTTTTGGTGCGGTAAGCTGGAGGAGATAGCAGTACCAGCTCTGGTCCACTCCCCTTTATCCTAACTCCTGCATTTCCTCTGGCATTTTGGTTTCAGTCACTTCTTTCTAGCACTTTGCTCTATGCAAAATTTTATTTTTTACTAAAACACCCCCAGCCTAAAGCTATCAGTGTGGACTAGCTCACGGGAACTTCTGTGGGAACTTCAGCACAGTTTTTTCATGTGGCCATTCTCCTCTCTAGGGGCAAACAAGCTCTCCCAGGTACACATCAGACAGGACACATCACTTCATCCTGGAGTCTAGTCTGCAGAGAGGAGTGAAAGAATGAAGGTATCCAGACTTGAAGATCCATGAATCACATAGTATTTTTAAGTCTTTCTATTTCCAAAGCAGTTGGGGTTTGCAAAAATAATCCCAGAAGACATCTTTTTAAAACCCATTTTCCCTCCTGATCAGTTGTGCAGAGTCCAGCTGATGAGGTGTTTCACTCTGCATGAGACATGCGTGTCTAAGGAGATGCCCTCCGAACCTGTGCGAGACCTGGCCTTGCTGCATTGCCCCCAGTCACAAGCAGAAGCCAGACCTGGGAGAGAAAAGCAGTTTAAGCCTCATCTCTAGAGAGAATGTTTTACAGAAGACAGTAAACTGTAAGAAGTAAAACACACCCTGAACCATTATTTTAGCAGTTAACTGGCACCAGACAAGACAATAGGAGATGAGTATTACCAAGTTTTAAAGTTAGCCACATAATTAACCAGAACACTGAGAATAGCAGTTAGTCCATCTATTCTGTAATGAGAAACAATAAAAAAGAATCTAGGGAAAAAAATGGGAACCAGAGTTGGTTTTTAAAATGAGTTTCTGCAAGGAACATTTAGCTTATAAAGAGAGATAAATTATAGGTATGCGCTTAATGTGTGTTTATGGTTTAGCCCTTAGGAGACAGAAGGAAGAAAAATGATCTCTGCTTTTTTCCATCTTTCCATCTAAGCTGCATTAGAATGAACAGTTGGGGCTGGTTGTCCATAATTCACTGGGAAGTGGCTGTGCAGAAAACCTTCTCAACATCTGCAGGCCTGCCACAGGTGCCACAACCAGAGCTGTCTAATAAAGGAAAACACCAGGATCCCTGTGGTAGAGTCACTGCCTGAGTGAGAGGCAGTGGGAAGGAAAACCATGACCAATTAGCAAGGCCTAAAGTATTTTCACAGTGAGGCCTTGTTTTTGCCCAAATCTGATAGAAATTCCAGAGGAGCTCCATCTCTATGTTTTGGCTGTTTAGCCATGTGCCTAGGGTACTGCATGTGCACTAAAGATGAGCACAGCTGCCATGGTTGGCCTATACACCCCAGCATAACAGACATTTTGCTTTTGTATGGTTGCAGGGCTGGTAGCTGTATCTGCACACAAAGGGGCACATCAGTGCCATTTTCCTATGGTGCCCACAATACCCCTGTCCATGGCTTCACCTGGGTAACACTCTCCACAGCTGCCCTGATGGGGGGAGCAGGGCATTTCCAAAATGCTGTGCCCTGGAAATGGGGCAGCACTGTCAGTGTCTTTGCTCTGTATCCACCTCCTGTCCCACCGGTTCTGGGTGGACTCCTTGCACTGTGCCTCCCTCCAGATGAAAATCCAGCACTGGGGAAGCTGGAGAAAGCCTTGTTGTCTCAACTCTGTGCCAAAGCTTACACCACCTCCCAGCAGTTGCCACCAGCTTGACTCGCTCCCCATTTCCTCAACGCTGAGCTCTTCCACTTCTCCCCAACTCTCTCTTCAGCGTTGATGTGCTCCCTTGCTCAGGGCCAAGCACAGTGGGCAGTGAGCCACACCATTCCCACCTGTACCTGGGCTGTGCAGCTGTCCCAGGGTAATCAAAAGGCTTGTTTTATTTATCTGGTTAGGACCTGGGGGAGGAAAAGGCGCCATTGTTGGGGAAAACAGGCACCTAATTACACTGTCAGCAGGTACAGAGGCAGCATATGCTGTCAACCACTGGCTGTATCAAAGAAATAAAGCTCAAATCAGATCATTAATATGAACTCTCCCTGCCAAAGAAAACAAAGCCACTGTCCTAATAAAGCCCAGAAACAAGGGGAAGACTGCATCCATGGCATGCTGTTGGACTGTGCATGGACCAGAAGAGCTGTAACAGGATCAATTTTATTTTCAACAATCAAAAATCAGGCAGCCTCAGGTTTCAAGTCAGCAGAGAGTAGCTGTTTGGTGTTGCCCCAAACATTGTTAATGCTGAAGGCATGCTCTTAAAATCTGTTGTATAGTCGAGAGGTGTAAAAAAAGCCGCTGAGCTGAGTCGAGGCTCTTCTGGGCCAGAGAGGCAGATTTGCAGATATTATTGTTAGTAAGCCTGGTCTTACCATGCACTGGAGCCAGAGCTCTTGTTTCTCTGAGGGACAAGCATGGGGCAACGTGGCAGGAAACATGTCCCACACCCTGTACTACAGTAGAAAGGAGTCACAAGAACAGGCTGTATCTGACAGAGATTGCTTCTCAAGGGTCCTTTTAGAGCCCAAAGCCCCAATAAACAGCTCTTTGCTGCAAGCCAGGGCCCAGCACCTCTCCTGTGCCACAGTCCCATGCAAGAAGAACCACAGGACAGCTGTTTGTAGGCCCCTGCAAGAAGAGAGGGGCCATGCCATTGCACTCCATGTAGATGGACTATGGCTAAAACACTAAGGACTCAACCATTCAAGGCCTGCACGTGAAAGCTGCAAAACTCATGAGGATGGTCAAACTCTTGCTAGTTTTGTGGACAGACATGGTCATGACTGCAAGGGCTGTGCTGAACTGTAGCTGGAGACTGCATCATCTCTGATGGAGCAACATGTTTGTTCTTACTTACCATCTTTATAAAGCACAAAGGAGGAAGTGAAGGTTATCCAGAGTGATGCTACAAACAGAATTTACTTTGAGCAATTCATTATGCCACAGGGATGTGCATGTGGCTGCAGGCACTAGAAAAATAAGTGGGCAGATATTGATTTAGGAGCCTTCTGCAAGGCTTCTGGTTTTTTGAACTGTTGAAGCTGAGGGGCAGGTATGCACACAAACAGCAGTATATTTAACTTACTGCTGATTATATAATCACATAAACACACCAATTCCACAGCTACGTGTATAAATTGGGCCACTATCCAGAGCTAAGATTCATGGCTCCAAATATATCTTGCTCACTGGCATCTTTATGGAGGCAAAGGAAAAATGGAAAGTAAGTAGGGAAAATCAGGGTATAATCACTGTGGGGCAGCAGGAAGTTAATTTTGGTTCTGCAGACAGAAAATTTGTTGTATAAATGCACATGTTAGGCTTAGTGTCAGAGTGATACAGCTAATTCCAAATTCTGCCTTCCAAACATATCAGTCTGAGAAGTTTTAAAGCAGAAAGAGACAAATTGTTTATTCTGGAATGTAACAACTGTAACGTGGAGATCTGTGTCAACTTAAAGAACACAAACAATGTATTTTAACCTAAAACATGAAGGAGAAATGGGATACTTGTGAGGGTAATGAAAATATTCCAAGTATTTCTCATTTCTAGAGCAATCCTATCCTACAGCTCTTTCCTGGCCCTATAGAATAAAAGTGAAATGAGAGCTGTGTACCTAACCCCTTTTGGCTGTTCTTAAATCCCAGTTCAAATGCCTTAACCAGTAATATTTTCACAGGCTTGCTGATCTGAATGAGAACTTAAAACTTGAGTGAAGACAATGAGATAGAACCCAATCTGGTTATATTGTTGTGACACTAATAGAATTCCTCTGGGGAGAGGGGATTAGAGTCTTTAATGCCTTGATTTTACAGGTTTGTGCAAAATACAGTATCAGTTTAGCTGGAAACATCTGGACTTTTCCTGTTTAATGAATAAAGGCTTTTTTTATGCAGAGGATTCTCAAAGGAAATAAGAAGTTCACTAGTGGGTGAATAAAACATGGAATAAATTTGAAATAATCCAGAGGGAAAGAAAAGCACTGCATAAAATTAAAAAAAAAAAATAAATATGTGAAGTTCTTGATAAAGAAAAATAACAGAATGTAACACATGTCAAAGGCTATGCAGCTATGAGTAATGACAAAAGGTGATATTAAACATTGCAGAACCCTGATTAGTTTTGTAATAGTGCATAAATCTGTGAATGTACAACTTTAAAAAGATTTAAATGTCCTCCTCTAAGCAGCTTACCAGAGCTCCATTTTTTAAATCTTCATTACTGTTTCTTGCTAATTTGTTTTTACCATTCGCCTACTATCTCCTGTGCACTCTGGTTATGAGGTGTTAAAAGGATTAGGAGCCCATGGATTTCAAAAGCAGCTGATCTTTTCTGAACATTCTTGTTCCAGGAAACAAAAGCTTTGTTGCTAACTTAAAATAAACTCGAAACTGAATAACATAGGTTATCCTTTGTAAAACATTTGGGGAGAAGATGCAGGCAAACAGATCTGTCTACTGCTGCTGACTTGTAGCTACTCTGGGGTTTATAAAAAAGAAATCAGAGGTATGGCAGATTCACCACTTCAGCAAAAATGCTGCCCTCATTTCAGGATTATTTTGAGATCATGATGCTCACCAGCACTAGCCAGTTGCTTGACCAAGAATGTCAGAAAGCAAAATAATTTGCTTCTTGAAGAGTAAAATTTAAATCCCAGACGCCCTTATTCTGAAGCATGATACCACTTGCGCATCTCCAATTGCTGTGATCCCATGATCTAGAAGAACCAGTTCCACTAGGTCCAGGTTTTTGTATCTGACCACATAGCAAGGGACACCATTTCCCACAGCACACTGCAATGACTCTCTTGGTGCGCATGTGGGTTGAAGGACTGCTCCACATCTGTCTGTACCTTGCTCTTACAGTCTGTGTGCTGGGATTCTGTCACCATGGACCCAATGGGACATTGACCCTCAACAGAAAAACTGCACAGTACTGAGATAGACCTTTGACATTTTCTGCTGGTTACTGCTGGTTACTGAATCTGTAAAATCAGGCTTGCAAAGGTGGTGCTGGATTTATGACACACCCCATCTCCAGAATCCCGTGAGTCCACAAGCTTCTGGTTCATTTGCTCCCTACCAAAATTATCCAGGCCTGACATACGTGAAATATGAGGAGCAGTGGAGGGCTGGATTAGTCTGGTAAAGCAGAAGCCAAAGTGACATCTAATCCCAGCCTACAGCTTGGGTGGCAAGTACCAAGATAACAGAGCCAAACTCCCCTCAGTAGGTCTATGTGGTGTAGCAAAGGCAACGGCCACAGTTGCAGCTTGAGATGTTCGGGTCAGGCATTGGGAAAACTTTTTCCTGGGATGGTGGTACATTCCTAATCACTGGCAAGATGGGGGATCACCATCCTTGGAGGGTTTCAAAACTCATAGGCAAAATTGCAGCTCCAAGGAAGTTCCCTCTGACCAGCATTTCTGTGAGTCTGTAACTCTCTAAATAACTGTCTCTTTTTCCATTCCACAGACATCTGTATCTCTTTCTCCAAAACTGCCTAACACCATGCATTGGGTTTATGTGGCAAGGTTTTGGTAGAGGGGGGAATGTAGGGGTGGCTTTTGTGAGAAGATGACAGAAGCTGGACAGAGCCACTTCCAGCTATCCCCCCGCAGCCCATGGAGGTCCACAGTGGAGCAGATATCCAGCTGCAGCCCAGGGAGGACCATGCAAGTGGATGTGCCCTGAAGGACAGCCCAGACTGGAGCGGGTTTTCTGGCAGGACCTGTGACCCTGCTTGGGGACCCACGTTGGAACAGTTTGTGAAGAACTGCAGCCTGTGGGGAGGACCCACATTGGAGAAGGTCGTGAAGGACTGTTTCCCACAGGTTATACACTAGAGCAGGGGACCCCATGCTAGAGCAGAGGCAAACCATGAGGAGGAAGAAGCAGCAGAGAAAAAGTGTTATGAACTGACCCCAACCCCCATTCCCCATCTCCCTGCATGGTGTAGGGGGAGGAGGGAGAGAAGTCAGGAGTGAAATTGAGCCTGGAAAGAAGGGTGGCAGGGGGGAAAGCAGTTTTTACATTTGTTCCTATTTATCATTATCCTACTCTGCTTAATTGGCAATAAATTAAATTAATTTTCCCCAAGTTGAGTCTTTATCTCAACCCATGACCTTTTCATCCTTGTCCTATTTTCTCCCCGTCCTGTTGAGAAGGGGGAGTGACAGAGCAGCTTGGTGGGCACCTGGCAGCCAGCCAAGGTCACCCCACCACACACCATTTCTCTCAAATCATCAAAACAATGATCAGAATCCAGTTCAATTTGCAATTATTTCCCTGATGGCCAAGCCAGTGTGAACCAGTTTCCACCCTGGCCTGACTCACATGCTCCTTTCCCACCTTGCAATTTACTATTCCCTTGGTTGTGTCTGTACCACTGCTTTTGGGAGACCCCTTGCCTGCAAACAAGCTGGAGACAGGTGAAAGCACCTTCAGCACTAGAGAAAATGTCACACACTGTATCCTCAGAACAAACACCCCCAACCTGAGCTTCTCTTGAAACTTGCTGCTTTTCAGTTCTGAAGAAGGGTTTGTACACCCCCAAACTGGGTCTCTTTCTGCTGAGAACATTAGCTAGTCTGATAGAATACATTTCATTTCCCTATAAAAATTTATTTACTCTCTTCAGCAACCTCTTCCTATAACTCTAAAGGCTCGCCCATCCTAGTATATCTTCAGCATGCTAACCAATAGCTCATAGACCAAAAAAAAAAATAGCGTGGGGTTGCAATAACATTCTAGTTTGATCTAAGAACAGGAAGAATTAAAGAATTAGTTTTTTCCTTTCCATCTAAAGCCTATATGATTGAACCTGACAACTTCTTGCTGAATTGAAGCATGTGACTTCAGAAGAGGTCTGATCCAAGATTTCAAGTGACAAGACCTTCCCCATTCCCAAGAAAGCCACTGCAATATCTAGTTATCCAACTCAAAACCAAAAAAACGCTAATTTCTTGCACTCTCCTTTGTGACTTGAGTAGACTTCTACCACAAGATGCTTCCCACATCTGTAAGATCCTACAGCTCCCAGATTTTGAAAGTGAAGGCAAAACCAATTTTTCATAAAGCAAACTCAACTATTGTTTTTTTTGAACTGCATGTAGCCATGTGGCTAGGCCTTTTCACATTGGGGCAACATACTACATTTACTGCCTTCACCTCTCTTGTCTGCTGAGATTAATGTACAGATAAGAAAAGAGGTGAGGAGGAAATCTGAAAGCACCTTTTTCTGTGTGTGACTTCTGGGGATAATGCCTGAGAGACTTTAGCACAGCGTGGAGCAGGAGAAAGCAGAGCTGCTTTCATCACAGCAGCACTGGGTGGCATAAGCAGAGAGTTTGCCATTTAATAAGAATTAACTCCATTATTAGTTAGCACATAAATCCCTTACAAGTTTTATTATTTCATCAATAATTCACCCAGTTTCCATAGACTCAGGTTCTCTGTCTCACTGTGGGATTGAAGACTCTGTCTCTCTCTCCCCCCCCCCCCCCCCCTTTCCTTCCCTCCTTTCTTTCTTTCCTTCTCCCGTGCCTCTCCCTGAAATTTGCTTCTCACGGTTGCCTCGGTTGCCCTCCATAAGTAGTCAGGAGGTATCACTGACTTTTAGTCAAAAAGATTACAGCTGAACTTCATTTCTGAAATTGGTTTGGAAACATTCATCACATTCATGAACATTCAGGCAGAGAGGGATAGCAGCAGCACACAAACTTGAGTGATACACATAAAAATGGGACAAGACAAGTAATGTTGATTGGGGTGAACAAAGGAGATTGAGAAAGATAGACAGAGAACTACAAGACCGATAAATAATCTTAGACAAAATAGTTTTAATTTGCAAAGGAAGACTTGCACAGCCAAATCAATCTTTTAAATGGATGGATGGGATTGAAAGGGCAAATACTGGAAACAAAGAGAACTGGGCCAAATAAGACTTGCAGAGCTCTGCATAAGGGTACCTGTGTGTTCACAGCTCCCACCACAAGGTCTCATTGTCTGCAGAAACACTAGAACAATATGGACACTTGGAACACTTGGAAAAGGCTGAAACAGATTATAGGATGAAGCAAGAGTTTCCAAGGGGCTGCTATAGACAAGTAGCCTGGAAAAAGAAGATGGCAGTAGTACCACCTGCTTTGGGAAACCCTTCAGCAATTCCACAGAGTGTGAGCAGGCTTTAATTCTAAAGGGAAATGGAGCATATATTACAGGTGAGTTGGTACCAAACAATACATTGGGAAGATACATTTTGGGAGATTACTGGAAAATGGAGGAAAAGAATAGCTTGATTTAGTGGATTAGGGTTACAATGAACATTTGATCTATCCCATAGTCTGACCTCTGTGGGACCAAGAGAGTAGAGCAGGAGTTTTGAGACAGGTGAGCTTTCAACAGGTTCCAATTCAAAGCTGAGAGGGCCTCACTTATCCACAGACTGGGACTCCGGAAAGGATCCGCTTGCTCTAGGACAGAAACACCTTGATCATATTGGTGTTCTTTCCCTCTAGAAGTCGTAGGAGTAGATAAATAGGCTGTCCTCACAACTCTTGGGCTGGGACAAGAGTCTCCTGATCCTGACAAACTTACTGAGATATATCCAAGAAGAAAAAAAAATATTCTGCTAATTCCAAGGGTAGAAATTCTGGAAAGGTGTATTTCTATTCTTTGATAGGCTCAGTGTGCTGAGAATACAATTGTAACAGCAGTTAACATATCTGGGATGTGTGCAGGGAGGTCACAGCATAGGAAGCTCTCACAGCCTGTGAGACAAGGACAGGTAGCAAGGATGTCAGTTGTGTCCAGGGGTAAATCCAGGCTTGGCTCACATTCTGCACCAGTCACTCAGGAGCAACACCTGCACAACCAAGCGCTGCGGAATACCCAATTTAAAAAGACAACAAGATGCCAAAAGAAGAATCCCTAATGGGGTGGCAGGTAGGTTTAAGCTTGCATGTCCATCTGGGCTTCACAGACACTGTACGTGTCTGTGTGACATTATAAACTATAGGTAGGCAAATGTTATTCCTGCTTGGCCAGGCTGCATCACCCATGGGCACAGAGAGAATTCAGCTTTTGATCCTCAGGGAGGTGCCTGCCCTGTTTCCAGAACTGTTTCTCAGCTGATGGCCCAAAGGTCCTGCCATGGCTTGCAAAGCCCTGTTGTCCTGTATCAAACAGAGCATGGCATTTCACCCAGCCTGCTTAATGCAGAGAGAGCGTCCCCTCCCCGTGGAGCAGACAAGCTGTGGCCCAGTCTAGTGAAACTGGAGCGTATCTTTGAAAGGGATATCTGCTCTGCCTCCAAGGAGGTAGCCCTTCCAAGGGCTGTGCTTCACTAGCGTAGAGACCCAGCTCTAATGATTCACTCACAACACAGCTTTTATTTGCCTCCTGCTTAGTTAACCAGAGCAGCAGCATCTCCCCATGAAGCGTGCTCAGAGTGTCTGACTTTGGGAGCATACCGCACTGTGAAGAAAGGGGACCTAGGATGAAAAAACCCAGCTGCATATAGCTGAGAGAATCTATCACTATTTTTCCCTGACTTTGGCCTGCTGCAGACAGGTGATTTCTTGTTTAAATTCTGACCTGACAAAGTCACTTAGAGAGTTATTTATCAAAAGGGATTTTTTTTCAGGGGGAATTTATTTTGCAGTGACAGAAAGATGCCATTGCATGCCCAGCCAAATTCATTTGGAAAGACTCATTTGCTATAAACCAAAACATCTTTTTTTCTTACCATAGACAGAAAAGTCTGTTCCAGAAGCAAACTGGAGCTTTCTCTCTTTTGAACTACAGCTACCGTCCTGACAGCCATGCTTAAGCTCATTAGCCAGACAGTCTGAATTTCAGGGCAGAAAGAAAAGCCAGAAGAGAAGCCAGAAATCTGAGTTGCAGCACAGTAAAATCCACGGTTTTATGGATCACCAACAAATCAAAAATCAGGATTCAGCTTGTGGATTCAGGAGAGGTATATGTGGAAATTTGCCCTCCTGTCCTACAAAGCATTTTGTCATTCTTACAGGAAGGGTAAGATTTGATAGATACAGATCTCTCTCAAAGAATTTTTTAATGTATAAACGTCTCCCCTTGCTGATAAAAACTGCTACTTTATTTCTGTAGTAGTGCCAGGCAAACCTGCTGAAGGTGATGCTGTATACTGGAGCAGGAACCCCCCCATTTTAAAGAGCTTGTAAATGATTTAGGGAGATGCATAAAGTAGCATCATTTCCAGGTTCCCTGCTTTGTGCTCTGCACATGAATGTGTGTATATGTGAATGTAAATCTATATGTGTGTTTGTGTGTGCTGTTATCAACTGCTGTCCTCCAAGATAAGTGGGCAAGGACCAGTAGCAATACAAGACTCCATGCAGGGTTCACATGAAGGGCTGTATGGGAAGAATCCCCTTGTGCTCAACGCAGCAGGTTGGGATTGGTGCTCCCCATGGGATGTTTCACAGTAAAAGCATATTTCTTAGGGGACTTCTGCAGCCATCCAAAACTTCACTGCACAGCACCTGGCATGCACATAAAAATCCTATCAGAGGCTTAGCTTCTAGCACCATCATGCTGAAATCTGCCCACGTTCCAGGGAAGATGAGCACTGGGGAAGCTGGAGTCAGCCTTTTTGGTTGTTGGCTGTCCTGGTTTCAGCTGCAACAGAGTTAATTTTCTTCCTAGTGGCTGATATAGTGCTGTGTTTTGGATTTAGTACTAGAAGAATGTTGATAACACACTGATGTTTTGGTTGTTGCTCAGTAGTGCTTAGACTGGCCAAGGACTTCTCAGCTCTCAGCTCTGCCAGGGGCACAAGAAGCTGGAAGGGGACACAGCCAGGACAGCTGACCCCAACTGACCAAAGGGCTATTCCGTACCATATGACGTCATGCTCAGTATATAAGCTGGGGGAAGAAGGAGGAAGGGGGGACATTCGGAATGATGGCATCTGTCTTCCCAAGTAACCATTGCGCGTGATGGAGCCCTGCTTTCCTGAGGATGACTGAACACCTGCCTGCCCATAGGAAGCCGTGAATTAATTCCTTGCTTTGCTTAGCTTGTGTGCACGGCTTTTGCTTTCCCTGTTAAACTGTCTTTATCTCAACCCACGAGTTTTCTCACTTTTACTCTTCTGATTCTCTCCCCCATCCCATTGTGGGGGGAGCGAGCAAGTGGCTGCATGGTGCTTAGTTGCCAGCTGGGGTTAAACCACGACATTGGCAAAGGGCATTTTTCTGGAAATGTTTTGGAAAGATGTCATACAGAGCCCCAGATGGCAGACTAGTTGTGCTTCCCTGTTCAACCTTCACCTTTCCCCAGAGACTGTGTAAAGCTGGCGTAAAACCAGACCCAGAACAGTTGTATGCAACTTCCATCAATAAGTTAATGGTACCCACAGGTAGTTTGCAATGCTCTATAAGGAGGAGGTGTCTTCTGAGCATTTTTTAATGAGTAGAGTTTTAGAGGGCAACATGCTCAGCAACAGGGCATGCATATGCGCATATAAGCCTGTATCTAAGATGGTCAGGGATGTATACTTGATGTCAATACACAGGCTGCCTCTGCTGACTGCAAACTCTGGCATCAGCTTGGCAAGTGTGGGAAAGTGGCTGCTGCCCGAGATTATTGGGAGTTAACTGCTTGCTTGATACAAAACACAGCCACAATTAACAGAAGTTGGAGGTCTTTTTATGGAGAAAGAAATGGTCCAGGAGTTTTATGTGTCCCAGAGAGACAAGTGAGAATGTGGTGGAGCCTCTGGCACTGTGTGGCTCTTCTTTAGACAGCGCTGAGCCAAGGGTACTGACAGCCACTTTGTGCTGCTGAATTATTCAGGAGTCCTTCACAGATGACTGCAAGCAAGGGAGAGTGGGAGGTCGAGGAGGAAGTTTAGGAGGAAATGCTCAGTGTGCAAGGAGAAAGTTAAGCATAAAACAGATTTTCACAGGACTTCAGGCCAGTAAAGGGTGGCAGACTCTCCTGATAGGCACATAGACTATACAGAGGAGGCAGTTTCACCCTGTTACTAAAAATCTTTGCAAGTGAAACTTTGCGAAAATTAAGAACTTTACCCATAAATTAATCAAACCAAAGTAACAAGGTGGAAGAGACCAAGTTAAACATTGGTAAGGTCAACTGAAAGCCATGTTTTATTATGGCATTTATTTGGCAACTTATGCCACAGTTATGGGGCTGTTCAGCCACCTCTGAAGAAATGACATTTATTTTATTTATCAGCCTAGCAGAGCTTCCTCTACACAGGTTGCAGATTAGACATGTCCCTTCCTTCAGCCATGGGACATACAGAAAAACAGAGGTTAAATTGTCCATGGTTTTTCTTCCAGATGTATGGAAGAAATAATAGTAACATACCAAAGTGACATTCAACCTGCTGCCTAGACAAAGGCTTAGAATTTATGTCCCCAAGAGCTTTTCAGCGGTGTTTTCTTGTTCAGTTTCCTAAGAGCTCACAATGTTTTTAAGGCCCAACAGCCCTCAGAGCTGCTGGAACAGTACTTGTGTAGAGACAGCGAAGAGGAAGACAGTGCTGTGGCTTCCAAAAAACCATCTTTCCCAGCAGCAGCTCATCATGTTTGTCCTTGAAAGGTATCCAATTCAGGCAGCTGCATATACCACATAGCGGTTCACAATTAAGACAACCCCGCATCAAAAAGTCCTAAGAGATACAGTTCAGCAAGACAGCTGGCTGCACTGAATAGCCTAGAAGATTACCTCAGCAGGATGGTTTTGTACCTTTTGAAATACAGGGTTCCCTTCAAGGACAGGCAGCAGAAATTTAATGGTAAATCATATGTCAGAGACAACCTACAAGTGAAGCACACAATAGATAAAGGATGACCCTATTCATTTATCAGGATGTCTGCTCTCTGCCAGAGGAGACCAGGAAATCTGGGGTGTTTTTTCACTCTTTCTTTTCTCTGCTATCCTGCTTGGGTTTTTTGCTTCCCCTTTTTTCAGCTCTACTGCACTCAAAAGTGGCAAGGCTTAAGAAAAGCTAGCTTTAGGGATATTTTTGGTCATCTGGACAGTGAGGTGACATTGGAGAAGGCAAAACATTTGTTGTATTTTCTCTGAGGCCTTCAGGAAAGCAGCATCTCTGTGTTGCCGGTGGAAGAACTGTAACCTGACAGCACACGTGCCAGCAAAGTCTGGCAGGGAGCTGAAAACTTAAAAAAGACTTAGCTGATCTGGAATGTGCAGGGCATATTCATCCTCAATAAAGAACCACTGAAACATATTCACACCAAATTTCAGTTTTGATGAACCACAGATTTGCAGGCAGTAAACACACCATCCAAAAGTGCTCAACCAGCACTAACTGTAATAAGCTTTCCTTAAACATCTGGGGTTTTTTTAGACAGAGCATCAAGGAAACTCACCCTATGACAGTGTTCCCGTTGTGCATATAAATGGCCTTCTCATTACCCAAATGACAAGAGGTGTCAGAAATTGTGCTGTCACTCAGCAAGCCACAGAACTGCATTTATGCTTAATTTCTTTTTTTTTTTTTTTTTTTTTTTTTTTAAATTGAAGTTCAGAGTCCCTACAAACTCTTAGAGAGACACAGACATTCATTTTTGCTTTATTTTTTTTTTTTTTTTTTTTTTTTTTTACTTCTTAAATTGAAGTTCAGAGTCCCTACAAACTCTTATTTTTATTATGGCTGGCTGTAAGCCAAAGCACACTTCGCTCAGCTTTCCATAAAATGCAAATCACAGGCAATCCAACAGCTTCCTGGCATATCTTGCATGAAAGGAAGATGGATCTACAGACTGAGAAGAGGGACCAAACTTGTGATTCCCTCTGTTGTACCTCAATGAGCTCTAAAAAACATCTACTTTGTTAACCCTCCCCCCAATAACTCATGGTGATGGGTTTCACCCCTGGACAGTGGGACTGATGGCAAAGACACTTCAGTCCTTGGGGATTTTCCAGCATCCTGCAATGCAGTTGGTACAAACCACCGGTTTGGAACAGCGTTGCAGTGCATCTCCGGTGATCCCCAGGGTTGCACCCCTTGTGCTAAAGTGGTAAAAGGTGTGCACTCTTTCACCGCAGCATGGGCACCACGGCACCTCACCCATCATGAGGTTGCACAGCAGGCTCACCAGCCATCATTAGCCCATCTCTCCTGACCTGTAAATTTGATGCAGATGTCCCTATTTAGGATAATGCTTCCTACTGGAAGATGAATATCTCTGTCCTGCTTGGAGTCAAGCTTGCAAATACCAGACTCAAGCACCCCATTCGGCATGTATTCCCATCTCCCTACACTCTAAATTTTATGTGCTGCTGGGTTTCAATGCATTGTTTTCCTCTGCAAAACCACCTAGGTAACCTCACCTACTTATAAACCAGTTATATCACAGTCCAGGATGTCTGTTGCTTTTATTCCAGGAATTTGTGGTGCTCTTGCCTCACCTGCATGAAGGGGACCCACCACTGGGCTTTCTGTGGCAGACACATTGCTGTTTCTCTGGCTGCAGAATTACAAAGGCGCTTTTTCATACACTCTGAGCACTTCAGTGTTGTTGGGGCACACAATACCGAAGTACAATGGTGCAGCCACAGGGGAAGAGCCAAGCTGACCAGATAGCCTGAAAAAAGAAAATTGCAGGCTTCATTTTCAAAGAACGACTGTTTCATCCTTCCTATTCCTTATTCTTAGGTTTGATGTTAATATCTGATGTCCAGTTGTTTCTCTTGACAAAAGCCCTCCAAAGAAAACCCATTCTTGCTCTCTACTCCCTTACTAAATTTCATTGGACATAAAACATAGCTCCTCTGTGGAGTTTGCTTCTCTGCCACAGAATTTTCTGCGTTTGTTTTTAAAAAGAACTGAACGAGGATTTTGTTGGATTAACTGGCTTTCTCATAATAAAAGCCTTGAGTATCTCTAATTGTATACTTGGCTTTGTTTACAACAATTATATCAGCTTCTCTTTTCTCTGTAATTTCCCAGTGTTGTTATCCAGCACACATTTATGTAATTTTTTTTTCCCCAAATAGGCTGATTTTTCCCCAAATGCCTGAAGTTTTTGTTGTGCTAATTCCTTGACTCGGGTTACTATGTCCTGTACTGCTGTCCTTCTCACATCCCTCAGCAAAAAAATGGAGAAGCAGAGGTGTACCTTTTTCCAGAGATCTGAGTGGCAAGTTGGAAGCAGGGGTTGGATTTCCCAGGTTTTGTGCCACACTACAGAAGTGATAGCCTGTTTCTTTATGTTGAGATGAAAACTTGCCTCAAACTCTGACAGAGGGTTTCCATGAGCAGAAACCTCTGGATACAACTTTCTGTTTCTGTTAAAATACCAACATTGTGGCATTGCTTTTAGCCTAGAAATATGTCTAGAAATACAAAAGCAACACTGGTCTCTATCTTGGCATTTCCCTTTTCTGGTATACTCACATTAATGGGTTAAGCTTGAATATCTGGGTGTTATTTGAATGTGTAGTTTGATATATGATATAGTGTCTACATAGAGAGGGACATCTGTAGATACAGATACTTAAATATAAGATGTATTTTTTGGAAGGGGAAAGAACAAGAATGAAGACATTTTACTTTCATTTTCCACTCATAAAAAAAACAGAAGCCCATATTTTAAGCCTAGTGGTCTGGAGAGTGTCAGTTTGACTAGAAGAATTAAATTCGATGTGTGTATTTCTGTCTCGAAGTTCAGGACCCTAGGAACACTGCAGGTCTGAGCTCTGAATCAGTCCCTTGTACGATAGACGCCTTAACAGCACAAATAACTATTAGAGTCTGAGACAGCAGTAGGGATAAAAAAAATCTCTACAACTCAAGGAGTGGGCAACCTTCAACAGTCCAGGCCAAAACTAGTATCTCAGAATTCAGCTTACTTGAATTTCTGGGTTTTCTCAAGTCTTCAGTTCCCTCCCTTCGTTCACTCCTCCACATCATGCTTTTTTCCTGGTCACTTTTTTTTCTTTTCCTTGCATTTTTTTTGTGAACACTGAAGTCAGTGTCCGCCCTCACACTGTCTGAGATGTCCTTGGACCTCTGTATGCAGGCTGTGTGTGTGTGCACCTTGCTCATCCCAGAGACCCTGCTCCAGATGCCCTTGATGGTGGCAGATCTGTCCCACCTGCCTTGTCTTGACCCTGGCCACACATAACATTCAGGATTTGGGTTTTGAGTTGACCTTGGGTGTCAGTAACTGATCCCCTGAAGAGCACATTCAGCAGCCACTCTCATACATCCCACTTTCCCAGGCCTTAGAAAAGAAACTGGCCTCCTTCAAACTCCAGGTGCCTTTGCAGTCCCACAAAACAGGAGCTAGTGAGCACAGACACATGAACACCACCTGAGGTACACAGTCTATCTTCACTTTTTTTTTTTTCTACAAAGCTTTTCAAATTTGGTTTGAAAACTTTCCAGATCTTGAACACAAAAGCCATGGGATGCTGAAGAGCTTTTAGCACATCCAGTGCTTTTCTCTGTGAAGCCAAAATTGTACTGCAGTGCCTTTGGCTAGTCCAGTGCCAAAGTGGGTCCATCTCTCCATCCCCATCTCCATCCTAGCTCTCCTTATCAAACATGATGCTCCTGATATCTTGTCCTATCCAAGAACGCACAAAGGACAATGAATGGCCCTTCTATGCAGAAATGGCAGCCTTGTTATCAATGTAAGACTTTTACCATATCCGCTCTTCAGTCTTCTCTTTTCTAAACTGAACCACCCCTGTGCAATTTGTGCACAGGTCATTGTTCTGCAAGACATTAAATCAGCATAGCACCTTGATACCTCCCTGCAATTTCACAAAATGCTCCTTACCAATTTTCAGTTCTGTAATAAATGCAACAGGTGGTCTTTGGAAGCAGGTCTTGTCTTTTGAAAGACAAGTTCTCCTGGTCTTTGTTCCATGCCTTGTTATCCCCAGAGCTGGGTGCCTGTCCAGCCCCGAAGAGCCTAAACAAGCAAGAACTAGGTTGAAGAGTCTCCTCTCCTGCATAAGCCAGAGCTTTCGTTCTCCTAGAGAACTATCACCCACGTCTCAGACTAAAATGTGCTGCAAGCCAGCTCCTGGCCTTGTGGAGCTGGAAATGGGAGGAATGGGAACGTAAATCACACCAGATGGTTGGGGACCGATGAAACTCTGACAATCACTAACGAGCCGAAGATCCTCTAAGGAAATTGGGAAAACAGCTGATGTTCTTCTGGGGCATTGAATCCTCTTCCAAACCTGGTTCTGCTTATGCCACACATCTCTTCTTTCCCTTCTAGCAGAACATCTGTTTACCTGATGAAGTGCGTGACCCTCTGCCACAAAGCCTTGGAGATCATGAGCTGCCACAAAACTTTAAACTGGAGATAGGTGGTTCATGGGGAAAGCTCAGAGAAAGCTCCCTGTGACTCCTGCCTTTTGAGATAACAACCTTGTGTCTTTAAACACTTCCAGACCTCCTACATAATTAGTTCATTTTCTTATGCAGACACATGCATGTGATTTTGGGTGGTACACAGACACATAGATATTAGAGGGCAAGAGACTTGCAGCTGGATTTGTAGACCTGGGTGAAAAATCCCAGTCTGGAAAATGGAACTGCGCTGGTTTTCTATCCCCAGCTCAGTAGCACAGTTCTGCCTGTGAACCAAAGGATTCAGTACACAATAAAAGCCTCAGAATTGTAGTTGAGCAAGCCGATATTGCTGTGAAAGGTGCTTACATGTAGAGATTGTCCCAGAAAGTGTCAATACCAGCCTGAAGTCTCATGGTAGGAAAAAAAAAAGTACAAATAATCACTCATTTTCTGGAGAAAATCATAGGCAATAAAAATACTCCCAGGGTTCACAGCACACTATAAAAACTGACAGATAAAAAAATACACACTATTAATCTGTCAAGCAGCTCATGTTAAAGCAGGGAGAAAACATCAAGCATAGGAGCTAGTACCTCCAGTACTTTGGGAGAAATGACAAGCATGAACAGCAGAAACTTCAATAATCCTGCAGCTTGCATGAAATTTGTGGGACTTTGTCAACCACACTAAACACAGGAAAGGACTGAATGAGCAAAGCTGGGCAGAGGGATTGCAGCTTAATTCAACTCCAAGATGTGTCTGAGCCTTAAGATATTTATGTAGGTTTACCTCTTTGCCTACAAAACTCCTGTGAACAAGTTATACAGCAGTATTTACTGCTGTTAGCTTTTCTGGCAAGGCTGCAATCATAATAGAAATTTCCATGTCAGAAGGAAACCCAAAAGTAGTGAAGTATGCAAACAGGGGAAAAGAATAGTAATTCATAGATTTAAGTTCAAGAGTTCATTTTGACTTTTTGGTAACAATTTTAACTATTTCCAATTTATCTGATCCCCAAAGTAGTAGCAGAAATACTATAATCTAAGAGGAAAAAAAAATCTGGATGGTTTTACAGGAAAAACTATTCAACTACTATGTTTTGTCAGCCTGGCCACAGTCACATTGTTAGGCAGGGAGGAGGGCAGGATGTGTGTGTCTTTTTTCTTTCTTAGCCAGGCTGGGGGATGATCAGGGGGGAATTTTTGGGAGCAATTGGGGTCCGCCATGCAAACACTCAGAGCTCTGAGCTCAGATCTCAGGGAAGCACCCCCAGTAAGAGATTCCAGAAGGACAGCAGAGCAATTTAGAAGCTGGCATCTCTGATTAGCAAGCACATATTTCCCTGTAAGGCAGAGGGGCTGGAGGCTCTGCTAGATCAGACAGACATGCTGGTTCCTCTTATTTTGGTACCCACTTCTCAGGTAAACCCCAGCCTGCTGATCTTAGCTTCAACCCTGTGCCTCAAAGCTCCTGAACTCAAAAGATTTAATGTCAGTGTGGGGCTGGGAATGACTTGCTTCAGGGCTGAACTTACTGAGGAGAAAGAAGAGGAACCAAAGTGAAGATTGGGAAGGACACAAGCTTACCCATTCAGCTGCAAAAGATGCCACTTCAGTAGTGCTCATGAGGCAGAGGGTTTTCATCTTTCATTGCTGGAAACTACCTTTACTCCTTGTGATCTGTGTTTAACCTTCATTCTCTAACTCTCCTGCCAACCTCATACACACAAGGGAAAAGCAAGTCCTTCATACAATCCTCTCTCGAGAAGACACTCTTCAATTTCACTTCATTGCCAGTTTCTGTTGTGTTACTACTCTCTCACTGCTGATGCATTCATACGGCCAAGGCAATGAGCAAACAGAGCAGCATTAACCTGCACACCTCTCTCTGCATGGATTATGTGCCTGCGTGCAAATCACCATGCTTTGTACTGAGCAGAGGCGTGACAATGCTGAACAGCAGGACTCACTGGCCCTGTCGTACATACTGCAACATAGATGATCGTAAGAAAGGAAAATAAATTGAAGTTGGCCTTTTCCAGTCAAAGTGACTGTTTGAAGGAGGGTTCTGTTTTACTTTTGTATTTCACCTTCCACTCAACCAAGAGACACACTTGCAATCTGCAGAACAAAGGTTAACCCTTTGCAAGGTACTGCAGTAAGGAGCCCCTGTTTTAGTAAGCTCTGGAAAAATCACTCACCTCTTCAGCCAACAGATGAGAACCAGGCATCCAGCCCCCAGAAAGTTGAAACATTCAATTCTGTTCACAACATCCTAAAAGCCACGGACAGTAGAGAAACACTGAAGAGGAGCACCAAGACCACTGCATGATCCAATCTGCCTGACTATTCTGCTCATTTCAGTGACTTTTGCACAGCAAGTGCCTACCATGGTACCTAAACACTATTATAAGACTGGGCAGCCCACCTTGTCAAGATCCGATGCTGTTTTACTCTGCCCTGACAGCTTCCTGGCTTTGGCCTCTTTCTATTTTCATTTTAGAGCATGTTCACATTAATAACAGTGGCTGAGATGTGTGTTCTCATTATGAATGAAAATCTGTTCTCCAAAAAACTAATCAAGCGACACATTCTTGCCTACAGCAGCATTTTAATGGAAGAAAAGCTTCAAGAGCATGTTACTAAATATCATCTCCTTACAGTTACATACTGTTTCCATTAATAGATGTTCCTAACACTCAACCATGCTGATAAATGTAATTTTTTACTATAATGAGAAAATAGGGACATTTTGGATAGGTGTTGGTCTATTTCACATGCCTATAAAATGCACTGAAAAACAAAAAAGGAAATTCCTTCTATTCCTTATCACTGTATTCTTGTCCTTCCACCATAGAACAGTGGATTTCCCAGGCTCACAGCCTCACATCTACAAGCCTGCATCCTGATTACCAGTCAGAGAAACGTACAGTGATATGGTGATGCTGTCCCCAAAGACCCTCATGATCTAGGGGATCTGAAGACTGTTTTCTGCTGTGAATAGAAATTAATTGATCTCTTCTTTCTAACACCAGCCTAAGCTGCTCGCTTAGCAGGGTAGCTTTATTTATAACCGATTTGTTATTTGCAATGTGCTGAAAGACAAGAAAAGTGTAAGAGTGAAATACTTAATTCCCTCTACTGAAGCACTGATTCTGTTGCACCCCTTCTTGTCAGGAATGGGAGAGTTAATTCACCCTGCCACAGCCAACAAGGTACACATCTTTCTAATTGTGGGCATGGTTTCTTCTTTCTTCCACGTAAGGAGAGAAGTGGTCCTTGGCTCTGACAGCTAGGCACCAAACAGAAGTGTGAGCTATGACCCACGGCATTCCATCCTCTCCCCCAGCCCTTGGCTCACTCCCAGCCTAGAGACACAGACCAGAGCTAACCCAGGAGGTATTGACAGGGCTAAATTTAGAGAAGCAACATGCAGCAGGATGCAGTGATGTTCCTAGTACCTGAAATTTAGCTCAGCAGCTGCAGTATGACAATGCTGCTTCTCCCTGTTCCCATACACAAAGTTGTACACCTCCTGAGTAGATGCATCCATCCAACCGAGATACCACCTTGGTGCTCAGGATGGGTGGAAAACTGGCTGGCCAGTCAGGCTCAAAGTGTGAGCAGTTACTCCATACCTGCTCAGCTTTATTATGGGTGGCCTTCAGGAACACACAGTAACTACCTGAGCAACAGGATTTGATCTGCCACAGGGAGTGCTAGATGCCAAGTCTAACAGAAATAAGTGTAGAGATCACATCCACATCCAGAGAAGCTTTGTATGGCCCCATCTGCCGCAGCCCCAAACGTGGGAGAGACTCGTGTTAGCACGACTCCATCAGCCAGCCCGCCTCCCGCTGCTCCTGCCAAGGAGACCGCCATGGAGCTGAGCACAGGAACAGCTCAGCTGTGATAGAGGCGCCACTGCTCCCTGCCCCCTTCCTCCCCCCTTTGCTCAGCAGAGACACTTCAATTCTGCAAACACAAGAGAATTAGCAGCTCCTGAGAAGTAAATGCACTTTTTCTTCTAGTAGCCAATGGCTCAAAATAAAATACTGCAGCTGTTGTTACTGTGTGGGATGGCAAATTACAATAATGCTTTCTAGGACACCTATGTTGTAGACTTGCTTGTAGCATATAGCTACACTACAACTTTGCCAACCCATAGATTAGAAATTACAGTTTTACTCTTACTGATGACACCCTCCCACCTTGTGATGGATGTGTCTTTGCACTAGAAAAACATAAGATATAAATGTATAGCTCAAAAATAAATTCTTAATAAGGAGTTGAAAAGTTGTTTTAGCTTTTTAAATGCAGCCTGTATATTAAAGAAAATAGAGTTTGAATAAGGTAAACAGCTGAGGAGACTACCTGGGCAAACAAACAAAGCTCAGGAACTGAATGAATGAGAGAGTGCCATATGGTCATGGCACTTAGATATCTAATAGACAAAACTGGCAAAATCAAAGAAGTCTTTACATAACAAGCTCTGAGCTACTCTGTGTTTGTCATGGGATTAAAAATTGTGAAAGTGGAACTACAGAGTGGGGAGAGGCACTTCAGTTCATTTTCTCACATCCTTCATTCTCACAGGCTGGTGCTTCTTTAGCATTGGCAGATGGCCTAAAACAAAATACTTCACAAGGAGGAACTTACTCACTGTGGATCAATCCGCAAAGGCACACCTGATATTAAAAATATCCTAAACTGTTAAGTGCTTAGAACCATTTTAAACTACACTCTGGGGCAAAAAAAGAGGTGTTTGATTGAGTTGTAGTGAAACTCATCATCCCTCCCACAGTCTGTCTACAGTTAATCACTACACACTCCAATTTTGCATGGCATGACATAGGAAACCTGCTTAAAGCTCTGTCTGAAAGGAAGTGTTTCAGCACTTGTGGAAACTATTTTCTCAGACAAGAGTGCTTGCTAAATTCAACCCACAAATAGTTTCCATCTCCCTGAAATGCCTTTTCTCTGCTAGTTTACTACTGATCAAAGTTTCTCTGCTCAGTACCCCCAAGCTGTCCCACAAGGAGAGTAAAGGAGAAACAAGCTGAGATTCAAGCCTGTCTCTGCAAATATACTCTTCCCTGGGAGGGAAACTGGCAATCTGTGTTGGGCCTGCCAGAAAGTCACCTAAAAAAAAAAAAACAGCTGAAAAGACAAATTGGGGTTAGAGCTGGCACTGGGGAACAGCTGGATCTTGTCCTTCCACAGTGTGATGCTGCACCACCCTGGGGATCAGCGGCCCATCTCTAAAGCCTATGGGCAGCTCTTTGCTTGGTTCATAGGATTATCTGTGTAACCTTCCACTGCCCAGAAAGACAGCCATGAACCAGAGAACTGTTCTCATTCCATGCTACGCCATCTCCAAAAAGCATCCATAGACAATCGCCATGCGTGTCCTCAGCACCTCCCCCTCTCCTATCTCCATCTACCAGGCGCATGAAGGAGTGATTACCTGGGGTTGTTTCAGCCCAGCTTCATCAGTCAGGCCTCCAAGCCTGCTAGTTCAGGAATCCACTTTTAGAGATCAATGTTTGAATAAGAAGCATATTTGTCAATATTTTCAGCAATGGGAACTAGCAGCAAATACAGCAGGACATTTCAGTAGAGAGAGGGATAGTGGTGGCAGCCTGAAAGTCTGTTTGTTTGTTTCCTAAACAAAATATCCCTAATTTCTATCCAAGTATTTTTTTTTTTGCCAGTACGGTCAGGTTTTTTTCCCCCAAAACGCTGGAAGAAAAGGACATTAAAACATAAGCAATCAGCTTGACCTCATATTTTAAAACAGAAGTCTGTGCCAAACAGCAGCAATAGAGGAAGGTAAATCTTCTATGAGTTTGTCAACAGCAAAAGTTTGCCTGTTAGCAGAGACAACCCTCAAGCAGAACAAAATCAGCAAAGAAGTCGGTGGAAATGGGGGCTGATACAGGTGAATTCAAAGGCAGATCTTTTTTCACCACCCCTCAGCCAGGCCAGGAACAAGCTGGGCAGGAAAACTTCCAGCACAACTGACACTGAGTAATATAATTTTGGTCTCTCTCAACTCCTGTGGACCACTGCAGTCCAGGTAGATACTGGGGGCTGACACTGGTATGTCCATCCATAAGTAACTCTTCCCTGCAGTTTGCCCTGTGCCAAGGTGTTATAATGCTGCTTCTGGGGTTTTGCAGCCCTGCTCTTCCAGGACTGTGGGACAGCCACCAGGATCTGCAAGGGCAGGGGAGAGAGCCCCTAAGATCTGCAAACACAAGCACTGACCAGCAAGGAAACACATGTACAGGATTTTGAACCTTGATAAAGATGCTGGGAGAGTGGCTGGCAAAGAGGAGGTAGTGAAGGTTTAATCAAGTTAAACCCATGCCATTGCCTGCTCAGCCTTTAGGGCATCACACACTGCAATACCCAAGGCTCTCCCACCACAGGCACATGATGCGGCTGTCAGCACTTGCTGGTGATGCTGGACACACAGCCCTTGCTATGCATCCACTTTCAGGTGTCACTGTTCACGAGAAAAGGGGCCCACCTCCCCACTCCAGGGAGCAAGCACGGGCTCCGACGCTGAACAGCATGTAAGCCAAGGCTCAAAGCTCAGTATGTTTCCCATCCTCCCCTGCATGCCTGACTACGCCACAGCATGCACGCTTGGCATTTCCTTTCAACCAACGGTTTCCACTTCTGATGAAGTGATGTTGAAATAGCTATGTTACTTCCCCTCAATCATCCAAGACAAGCATTAACATCATGGCTGTCTTCTTGGAGATACAATCTAGAAGGTGTCATGAGTCCATGTTCCTGATTCTCCTGAGCACAAAGAGCAGAGATCCCCATTTCTTTCTGCATGTTCTCACTAAATGAATACTTTTCCCAAGAGTTCCTTCTCATATCACTACTTCTTTGTGGAGAAATAAGAGAATTTGACAAAAAGCATGACTCAACAGTGAGAAGTGCTATGGGAGGTCACCACACAGTGCCAGCAGGCCTGGCACAGCCTCTGGGTTCTTCCTGGAGCATCTGTCTGTCTCATTTCTGAGAAACACCCCCTAATCCTGCATGCCCAGCTGTGACTGCTCATGAGACAAGACACACCAGATTTTGGCTTTGTTTGCCTCACATGGGAAATGAAATCAGCTAAAAGGGCAATGAGGAAGCAGCGCCGTCTTTGTGGTCTCACCTGCTGGCCACATGAAAGACAATCCTCTCTGTACAGACAAAAGAATTACGAAGCAGACTACAAACTCTGTAACATGCTTTTATCACTACAGCCACAGCAGTTTATCTCAGACTTAAATAGGTGATACAAAGGCAGGGAAATGTCAGGGACACCATAATGAAATCATCTGAAGAAACAAGAGCTGCTGCTGCTGGATTTCGTGTAAAAAAAAAAAAAACTTTTCAAGAGAGCTGAGGTATCTGCTGCAAATCTGATGTGAGAGATAAGGCAAAAAGAACCAGAAAGAAATTAACACAGTCAATAACCAACTCCTTCCAAAGGCAAAAAAAACCCCACCACAAACCTCAGAGAAAGATTTCCAGAAGGATTATTTAAAAATCTAAATGTTTGAAGACCTAACTAAAACATATACAAATCAATGTATCATACTGAAAACGTATTAATTTCATATTTCAATGCAGTTAATTTCCTGTCTTTTAAAGGAAAGAGGCTGTCTGAGAGAATGAGTTGTTCTGGGAGCAGAGAAATGAAAGGTGTCTTTGCGTAGGTTCTCTGATGTCTAATAAGGGCTGAATCTGTTCTCCAGTCTTTTCCTCAGTAGGAATATTAGTAGGATTTCACCTTTCTACTTAAGCATCTATTTTTATTACATTTGCAGGGCCCTGTTGTCTCTTCATCTGCTCTTCCAGTGTCAAATTTCACTGAGTTGGGTCCAGTTCCAAATTACTGGCCCTTTCCTACCCAAAAAAATTTGCAAGATTTCTCCCAAAAGAATTTGGGGGGGGGGGGGGG